>NW_017731351.1:2390830-2451561 GCF_001890085.2 Hipposideros armiger
AGCGGCTGCTCAGCTCGGGCTGGACTCGAACCGCTGTTGCTCAGAGCTCAAACTCTTGAGCGAGCTCTTAACCAACTGAGCCACTCGGCCGGCCCCTCCTCTATTTCTTATACTAGTTCATTGATGAAATAAGTTAATATTACTACTTAATAATACTAAGGATTATGAAAAATATAAAATTATGTGTATAACCAAATTGAATTATAATTTCAACAATCTTTTTGCTATCAACAGTCATTATGTTCTATATTAGGTTAGCTAAATAATAATTTCTAACATCCTTAACTTTAAAATGTTGGACTGATATAAAATCAAGTTAATTAATGGATACTATCTGGATTCTAGAAAATCTCTAAGATAGAATGCTAAAACACTGCTTACTAAACATAGTTTTTAAATATATACACATCTTTGTTTCTTATTTTACTATGCTACAGAGTGGCATGCCTTTGGACTGTGTTAATGAACAGGTTCATTTATGCTTGTATATGACATTCAACTATCAACTACCCATCTCCCAGTTTTCTCTGTGAAACAGAGGTTAGTTTATTTAAAAGTTATAGTTAATATGGGTAATTATGACCATTGAGAGGACCAAAGTTTTGCCACTCCAAAATATGCCTTTTGGGATATTGATTTTAAGCTGGTTATTAAGAAACAAAAGGCCCAGAAAGCACCTTTGACCCCCTCCTTTACCTGCCTAAAGGAATTCAGATGGAAAAGCCTGCGTAAAGGAAGCGGGCATCACCTTACCACCATAATATAAACTAAATGCTGTAGACGGGGAGAAATCTAGCAAAGCCTGTTTGTTGAACTTTCTGTGTCCCATTGTTTCTGGGTGGCCCAGCAAGAATTTGTCTGCCACAGGTTTGTTCTTTCTCATCTACCTGTAAATTGCCTACTTTCTCTTTGAAATCCCATACGCCTGCTTACTTCTCATTTGTCCAAAATGGCATATAAACTTCAACTCCCCAATGCACCTTGGGTCTCATATCTTGTAATACCCTCCCCTGTATGTACACCTGTAATAAATTTTGGACATTTTCTCCTGTTAATCTGTCTCATACTGATTTGATTATTAGCCCAGCTGGAAGAACTTAAAAGGTGGGAAGAAAGTCATTTTGTTGACTCCCACACCATGCTAGGAGCCACAGTGACAATGGACAATGGTGGAAGTAATGATGACGAGAAGAACAACATTTCCAAAGTAAAGGAATTTGTTTTGTTTTTCAAAGAAAAAAGTAAGTAGTTTTGTTCTAAAGGAAAATGTCTGTTCTGGGACATGAAACAGGATAGGGAAAGACAAAACTTGAATGGATACCGATAATTGTAAAACGTTTACTGAAAGTAAACCATTTTTGTTGTGGTTGTCTGAAACAAAGCAATAAAATATGTTAAAATTTTGGCAAAGTTCCTTCAGTTTTGATGCACTTATTCAAAAGGTATTTTTTTTTAAAAGGCAACTTGGAATTCTTCATTGCCAAATATTGAACTAAAGCAAAAATAGAATTCGGCTCTCTCTCTATTAAAATGATAAACTGGTCTTAGAGCTCTGAACATGGGTAATAAGCAGTTATTATTTACCTTTTGTATAATCCATGTGGATAGCAGATGTGTATATAATTACCAAAATAATTTTCTGATCACAGACTTTTGCCTTCCCATAAGCAGACCCTAACTTCAGAAAAAATAAAATTCTCCAAATCTCTCAAATTGTCTTTACACCTAAAAGTACCTTGGAGATTCCCAAAGAACTTGTGCAAAATCACAAAGATTTGTTCTTTCTCCTTATAAAAAGAAAGGGGATGTTAGAAATAACTCGGTTTGTGGGGTAGCACAATATTTTTTAATAAGCTCAATACTATTGTAAGAGTAGTATGGGAAGCATTATCCAATGAGATGGACGCTTAGCCTTCCCTAAGCTAAGTCTGTAGAGGTAAAATACTATTAATATAAATATTTCAGAGACTGTACACTTTACTGGGAGGTCCTTAAGATGTGGCACTGTCCTTGCTGTCCATAATATGTTCTTACCCTCAGGAAAAACACTCATCAAACCCTTATGAAACACGCATGCATTCGACAAGGTTGTTCTCTTCCATTCTGACAATGTGGGTTACTGTAATCAATTAACCACAGTCTTAGAGGTCCTTTCTGCTTTCCTCTCATGCTTGCCTGAAGGCCCTGCTACAAGTTCTAAGCCAGAGATGGCATCTTCAACAAGTCTGAGAGCCTCGAGGAAAAGACTGTACTGGGTTCTCCTAACTATTGATGCTTCAAAGAATGGACTCAGGGTGCAGGCTTCTGAGCTGAAAGCCCTTAGATAACGTTTGGACTGGACCAGTCCATCTAGAGGACTTAGTTGTTTGGTCCGGAAGCTTACAACTTTGTGAACTCAGATTGCTGCTCCAAGACCCAGTGGAACAAAAATTAATTACATAGGATCAAAGGAACCGACGAAAGAAAGGTAATAATTATGGTTATTTGTTTGGAACATTGTTGGTGTTTTTAAATACTCTATTTTCTGCTGGGTATATTAGCAGTATTTTAGGTGGCAAATGGTTTTGTTTTTCTAAAGGAATTATTATCTCTTAAAGGTACACACTGAAACATTTTCATATGAAATGATACAATGTCTGGTACTGGCTTCAACTAATCTGGGTGGGAGAGTGAAGGGGGCAGAAGAGATGAATTCGCTCTGTGCTGGTTACTGTTAAGCATAGTGATGGCTCATCATGCGAGTCTTTCTACTGTTTTATCCGTCTGATGCTTTCCCACAGTACAAACTGTTTTTTAAAATCCCATTATCACAAATTTTCTTGCATTTTTTAAGCTCTTCATAATTGTTATGTAAATACCCCAAATAAATCCATCTGATTTCAAAATATACCCAAACAACTATTATCAATCTTTATTTTTGAATTTAAGGTGCTTTCAATTTTTGCATTATTTTTATGCATAAACTTTTCACTGTAGTTTGAATTATCACCAGAAGAGGACTTGGTGGATCAACAGGTGCGAAATTCTAAGGTTCTTGATCATGGAGCCACTTACTTTCCCAAATGTCTTTACTAAAATAAACACCAACCAACCACACCCTCATTGGCACTGAGTAGTTGACTTTGTTTTAATAATTCCCAATTTGGTGAGGGGACTAATATCACATTTCACCTTCCCTTGAGAATTATTTCATTTCCATAGGTTGTTCCTATGCTGCTATTTGAAGTTTCAGTTGAATAATCATCCTACTGGGCATGGACTTTGATATTCGGCTACTGGTAGACATGATCCCTTGCTCCTGGGCCAAGGGAAATTTCTGGAGGCTCTCACACTGTAATCTTGAACATTTCTGGCTCCTGCTATGAAAAGAAGATCCAGAAGAGTGGGAAGAAACAGGTATTGGCTGGCCCAGCTGAAGCTCAGAGCCAGCAGGCTAGAATGCTGCCCCAAGCGTGTCTGGATCCGGAGCCAGGAAGAGACACTGTGTTTAACACGGGAAACCTACTTCCGGGGTTACGTCTTACATGTCAATTATGGGCTCTACCATTAAAACAGGGAGGAAGAGAGAGTGAGCTTTCTATGATGATAAACTATCCACTGGCCAATATTTTATCTTAAAGTTGGATATACAATAGCAAATATCAGCGCCATTCAATGAATATAAAGTACGCTGAGAAAATGCCATTAGTTTGCCTGATTTTGAGGCTACATTGCAGGCAATTAGGGGTGTAAGTAATCAACTTTCTGCAGGGGGTTTGGAAGTGTCAGGAGTAAAACACCTGCCAACAGGGACAAACAATTACTCACTTCTCTTAAGTTAACTTTTGTTGGATGTAATATTAAAGTTTTCTACATCACTCTAGGACCAAGTCTTCCATGATGACACCTTGAAACACAAATAATTTAAGAAAAATGAGAGGTAGGGTAGCAGAGTGGTAACTGGCTAACAGACCCTCTATGAACATCATTACTGTTTAAGGAGTCTATTCAAGAAATCACCTTGTCTGCTTGCTGTATTTGATAAGTTTTTATTTATGAGTCTGTCAGAAATATTGTGAAAGACTTAGAAATGGGTAAAAGATTACTGGGCATCTTTTCAGAGAAATGCTAGGCATTGTCTAGAAAACCTTTGGGGATTATCTGATTTTATTGGGGTTGTGCTTTCACTGCCTTTGACTGGGCTCCTTTACAATTCTGTAAGTTGTACAAAACTGATAGAAATGCAAATGATTCTTGTCCACAGAGATGCAAATGAATTTTGTTGTGTAAAGATACATTTGATTTCCCCTGTAGAAGATTCCAACCATTAAATTTTATTGGCCTAAAAAGTTTTACATCTACTAGCGACTCTATTGTCTCATTCCTGAGTGTGTGTGTGTGTGTGTGTGTGTGTGTGTGTGTGTCAGGTTTTTCCTTTAATCTAGTTGTAACATCTTACTGATTTCCTCACTAATTAAAGAATTCTACAAAATTTTTGGCAGTTGTTCATTTCATATTTGTACAAATTCTTGATTTTAATTTTGAAAAAAATTATCCTTTAACACCTTAAACCTCAATTCAATATGTCTTAATTCTTTCCAGCAGTCATTACTAATGTGTGTTTTTGTTTTTGTTTTCCTAAGAGGGACCAAATTTATTCTGGCATCTATAAAAGGAGGCCAGGTCCCAGGACTGAAACCAATCTCCTTTCCCTCCAAAGTGAGTAGGTCTCCCTCTTAACTCCTCTGCTATAACAAAAAGCAACATCTGAGGTTTGCCTGGACTAAGCCTGACTTTGCAGAGCTGCTACGGACAGAAGTCCAGCCATTGCCTGCCCACTGACGTCCTTACAAGTACTCAAAATGCAAGTGGAAAGTGGAAAGAACAGATGGCAGAAAGCACAATGTATGACAGTGGTGGGCTTCCAGAGGAGGCTCTGTGGAATCAGTGTTATCCTTTGGGGGGTCTTGGAGTTGGACTCTAAATGGTCCATTCGGGCTGAAGTCATTTCTAAGTGTCTAAAAACTCATGCTTAGAATGGACTGAAGACAAGAATAAGATTGAAAAGGATGGCATGGTTTTTCAAGTTTTCCCTAAGTATCTGAAAGGTGAAGTCGCTGCAGAAGGAAGAGACCAGGCCCAAAGGTGAACTAAGAGTATAAATGTCAGCTCCTCCATTCCCCCTCTAGAACCTCCTCCTTTGGGATTTTGGGAAAGGGTGAGTAGTCTCCTGAGTCTGCTCGTAGCCATCCATTTGGGAGCTGCTTCTCCATGGACCCTCTCATGTCCATCCCAATGGGCCAATGTGGAGCCGCGGCATCTACACAGGCCTTCCACACAGCACTGCTGCCCGCTTCTGAGTCTTAGTCGGGGCTCAATGGAGGGCTCAGACCATGTAGGTCCTTAACTGCAGAAAACTGCAACGAAGCAGGGGAAGTTCCTAAGCTGTTTGCTCAATGACTGTCCCCATAATTCAAGAAAAAGCTCCGAAGTTAAAGTTCATATGGGGTCACTTTGAACATTCTCCAGATCCTAACTTAGTTCTCCAGCTCTTTGTGAATGTACCACTTTCAAGGAAAGCAAAGTATTTTAGTGTTTAGGAGCCCAGGTTGTGGCAGGAAAGCACCCGAGTTGGAATTTCAGCGCTACTGTTTGCTACTTGTGTAATCACGGCAGCGGGGGAGGGACGCCCGTAAACCCTGTCTTGGCTTACTCATCTATAATACAAACATATTTCTATAAAATGGGGACTATGATCTTACTGACCTCAAAGGGATGCTGTGAGGTTTAACTCCAGTAAAATACTTAGAATAGTGCCTGATACTAGTAAGTGCTGGATAAATGCTAGTTGTTAAGAAGCTGTGTGTCGTTAAGAACTGGATTCAAATCCTAACTCTACTACCACTTATAAACTATGTGTCCTGTGGCAAGTTACTGAACTTCTCTGTGCCCCAGCGCCTCAACAGCAAAGCTGAGATATAGTAGTTCTTTACTGTTAAATTAATTAAACAAGGAGGCCACTAGGCTGAGGTGGCCCTAATGTGGCGGCTTATGTAAGCAAACCAAAATCTAAGTCTGTAAATGCTTCAAGGTTACCCTGTTTAAACCTAAGGACAGGACAACCAATCGCAAACAGCCAACTAGGCTTTCAGTGATAGCCAATCAATAACCTCCTTACTTTGCTTCAGCCTCTTCTCTATAAAAGTTTCTCCCAGAACCCCTGCCAGCTGTGCTCCTAACTACCTCTGGTTTAGTGCTACCTGATTCAAATTGATTTTTTTGTTCAAATAAACTCAGAAGTTTTAACATGACTCAATTGACCTTTTAACATAACCCAGGATTGTTGTGAGGATTACATGAGCTAATATGTGTAAAGTACTTCATATAGCACAGATACAAAGTACGTGTTGTGTCAAGTAATTATTACTGCATCCATAATTATTAGATATTATTATTTTTATGTATACTTCCTAAATGCAAACCTCTGCCTTCCCTTAAGAAAACACCATCCCAGTGGGGAAGAAACAAAGGGAGGCAGCCTATAAAACAGACTTACAAGAAAGACCCCCCATTCACACTGTATAAACCTTATTTGGATCATGGTTCAAACAAACAAATGTAAAAAAGATAATTGAAAATATTAACAACCAACACTGACTGGGTATTTGATGGTCTGAGGGATTATTATTATTAGTTTTTAAGGTAAGATAGGAGTATTGTGGTCACGCAAAAAATGTCAACATTTTTAAGCTGAGAATGAAATAATATTGGCCTCAGATTTGTTTTCAAGTTATAAGTGTGTGCAGTGAGAGGATGGAGTCAGACTACACAAAGGCTGTGAACGGGTGATGGGAACATGGAAGTTCGCTAATCTATTCTGTCTTTTCCTGTGTGTATTGTCTTAAATAAAAAATACAAAGGGTGCGGGGAGGAGGATGGGGATGGTGAAGGTCTTACTGGGATCTGGTCTTACCCTAGGATTGCTCTCTCTTCATCTGGCCTCCAGTCAGCACCACCGAGCAATCCCAAGCAGTGTTTGTTTGTTTCATACCTTGTGAGTTATTCTGTCAAAAGCAGTATCATGGCACCTTCAGCAGGACAGCTGAAGGAAGGCTTTGACACCCCATATTTGAACCACCCCAAGTTTTCCTTCTGGTGTGAAGTATGAGGTGAAGATTCACTTGCACATCCCCTAGGGTAGTCCAGCGGTGTCTTTAGCATCTCTCTCTCTCTCTCTCTCTCCTCTCCATCCTCTCTCTATTTCTCTCTCTCTGTCTCCCTCCTCTCTCTCTCTCCCTCTCTCCATCCTCTCTCTATTTCTCTCTGTCTCCCTCCTCTCTCTCTCTCTTTCTCTCTCTCTCTCTGTCTCCCTCCTCTCTCTCTCTCTCTTTCTCTCTCTCCCTCCCTCCTCTCTCTCTCTCTCCCCCCCCCTCCTCTCTCTCTCTCTCTCTCTCTCTCTCTCTCCATCCTCTCCATCCTCTCTCTATTTCTCTCTCTCTGTCTCCCTCCTCTCTCTCTCTCTCTGGCCCTTCTCTGTCTCTGGCACTCCTCTCTCTCTCTCTGACTCTGTCTCTGTCTCTGTCTCTGTCTCTGTCTCTGTCTCTGTCTCTGTCTCTCTCTCTCTCTCTCTCTCTCTCTCTCTCTCTCTGAAACAGTAGTCAAAATCCATTTTTTTTCATATGCAACAAAATTTCAGGTCTGCTTCTTTCCAGAAAGGCGATAGCTCTCAGTTGACATTTTTATGCAGAGCAATGTCGGTTCCCTTTGTTTGTCCCCGGACTGTCTCCGGAGATCTACCCTTGCATAAGAAATGGGGTTTATTACAGAGCAATCTACCTCTCTGTGGACACCCTTAGGTTCACAAAGACCCGGAAAAAGCATTAGTATTTAAGGTTTTTCCTCTTCACTATTTAGCCCAGGCCCTCACATCTTTCCGGTGTTGAAATTATAGAAATGCAGAAAGAAGTGGGGGTTTAATCTCCTCTCCAAGAGAACCCCTGAGGACTGGGGAATGGAGGAGAGCTGAGGGAGGTGCAGGGGGAGACAGACAGTTTCTTTCATTCACAAAAAACATAATAGATATCACTGATTGTTAGAGCTGAAAGGGCCTTAAAGAGAATTCTAGACCAACCCCTTCAATTTACACTGAGAACTATGCTTAGAAAGTCAAAGGGAGCATCTGCTAGCTCCAACACAGGGTGTTTGTCATACATATTTAAATGACTCTTCTCACAGAAACTTGGCTGGTAACTAAACTCTTAAAAATCGAAAAAATAATACTTTCAATTTTTATCACTAAATCACTATTTCAGCCCCAACCTTTTTAAAAGAAGTTTTACGTGTACTTAAATATTTATTATAGTTGTTAAATGCAAAGCTCTGCAGTTTGCTTGTTGCAGAAATCCTTCAGGCAAGCTCCACCAGCGACTCATCAAGGGCAGAGCCATGGAGCGAGCCTCCCCGGGGCAGGCAGGAAGGGGGAGCCTTGTTTAGAGAATTTAAAAACTATAATAAAACCGACTAAGAGTTGGTCTGCTTTTTATTATCATCATTCTCTGCAATTCTAAACAATGTCAGTGATAAAACTGTCCTCCCTGAAAGAAATCTTATGTTGGCTTAAATTCTAAACTATTGCTGCAGTTGCTGTTGACTTTTAACACACAAATAAGTTTCAAAATAGCATATTTTTATTTTTTAAAAATAAACATTGTATTCCATATAGAAATGAATTGAGAGAACTTCCAATAACCCAATTAAACCTTGAAACACATGGACTCAGCCCCACGGGTTTGTTTTAACAGTAAGTTCTCCAACCCTGCGGGGCTTCATATGTCTGCATTTCACATTTTGATGTGTAATAAATAATGATAGTACAGTGACTTTAAAGATGAAGAAACAGAGTTACTTCAATTCCTTCATTCTGTGTGACTACTTGTTTTTATTTGTGCAGTACTTTTGTTTTTTAAGTGCAAATTTTAGTTCACATGTGAATTATTTTACTGGCTTTGAATGCTCTCTTTAAAATAGTAATTTATTCTTCTTTTTAAGTTGTCAATTGTTTTTAAACAAAAAGTACATCAAGGAAATAAAATATTACATCAGTGATATAATTTAGTAGCTACCTAAATAAGTACCTTTTGCTGAAGTTGTGGTTTTATTAAAACTTACTTATTAGTTATTGGAAATCTTTTACATTAAATATTATTAAACTATAACCAACAGATGAATGTCCAAACTATCAAACTCGGTAGAAATAAACTATCAAAATGAGCGAAGACGCTGCTCTGATATTGCCACAAGACCAAATGCCTCAGTCATTTTCACCAAGGATTAGAAACTCATTCTAAAGCAATGGTTCAAAGAAGGCCTATGTTTACTACCATTTAGCCACTTTTTCTCTAATATTTGCCAAGAGAAAAACTTTATAAATTTTTACCAAATATAAATGAAATTTATGATGGATTTTTCTGAAGAAGATATTTTAGTGGGAAATATGTGACTGTGGAGACATTTGGAAGCCATTAGAATTGATCCCAAAGGAACTAAGGCCTGAAAATTATTGCAATTTCTGGAATTTATTGCAAAAGCAGATTTTTATAAATCTCTGCTATACTCAACCTTATGCTTAAGACTTTCCCTATTCATATACCTGTTACTTCACGTGAAATTAAAATAAATCTAAAGTGTTCTGTAACTATGAATGAAGATAGATTGAGAAATCTATTAAAATGCCTGTTAAACATAAGTGTGCATAGAAGATCAATTTTCCTAAAGTCATTGACACATTGGTGACTTTTGCAATAAAAACCACCACAGGGAGCCAGAGCTGGAGAGGGGTAAAAAGATGAAGGCTAAGAGGAATTCTTTAAGATCTCTCAGAAGATAGCATTTTAAAGACACTTGGCTAATCTAAGGAGGCATTTTCAGAGGGAATGGGTTTTCTGCAGAGTGTTGAGGAATGGGGTCAGAGAAATACTGTTTTATGAATGTTATCATGCCTCTATTTTTATTCCAGGTTGGTATGTCCTGGGGCAATGTCAATGACAGTTTTAAAAGTTCCCTTCTCTTGCTACAAAAAGAAGACCCAGAGAGAAGTTCCTTCCAGAAAGCAAGCAGAAGACTTTCCTCACCTTCCCTCGCACTTCTCTACTTCCCACTGGAACAAGGGTTTTTTTGGGGGGTAGTATATACACACCCAATAAGTCAATCCAATCCCTTTTGCATAAGGCATATAGAGCTTGCAAATGCCAGTGAGTGCCATCTTTCCTAAACGGCCAGAATTCCATAAGTCTTACTCTAGTCATTATATCCATTACGTATTTTTCTGCCAATATTTTGAACATCTCATAGTTCTGTGAGGTATAGCCCATCTAAAGCCCGTTTACCTTGTGGCCTCGTCTTAGCAAGGAAACTTTAGTCCAGTCTCCAAAAATAACTGAGCATCAGTTAATATCTTCTTGTAGACTATTATTTGGAAAAGTGACTCTGGAGATTGGATTTTATTAATATCACTCGGAAAGTGTCTTAAAATTTCCTTTCCATAATTCCCTCTGCATTTCTCACATATGTAGAAGCTACTCCCCAAGTCTTTCATATTCTCTTTCTGCAAACTCCCTCAATTTCTTTCCAAAGGCTATGCTAACTTTGGTTTCATCTTCCCTTCCTCTGTCATATTCCAGAGCTATTCACTTCTGTGTGGCCACAGACTCTGGCTCTCCCAGTTGAGCAGCTCTCATTATGCAAAACCCCAATCTGCACAAGATGCTGGGAAATAAGGGTGGCCACAAGTGGAATTCTGCTTTACAGACAAAAAGGTAAAAGAGATATGAGTTCCTACATGCTAACATCTTTATCTGTTTGGGACCTTCCCCAAAGATTTTCTCTGTTGAGTATAAACCTGTCTGTGACCAAGTAGTTGATTCAAATTCTGGTGTGGCTGAAGAGAGGTTCTTCCAGTGTTTGAAGACAAGGGAAGCCAAATCTGATGGTGATTTACATTTAGCAGTTGAAGACTACCAAGAAGGGAGATCTTTATTTTTCCATTTTTGGTGTGGTGTAACTTGTCCTTATTAATACTTTTTTTATTATGGGGAGGAAGCATGAAGGATAAAAGTACTGTATGAGAAAGGGCCAGCTTTCTTATTAATGCTACATGTCATCCTCAGAGATGGCTCATGGCCTTTTGAAAGAGCCATGGAAGCTAGATATTTATCCTTAAGCCTGAATCCCAGCTCAGTTACTTTACAGTGAGTGTAACTTACAACATGACAGTGATTATGAGAAAAGGAAAGGAAACAGTGTCTCCTGTAATTGGAGATAATAGCTCCTTTGCAAGATTATTCTGAGGACTAAATGAAATAATTTTTGTAAAATGCTTAGCATAGCACCTGTCATATAATATATATTCCATCATAGCAATCTATAATAATAATGGCTTTTTAAAAAACAAGTTGGAGGGCCTCTGCCTAACCCTCTGTTTCTAATGTTCTAAAGTTAGTCTTAGTGCTGTTTTATGCTTGTTTTAGTAAAAAATATATGTATCTACAATGAAAATATATACCCAACAAATATTAGTGATATGCCAATATCTGAGTAACACAGCTTTCCGTATCTCAATGATTGGTGGCAATAACCAAGACTTTGAACAATTCTCACAGGTAACCAACCACAAGCGACCTCCGCATCACCTGTAGCTTGTACATTCCCACCAGCTCCCCTCCTCTCTTCTTCTTGACCACCAGGGAGAGAGCTGGAGGGCCTTGGAGGAGGCCAGGAGGCTCACACTCGTGCTGCCTTGAATCTGGCAACATGGGTACTGTTTCTTCAGCTAACTCAGCATGCTTGAGATCATTTTAATAGCATAGTGTTATCATGTGGTTTCAGCACAAAAAGTCCCTATGTAAAAATAGCACCTTCTTCCTCAGCATGTCTGCTTCTTTAATGAAAATAAGACTTTAGCTTAGGCTGAGCCCATGCAGCTATCAAAGAGTGAGCTCAAATCTCATCTGCTTCACACAGTTAGCCAGATTCACTAAGGATGGTCCTTGCAGTCATTGACAATAGGAAGACAATGCAGTAAGAGGCGCGAACAATACAGGATAATATTCAATACACACTAAATACTTAAACAGCAGTTTCCTAGAATGAATATGGTCATTCAGAGAATATGGTCAATGAGGAGAGTCACAATTACTCAACAAGAATATTTACAGCAATACAAACAAACCAAAAAGGAGGGAAAAGAATCAGTTAATACTCACAAATTCTTATCCAATCCAATAAAAAGAAAGATAAACTAATATAATTCAAGCCATATGGCAACCTAGTAGGTCGCTTCTTCTTGGAGAATGGCATTTCAATCACCCTCACCAGCCTGCATTCTATCATACCATGGTCTATTTTGGCATTGGGGAGCTTCTGTGTGCATTATTCATAGGAAAGTAAAACAGAGCAAAAATTATAAACAAAAATTATATTTTTAAGGAAAGACACCACGACACTTTCAAAAATTATCCTGGAAAACACAGGTTCAGAAGCTGTTCTTGAGCCACCGATGTCTTCTTCTATTATCTTCAGAACCTGCTCCCCATCAAGCCTGACACTGGATTAGTTATGCTTATCAGAGCGCCCTCAGAAAAGCGGTGCCAGAGTGGTAGGTATGACGACAAACACGCACAGTTTTGCTACTGGCCTATCAGTCAGAGCTCCATTGAGGAGTCTGGCACAGGAAATACCGGGAAGCGTGCCCATCTTCCGAAGACCAGAAATTCCACTTTCCTTGACTGAAATCTACTCATAGAACAGAGGAAATGTGACCAGGAGCTTAGTTTGGGCCCTAGAAGTCTCTAAGCGCTTTTATCAGGGGGAAAAAGGAGAACTGCAATTTTATTTTATAATCCATTTCCCAGAAACCAGATCTTTCTTAAGGGAAGAATGTTTCTTTTTTGCAAACCCTAAGATGCCTTTAGCAAAAACTCTTTGAAAGTCGTTTGAAAGGCTGTCAGACACCTCTTATTTATTACAACAAACAGAGCTTTCATTTCCTTTGGTGTGACTGCAACCTTCACTGGGGTGTCAGTGACCGCAATGCTCCCCCGAACCCCCAGATTCCATACTTGCGTCTGACCAGCCCCTGTGACCTAATATTCTAAAGCAATTCTAGAAGATGTTCACCTGTGAGTCAAGAAAGGCCACAGTGCCTTGCACACAGTAGGCAGTCAGTAAATGTTAATTAGCTCTACGCTGGCTCCCTATACCACCCCACATCCATTTTATCAAAAGGAAAATCTAGAATTGAATGACCTTGAGGCTGCAAGGGCATTACACAGTTCCCAGCACTATTTTCTTAGTTTGCAGTCAAAATAGATTTCAGAGGAGCTATAGATAAAACATTCTAGTGGAAATATTCAGTGGGCCATTTGAAAAATAGAGCCAAATGTAAGAATAAATTTAGGAACTTGGGATGTAAATTGTGAAATTATCCACCTAGAGGTTTGGAATGAAGCTGTGGTAGTGAGTTTACTGAGAAAACGTAAGAATGAGAAGGTGGGTGTGGACAGAGCCCCACATCTAATCATGGAAGGAGGAACAGAGCACTGAAAAGAAAACAGGAAATGCAGTCAATGAATTAGGAAGAAAATTCATCCTTGTGATAGAAGCTGCAAGGAGTGACTTTCCAAACAGGAGGTTATGTTAAATTAAACAACAACAACAACAACAATAACAAAACAACCTACAAAACAGGAGTATAGGGCCTGAGAAGATGTTATTGATGACTGGAAAGTAGCTAATTAACTTAGTTACAAGAACAGTTGCTGCAGAAACTAGCTGGCAAGAATTAACAAGTGAATCCAGGAGAAGGGAGTGGAGGTGATGGGAAAGCTACTCTTCTGATGGTGGCAGGAAGAAGGGCCCTACCTAGCTCAGTGTATCTATCAAAGGGGTGGGATTGCTGGAGTTGTCTGAGGAGCACATGCGGAGCCATGACAGAAGTACTATAAACGTGGGAGATCGCAAAATGAGCGCAGAATCCTTCCATCCTGGAGGCATGCTCCTTTGCACTATGACTTTGTAGCCCTTCCCATCAAGATATGAAGTCTATCTCTCCTGGGAATCTGGGTTTGGCCATGTGACTCGCTATGGCCTCTGGGACATTAGGAAATATGACACCATTGGAGGCTTAAGAGGCGCTTGCATAGTTCACCGTCTTTTGGCCACCGGGTGAACAAGGCTGGGCTTGTCCGCTGGAGGCTGAGAGATAATATACAGAGAGGCCCCAGCTGTTCCAGCTGAGGCCCGAGGCCTGTGAGTGAGTCCATTCCATAGGCTCTGCCCAGACTAGAAAAATAGTAAGTGAGCCACAGAATTGTGGTAGACCAGAAATGTTTGTTGTTGTAAGCCACTATACTTTTGGATGGTTTGTTACACAACAAAGCTGCCTGATACAATGAGATTCCTTCCTTTTGCACTAATTGTCCGGACTAACTTAATTCCAAAGTAATATTTTAGCATGAGACAAGAGTGTTGGGTGATGTCATCTTAGAAAACAAAGGCCAAGAAAACTTGTGAATACCAATAGCAATGTTCTGTCTATCTGGTGATCAGACTGGAAAAATCTTACGAGTCGAGAATATAGCTATGATTTAGGTAAGTGCCAATGTAAGAGATACCCAGACATCAACGAAATTCCCTGCCACAGAGTCTGTGATTTATTTACGGCAGAAGCACAGGTCATTTCTAAGTCTTTACACCATAACCTGCAGGTAGGGAATTCTATATAAATGTGGTGGCAAAAAAAAAAAAAAGAATAAATAGATAGATAGATGGATAGATAGATAGATAGATAGATAGATAGATAGATAGATAGATAGATAGATATGGTGGCAGTTTTACAAAGATCGGCGATTAGATTTCCATAACATCTATCAGTTCACACAAAGGTTAGAGATGTTGTATGAGGAGTGCCACTGGTTAAAGCAGGAAGACTGGAGACCAGTACACATGTGGGAACTGGGGCTAAGAGCAGAAGCCACCACAGTGGTCAGAGGCAGGAAGGACAATCACCACCTCGGGACCCAGGAGAGACCGCGGTGGGCCCTGCACATCTCACCAGCCCCTGGGGACATCTGAACCATAGCCCAGTAGTAGAGCTGATGTTCACAGCAAGGACTCAGAGCCATTAAGAACACGTTACACAATGTTCAATATGCTCTGTTTAATGAGCCCAGGAAGAATGGAGTCCATTTTATTACAAGTTCCATAAAAATAGCTCAAGTTTTAAAAAGCTTGGTACTTAAAGGGTTTAAGCTTTAGTCCACTGGAGAGCTCACTTCTTTGTGACACCTCATTTTCTGACGACACAGACTGGTGAGGTATTAATTTAGACATATTCATTTGGCATTATAATGGATCCTAAGACTATAACATGACAATTACTTCCAGAGACAGAAAGGAAGCATTGGCCAGCAAATGGAGAGTAGAACACACTACTTTGTTCAAATTAGGAAACAGACAAAGATGTAACTTCATGGTTTTTTTGAACATCTGTCAGCATCTGTGGCCTCCACTGTTTTCAGTTCACATTTACCTGGGGCCAGATACTGTCATTACCACTCTGCCCCTTTACTCATCAAGTACTGCTGTGGCCTTCGGTCTTTGTTCAGCAATTTTAGGCTTTAGATCGGCCTCCGTGAAGAGCCCCTCTGTAACAGACCTACATCTTGTACTCCAAATCTTCCTCCATCTTCACTATTGTTTTCTGAATAGGGCATAATTACTGTCATCACAGCTCTCATCACTAAAAACATTCACTGAAGGCAGAAGTACCAGTTTTTGCGTAGGACACAAGAAGTGGGCCTTCAGTCCTTTGTCCAACCTTGTCCATTATATCATCCATCAGGTACAATTTTAGAGCCAAATTCCCATGCACCAGGCTAAAGGCACCCATCACCTTGTCCTCTAATCCAGGGTCACTGAACTGAGCTATAACTTTATGGAATATAATAATATTCTCTTGGTGCTTTATTAAGCTCCCAAACTTGTCTATCGATTTTCCTAGTTGGTCTAATACTCTTTAAATACCAGCTCAGCTGTCTGGGATTTTGCTCTGAATACAAGTGTTTCTAAATGCAACGGGTAGTATTTTCAAAAAAGCAGACTTTGGTGTAAGACTTGAGTTCTAGTCCTGATTCTTTCCCGCATTAGTTATATGACCTTTGAAAATTGCTTTACTTCCCTGAGTCTCAGTATCTTTATCTCTATAAGGAAGTTACTGCAGTGGTTTCTCTATAAGGAAGTTACTGCAGTGGTTACATTAGATAAATCACATATGTAAAGCACCCAATATGTGTTCCTGTGGTTCTTCACACACAGGAGATAATAAATCCTGACTCCTTGTGTTTCTCTCCTTCCCTCATGATTAATCTATGTCCTTTGCACTTTGTTTCCTTTTAACTAAGGTCACGCATGAAAACATTCTTCCCATCATTGTTATGAACTTTTACCAAGTAGACAGCAGTGTGGGGAGGGCTGGATTAGCAAAAACTATGCCAACTCCTTGAGGATGAATGGGCTGGTATTTGAGATGACATCTCCCACATTTCCCTTCTAAATACCATGGTTGCCACCTCTCATGTGCTCTTGCCCTGTAAACACCCCTCAGGATGGTGGAAGAACTTGCAGGGAAAACCATTTTCTCTCTCTCCCCCAACATTGGGCAGCTTTGGTTTCCAAAATGTGGATTTCTGCCCTCTAGAATGAATCATAAGTGTTCCTTCTGCTCTTATAATTCCCACCTTCACTTCCCTCCCAAGAGATGAGAATTAAGATTGCAGATAGAAGTAAGGTTGCTAATCAACGGATCCTAGAGTAGGGAGATTACCCGGGATTATCTGGGTGGGTCAATGTGATCACAAAAGCCCTTAGCTGTGGAAGAAAGAGGCAGAAGAGGCATATCAAAGGGAATAGATATGAGAACTCCACTGGCTGTTGCTGGCTTTGAAGATGGAAGAAAAACGCCATAATTCAAGGAAGATGGGCAGCTTCTAGAAGCTGGAAAGTGCCAGGAAAGGGATTGTCTCCTAGGACCTCCAGAAAGGAATGCAGCCCTGTGGAAACCTTGATTTTAGCCTAATGAGACCCATTTCGGACTTCTGCACTTTAGAACTATAAGATAATCAAGTCATGTTGTTTTGGCCACTAAATGTTTGTTCATTTTTATAACAGCAACAGAAACCTAATCTAAGGGATAAATTGTGAGTGAATTGAATAATTGCTTAAAATAAGACTACCTGAAACTAGAAGAGACAGGGATGGCTTTGAATACCCATTTTAAGATGTTTTCCCCCATATCACCCAGTGTGGGGAAGCTTGGAGAAGGAAGATTGGTACATTTCCAGAAAACAAAAAAGCTACCTTTGGGTTTCTCACACTCCTAAGTATAGTGGCTTAAACCTGGGACCTTGTACCTTTGTCCTGAGGCTTGATTTTCGGTTAAAACCAACACCCTTTGGAAGAGTCACGCATTAAACTTTTCAGAATGAATGAGTTTATCTGAAAACAGGGCTTGAGTGACGGGGAGGAATGGAGAAAACAGTCACGGCGCAAGCACCTAGATTCCTGGGAGCGGGATGGGGGAAGGAGGCCAGGCTGGTGCTGATGCAAGGGTGCGGCGGGCACCCCCAAACATACCTCTGTGGTTGAGCAGAGCTGTTAGCAGTCCCACTCAACATTGCTCTTTACGAATAGTCTCAGAGGTGCCATAAACTCTGCATCGTGTGGCACTGAGTGCAGACAGGGGTTCATTATGCCCACCAGCGAGACCAATTGCTTCACGTTACTTAGGGCTCTCACATTTTCATTGCTTCTTTCCGCTGCATTTTAGATACCTGTGGTTTCGCTCTGTAATTGGAGTCCCACATTTCATCGCTGGTCTCTGACCCTCCAAAGTCAAGGTTTTTTTTTTTTAATCAAAGTTTGAGCTATTTTTAGTTTTTTAAAATAAACTTGCTGTCACTGTCATCATCAATTAGTATTCTTTGCTCTCGAAAGGGTTCTGAACAATACGATGCTGAAAACAACAGAGTAAGTAATAATGGTAAGCCGCATTCTTAAGTGCGCCCCACACCGTGGTCACGGTCGCCAGGGATTTCTCATTTCAAAGACACACAGATATGTGGGGTCCTTCAAGGGCAGCCACACAGGCACCTCCGCTGCTCTGCGGCTCACCCTCAATTGAGCAGCGGTCCCCGTTTAGAAGGGGGCCTGGGGAATAAAGCGGCCACGGAAAAGGACGAGAATGAGGGTACATGACTGCCAGTCACCAGGACTCAGGGTAAGCGTGGGATTGGGCACCAGGCTAACTGGGTTCAAAGTCACTCTCACACTCTGTGACTCTTGAAGGTGACTGACCCTCTTTGTAGATCTACCTAAGAAAAAAGGTGGGGTGGACATAGTGTCCGTATCAGAGGGTCAGTGTGATGGTCAATCCACATAAACTGCTTAGCTCCAGGTAGAAAGTGAAGGCTTGATGAATATGAGTCCTTTTTATACAGGACCCAAAACTTGAGAAATCAACACTTTTGCCAGACCACAAATATTTTTCTCGTTTATTGTCCACTTTTACTACACATCAAGATAAATGCCCAGCTCACGCTGATCCCCTCCTCATATGAGGTGGGTGTCTGGTTCCTTCCATACCTGGAGGCCCTGGGCACATCTGAGAAGACTGATGCTGGGTCCAGGTTTCCTTATCAGGCCTGCTTTTCTGCTTCCTAGCCCCTGCCTTTCCCCATGTGGTTCCAATATCAAAATATTTAGTCCATCTGTTCCAGAGGGGTTTGGACTTACTCTTCATTTGTGCTTCTTGAAATAATATGCTCCTGAGGCACAGACTGTTCCTTCATCACTAAAAAAGGTCAAGCATTTATTAGTCTGTGTATAAACATGACAACAAAGGAGCCCTTGTAAAAATGGAATGTTCAGCTTGGATAGAACACAGAGGAGTTCCTCTTGAGTCTGGCAAATTCCCTTGGATTTCATCTCCTTTAAACACACCAGGTTGTCACTGTTTCTTTCTGGATTCTAGAGCCTCACTTAGAAACCCCTAGGAACACTCTGAGGTGCATTCTTGACTTACAGTCTCCCAGGGCAGTCTCGTTTTCAACTCAGACACATTCACAGTATCTTCAGCAAACTCATCCTACTACTCTAAGAAGATGTACTGTCCTGTGTGTCACACAGCCACTTAACACAAAAAGGGGAAATGGGTTTTCTTTGCTCGCCAGCAGCCATTTCATACAAATGTCAGTCCCATCCTTTTGGGCAGCTGCCCACTGGAGCTCCCCCTCTGATTCCTTTTCCTCCTAGGTTCCTCTTCAGGTGATAGGAACCAGCGCAGGCTCTCTCTCCATCGCCGTGGTTTTCACGTCCATCACAGCAGCCAACCACCACCTACCGCCGTAGCCTGCTCTTGTTCTCGAACCCTGACCCTTTCAGACAATATCTATTATCTCAATTTGTCAGACATAGCCTCTGATTCAGTGACATGCAGAATCTGGGTTTAAAAACAGCCTCAAATTTCCACATTGTCTCTTTATAACCTGTTGTTGGTGCTGTTCTTTATAGAAAATTCTCCTGCTTTCTTAGCCAGTGAATGAAGAAGGGATGGATTCTACAATGAGAACTTTTCTAGCCAGTCTCAGGTAAATCTTATCGTGGAGAATGGCGATCGTGTTCCATGTCCCTTTAAGGCTAGCACAGTGAAAACATCTCTGATTGGAGAGCCCACATTTCATGTCTCTGGTGAGGCTTGCAGGTATGATATGTATGTAAGGCTCATTAAAACGGGTCTGATAATCCACATCCCCGCTCCTGCTAAGACAGCATCAGTCTGACAACATTCTACATGAACAATAAAAGTGTTGGCTGTCTTCGTCTCCTTCCTCTTCCTTCTCCTCCTCCTCTTCCTCTCCTTCCTCTCCAGCTTTCCTTCCTCACTCTCCTCTTCTTTTTCTTCTTAACCCAACTTGCATTTTTTTTTTTTTTGTCCAGAGCTGACCAGGGAAGCAATGAGGGTTGAAAAAGGATCTACAACTAAATACTTATTTTACTGCCTGAATTTGTCTGGTGCACGGCAGGAAGTCATGTGATAGCACTTTTTCAACTTAATGTCAACTTGTATTATTTTGTAACCGCACAGTGAATGTCAGCCCTGAAATTTAGCAGCCTACCCTTCTCACAGGAAGTACAAGGTACATTTCATTCAAGTAAATGAAACAAACATCTGCGCTCATGGGCTGGCCCCAACTTACTTTTCTAGTTTCTTCTTCTACTATATTCCTGACTTCCCCAGTGCAGGCGCGCACACGTGCACACACACACACACACACACACACACACACACACACACACACACTGCTATTAGTACATCATGTTTTGCCTTTCCTCTGAGCTTAGAACAGTTTCTGAGCACCAAGTAGGTGAACAAATGAATGAAATAAACTGTGGGATTATACCCCGTGCCTTTGTTAATACATTCCCAGTTTTGGGAATGCGACCCTTTCCACGGTCCCATTTGTATTAAGGACATTTCTACTCATTTTTCACGGCTCAGCTTGCTGCAGCCTCTTCTTGAAGTTTTCACTCAGTACACGCTCTCCCTCCTGTTTACACTCGCAGTGTGTTATATCTTAACTGCCACTGTGACTCTGCCTTTGTTTGCCATTTTCTGTTTGCTTATATTCCTCTCTCTTGACAATGCAAGCTCCTGCATGGAAGGAAACATCTTTTTCATGTCTGTATCTCCCAAATCTAGCATGACGGCTTCCATGAGACAAGCACTGGAAAGCTGAATGTCTTGGTTTACTGTTTGTTAAGCTCTGGGAGAACAACTTTCTGATTCCAGGCATAGGGGGCAGACAGCAAATATGTACCAACGAAGACACAGGGTGTACAGCAGGAGTTTGAGGGGAATGCGTGTCCTGACATAGATAGCTGGTAGCCACTCCAACCTATAGGCCTGGCACTGAGGGGAGGTCAAAACTAGATACACAGAGTTCGGTGTTACCAGTGTTGAGGTGAGAATTAAAACCTGGAGAGTGGGTGAGAACACGGAAGAAGAGGCTATGGAGTGAGTTGAAGAGCACTAAGGAGAAACCCTAAGGAAAGCCAGCAATGGACAGGATTGAGGAGTGGACTCTGAGGAGGACGGGTTTGAGAAATGGGCAGAGAGCCAGAAGGGTGTGAAGTCACGAAAGCTAAAGGAGAAGTCAATTTCAAGAAGACTGGACTGGGGACTAGGGGTAAAAGCTACAGAACTAGGCACAGCTGGAGAGCGGTACAGTCAGGATAGGGCTTTCAAAGGAGGGAAGTGATACTTTTCTTTGGAAGGTTCTTATTTTTAAGGATAAAACAAACATTTTTAATTAAAACCTAACAGGTCTAGGGGCTATGGGGACCAACCTCTCATTAAGACAATTAGAGGCCTCATCAAATCTTACCAGGAAAACCATATTAAATCTGAATTTCCTTGATCCTCCCTATCAAAGGGATTACAGGAATATGACAGAAACTTTTGTCCACACCCTGTGACTACGTTAGAGTAACTGAGACACCAAATCAGATGCCCTCCCTAGATGACAAAACCCTATCTTGTTGTTGGGTCACTGTGGGGAGCTCTCAAAGAGAACCTTTGAGGGCATGAGGAAAATTATCCATCACCATTGAGCCTCCAGGAGAGTAACAGGAGAGGACCACTTAAAAAAAATGCCTTGAGGTAAGCTTTCTGATTTATTACTATGATGATAATGGTTATCACTATTTATCTTAATTTGTATTTATCTTATTTATATTAAAAGAAAATATGGCCTCTTTCTGAAGTAGATTAATACCAAAACAGAAACAATTACATTTTTTTCTTATTTTATTTTTGGGGAGGAGAGGAGACCCATCTGTCTATTCTTCTGCTCATTCTTTCATCCAGCCATCCGTTCATCCATCCATCCACCCATCCGTCTATCTGTCCATCCAAATCATTTTTTTTAAAGATTTTATTGGGGAACTAGGGGAGGGGAACAGACAAGTTGCTGTCCTTCGGTTCTTCAGTCTAGTTGTGGAGGACATTGCTTCACTGGCCCATGTTGGTATTACCATTGCACTCTTCCCGGGTGAGGCAGTCACTCGCCATCGGAAGGCTGCTCATGACAGCTCATGACAGCTCACGCCAGCTGCCGGCCACTCACAGTAGCTCACAGCAGCCCACTGCAGCCTATGCCATCACTGGCAACTCACTGCAGCCCAGCTCCAGGTTGAGCTGCTGTTCACCATCTTAGCTGTAGAGGGCAGTGTCACTGGCCCTCATGTGGGATCCGAACCAGGGGCCCTGCTGCTCAGAGCTGGCGTCCCAAGCAAACTCTTAACCAGCGCGCCACTCAGCCGGCCCCATCCAAACCATTTTTAAGGTCCTCTGATTTATGTAAGTCCTGATCCTACAAAAAATGAACAGGACCAGATCCCAGACCTCAACATAGTTACCATCTAGTATATAAGAATTCGATCTAAGACATCATTAAAATTAGGCCAGGGATTAGGACATATATCAAATTCTTTAAAAATAAACCCCAAAGATATGCTTTAGGCAGCCTCTTTGTTCTTCTTTAGTATACTAATGCTTTCTGACATTATTGCTATCACTGATAAATGTCAAAGGGGAAGGTGATATTTTTGGAGCTGTTTTTTTTTTTTACCCTATTACAAAAATAGATTATAAACACATACACATATGTCACAGAAAGAACTTAGGCTAGTATTTCTATACAGGAACAAGAATTAGCATATTTTTGAAGTTCACGGTTATAGTCCTATGGTCAGTTATATTATCTATTGGTTTGAGCTTCTTATTTTACGGTAGCCATCAAAATCTACTGGCATGACACAGTCTGCTTAAATTTCACAAGGATATAAGAATTTTATAGTCTGAGTCCCTGAAGGAGGGTGTGTGATTTGATATTTTCATACAACCATCTTCATAAAGGCATAGCACCAACTTAAACCAACAAATATTGATCCCTGTAAGAACACAAAGCTGTAACTGAACTGAAACTTATGAATATTTTATTTGTAGGTAGTTTTTCCCTATTCAACACGCTAGTTTAAGTCTGTTTAATTATACTTTGCATGAGGCATGCTGTGGGGAAAGGCCAGGTATACTAAGGCAAAGCGGAAATGAGCAAGGCTGCCTGTGAGGTCACGCTGCGCGCGCTACCACAGGCCCCTCTGCTCCTCTTGGAAGGCTGTGAGTCCTCCAGTGCTGGAGGGGCACGCTGCTCAGAGAAGGGAAAAACACAGTACCTTTCACAGGGGTCTATGGAGAAAGTGAAGGCTCTCTAACTTTGGCTTGATCTGTTGGCAGCTGGAATGTCACATCATACAACATCCAATGCTATACTTATTTCAAGGAGGCTGTTGGGGCCAGTACCACAGCAGGTACAAGGGCTGTAGGAGCTTTGATTATTCATCACATGTTGGCAGCCTGATGTGTGAGGAGTAGGACTACTGCAATATTCAAGTCACAAAATTCACCTTCCTACTCCCCTCGAACAGCATGAATTAGTCAGCTCCGTTGCTATAACAAACAACCCCAAATATCTCAGTTACAGCTACAGAGGCTTTTTCTGTGATCTGGATTGAAGAAGACACGTGCATTAAAACTGGCCCTGTGTCCCCTTCATTCCAGATCCATGCTGAAAGAACAGTCCATTTTTTTGGATATGCAATTCTTATGGCAAAGACAAAATAAGAAGATAGCTGATGGAAACATACAATGGCTCTGTCTTAGTCAGTTTAGGCTGCTATAACAAAATACCACAGACTGGATGGCTTACGCCACATTGATTTCTCCCAATTTTGGAGGCTGGCAAGTCCAAGATCAAGATCAGGGTACCTGCAGATTCAGTGCCTGGTGAGGGTCTGCTTCCTGATCTATAGTCAGCTGTCTTCTCACTTGGCTGAGAGAAATCATCTCTCTCCTGTCTCTTCTTGTATAAAGGCACTAATCCCATTCCTGAGGGCTCCACCCTCATGGCCTAATTACCTCGGCAAGCCCCCACCTCAGCTACCATCACATTGGGGGTTAGGGCTTCAATATATGAATTTTGAGTGAAAACAAACACTCAGTTTATGGTAGGATCTTAAAGCTTTTGCAGAGATGAGGCATAGTCAAGGTTACCTGCATCCCATTGGCCAAAGTATTCACATGCCCAGGCCTGACGTCAAAGCGCAGAAATTGCATACCCGCCACAGGAGACGGCAAGTTGTGTGATCCTCTGTCAGAAGAGGTGTGAGTTGCTGGGAGCCACACCAGTTCCTTGCTGCAGCCTCTGCCTAATTCTCCAGCCTATTCCTTTGCTCCCTCCTTCCGCTGCCAGCTCAAGGAGGGCAGTGTGGAGTGTGCCATGGAGGAAGACTGCACAAGAAGCGAGGCTGCAGCAGCTGTTCCTACTGTCCCCTATTTAGTTCTCATCTGTCTCTGAGTGCAGAAGGCAGAGTGGGTTGGAAGGGAGAACCGCAGATGAGGTAGGAGACATGTGAGAGAACTGAGACCTTTCTCATTAACTGGAGGGGTCACTTGGGTAGTGCCCGGGGCAAGGGACAGAGTGACCTTTTCGTGCATCCTAGAGGGCTGTGCCTGAGAAGATGTAATTAAGCCAACTCCTCAAAGCACTCGCCCTCTTCAATTAATATTTACTGAGCACCCACTGAGACCCTGGCCCTGGACTGAGAACTACAAACTGGCTGGGAAGGCTCGGGCTCATTCGCACATTCCCTTCCCAGTCACCCCCGGAGAGAGCTAAGGCTTCTTCATTCATGTGTGGAATCCCGATTAAACACAGTCAACAAAGGGAACTTCTTTCATTGTCATTTTCCTCCCTCTCCCCTTGCTTTATTTGCAGTCGGATTTATTGCTCCAGACTTGCCTCCTTTAAGCGTCGTCCTCTATTAACCAGACAGATAAAAGCCATAAAGGGAAGGGAACTCCTTCAGTTCTCTTTGCTAGTTGTGAGACAGAGCAGCGCCTTTACAAGGGGAGTTGACAGCTGCTGACTGGGCCTGCCTGTCCTGCACCAGCGCTGTGCTCATGCTCAGAATGCAAACTGCAGCCATCAGAGACAGAGCGGGTCTGATAACTGCTTGAGCCCAGAGCAAATCGGCTTGAGCACGAGAAAAAAAAATCGTGCAGTTTTAAAGCGGACGTATGTTCTTAACGTGGTTGGCTTGTAAAGCAATAAAACCTGGTGATTTTTTTTTTCCTCCTTAGCCTATCACAACTGTTAGAGTAGTGTAACTTGAGACAGGATGATTCTATCACAATTCCATGTAATATTTAGTTCGTATAACTGGATGAAACTTACTTAAATTAGCATCATATATAGAAAGCATTTCATTTTCTCACGTATGGCACAATAATATTAGGAGCAAACAACATATGTCCCCATGGTTATAAACAAAGGTGTCATGTTTGCAAAACAGATCCTATATGTAGAACATCTATAAATGGGATAAAATATGAGGTTTTCGTTGGTTGAAATGGTGCTAAATATTTCAATCCACATGATCTTTAAGAAACATTTTCTCCTTTTCTGTGAATACAAATAAACAGTCGTTACCTTTCTCCAAACCTGAGTTCTTAGCTTAGTTCTTCCTCTGTGACCTTGAGAATAACGAGTCCGAGCTTCTGTTTCTTTACCTGTAAAATAAGGATGTTGAGCTATATCAGTCTCTCTAGGTCTATTCTGGGGGACATGGTTTTTGAGGAAATTAATGGGGGTAACATTTTTAGAAGAGGGTTCCATGGTCAAATAAGTTTAGGGACTGTGATGTTAAATTAAACACAATTTCTTTACTCAGAGCTTTAGTATGCTAATAGTATCCCTTGTGATTCTGCAAAAGGGACATAGAGTATGCATTGTTTCTCTAATTATTTTTTCACCAGAAAACTTTTTATTGCAGATCATTTCTCAGAATCAGTCTAAATATTAGACTTTAAAAACCCTTCAACTTAGTATATTCTATGATCCTATCGCCTCTTTATTCTGCCTAACTTTGTACTTTGTCATCTGTGTCAGGAAAAGAACTACCTGGGTTTTCATTTATAAGGAGAAAGTCAATTTTTGTTCTTCATTCTTTTTCCCTTGCAATTTATTTTGAAAAATTTCAAACCCACAAAATTGAAAGAATAGTACAATGTGTATATATACTCTTCACTTAGACTCAACAATTGTTAACATTTTGTTCCAATCTCTTTCTCTCCCCCCCACTTTATATACTATATGTATAATTTTACTACAGAACCATTTGAAAATAAATTGCAGACATCATGATACTTTATCCACAAATACTTCGAGATGTATCTAAGGCAAGAACATTCTCCATATAATCTCAGAATTATTACTACACATAAGAAGTTTAATATTGATTAATATCATCTAATGTATACTCTGCATTTAAGTTTCCCTAATTGACCCCAAAATGTCCTTTATAACTTTTTCTTTAAAATCCAGGATCCATTCAGGTTTCACATATTGGATTTGGTTATGTCTCCCTGGCTTCTTTAATCTAGAATCATCTCTGTAACTCGTTTGTCTTTCAGGAAATTAACTTTTTAAAAAAAGTCCACAGCATTTATTTTGTAGAACGTCTAACATATTAAATTTGTTTGTTTCCTCATAATTAGACTCAGTTTAAATATTTTTGACAAAATATTAATAGGTGAATTGTTGTACACTTCAGTCTGCACCATATCAGGACAAAATGTCATTTTGTTCCATTATTGGTGGTGTTTTGAATAATAGCTTGGTTAAGATATTATTTGCTGTATTTCTCAATAATAAGGTATCATTTCCCCTTGGTAATTAATACGTGGCCTGATAGTTGATATTTTAAGACTTGTAAATAACTTCCTTCTCAACAGCCCTTCACCCAATGGCTTAGCATTGATTGATGATCCCTGCAAGGATCAAGGATTACATCAGGATTGCAAAACAGTGATTTTTCTAATCTTATTATCCTTTTTTTAGCTGTTATTCTTCTCTAAAGAATTTTCCTTTTCTGTTTCTCATTTCTATCTCTATCTCTCACTGAGTATCATGATGTATCATAGATTCTTTTTTTATTTAATGTTTTATAATCAATTATTGTGATTCATTCTTCTAACATTTCTTCAGAGACCACTCTGTGCCTGGTACTAAAGGGAGATTAACCTAATGTTATTCTTAGTCTTCTTTACCTTGCCCTGCAGTACTTAAGAAAACCATTGATGGAACATGGACAACTGATCCAGATCTTTCAACTGGCCACCACCTTGCCACAAAGTTTTGTCAGGTGGGACAGGGAACTGAAAATGGAGATCCAAGTGGAGGGAGATCTCCAAATTATAATTATCAGTCCCTTTTCTATAAACCTTGGCCAGGTTACAATGGTTCCAGCAATCATCAAATGGCCATGTGAATCACCATACCGAAAAAAAAATCCATTACCATCTCTGTGGAGCTACGCTGGATGCCTCAGAAGGCAGGCGGTTCCAACACCAAGAACTCAGCCCCAGTATTTGGGCTCAGGATCCATGGAAGGGGAATCAAAACTTCTTTCTCTACTCTGAGCACAAAATAGGTCACTTCATGATCACTCAAGTCATTAGGGAGACTCGGGGAAACCTGTCCATGTCTTTAACATATAACAAGTTCTTAAGCAAACATCCAGGGGAAGACAGGAGCGCCAGAGCACTTCCTTGGCCAAACACAGGCCATGGGCCCCACATCGGCAACGCCCTCACCTTGCTGGCAGGATGCAAATCATGGATTCCAAATAATTCATCACCAAGTGAATCATAAAACAGCTTTCAGTGGAGCTGCTTTCAGTGGAAAGATAAAGGACCCTCTGTTCCTGGGAAAGAACAGGCTGACCCATCTTGGTCAAGTTTTTCAGTGGAAGGAGTGTCCTCAGCGTTACACGAAGGGAGACCTTTGGCAGTGCCACAAGCCTGGGTGCCCTACGATCCTGCTGACCAACAGAGGTCATAAAACATATGCAAAGGATGTACAATCCTTTGGACTTGGTTTTCTTTCTTTCAGGGGAGGGTCACTGCTTCCTGGGGCGCCTAGGAGCAGCTCCTCCAGCCCTAGAAGAATGCATGGTCTGTGTCCCCCGTGGGGAGGGGCAGGTGGGACAGGCAGAAACAGGTGTCCAGCCACAGAATCAGCAGCCAGGCCATGATTGTGGGACCTGGGAGCTTTGTGACAAGGTTTACTAAACTTGAGCACCTCTCAGAGGTCGTGGGGGAAGGTCCTCCAAACTGTCAGAGCACCTCGAGAAGGACAAAGGCCCATGGGAAAAGCCCAGGTTTCGGAAGCCATGAAACTTGAGCTCAAATGCCATCCCTGAAATGTGCAAGGCAGACGGCCTATGCAACATAGTCAATGCCAGTTTCCTCATCTGTAAAATAGAGACTGAAAATAGCTCACAGATGTGTTGTGAAAATCATGTTAAATAAGGTAAAGCATGTGCATCACTTTATTAGTTAGGATTCCTTGCATTCCAGCTAACGGAAAGCAACCTGATCTCGTTTAAGCAAAAATGTGAGAGAGACTGAGACAAGGCGAGGATGATACAGTCACAGTGATAGCCCATCATTCTTAAAGTCAAGACTTCAGCTGAGCCTTCTAAGGAGGCTGGAACCAAGGAATAAAAAGGCATCAGGGGCCACTGTGGCTTCTTTGTACATCTGTAATTTTTTCCTCCTGTGTGAAGACTGGCACTCTCCCTTCCAAGCCAGCAGAGCTGACAGAAAGAGACTGCCCATAGCTTTTGAGTTTAGTCTTCCCTTTCCAAGACACCAACACAGAGGGAACGGAGTCCCAGTATTCCAAATCCTGAGTTTCACAGGAGTCTGGCTGCTCACCTATGACAGGAGTTCACCACAGCAGGAGTGGGTGCTGACAGGACAGTGGGGAAAGCCGTGGGCTTAGGTGGTGCAGCAGGGCTGAAGGTGCTCACCTGTGGTGAGCGGTGTGGCTAAAGGGACCCATGTGGGCTGGGCTGACATCCTAAAGTGTGTTTTCTACAGGTAGCTAGCTGAGTCTGCCACATAACGAGGGTGTTCTTTTTCTTTTCCTTCCTCTCATTCTAGATATGATGGGCCTAAGACAAGAACTGGGGAACAATTATTCAGGTTATCCTGGAGCACTTAGGGCCTTATCATGACTAAGGTGGGAATCATTAGGACTCGCGTGGTATCTGGCCATCATAACACCACCGGGATACGTAAGGCAGGCTGTGCACTTCTTAGGCCTTCCTGTCCTTCCTACATTTGGCCTCTTGCTGTGTTCTCTGAAATAAATGTATCTGTCCACCCTTGGAAAATTCCTTGTTCCTGATGATATGATGGCACAAACAACCGTACTGTGGAGAGAGATGTTGTGTAAGGAGGTAATGGTTGGGGCTAGTGGTTGAAGAGAATACTATAAGAGAATTTCAACAGAAGCTTAGCTGGCTTTTTCCTGCTGCAGCAGATCACATTTCCAAGCAATTGTGTATAAAGCCAATATTCATTCATATTCTCATTCTCTCTCTCTCTCTCTCTCTCTCTCTCTCTCTCTCTCTCTCCTTCCCCCTCCCCTCCATCCTTTCTCCCTCTCTTCCTCTCATGCAATAAATGTTCACTGATCTGAGCACTGTGCTATTAACAGAGACAGAAAGAAAAGCACTCAAGATGTTTTCCATGTTCACTGGAAAGCAGAGGGCCCAGGCTGGGATTTCAGGAACCAGGGGTGGGCATGAGAGTAGACAAGACTGTCCCCCGATTACAGGAAGCTGATCAAAGTGGCACTGGGTGAGGGCAGCCCAAGGACTGAAGAAGGTCAAAGCATCCAGAGCATGAATTAGGTCGACAACAATCAGATTGTGAGGCAGAGCTAGCAGGCTGAGGCAGGGCCCGGCAAGAACCCCCACCCCAGGCTATGAGTCGCCCAAGGAAGGAACCATTCAATGGGAGGCCCCCAGGCCGTGGCCAGGAAGGGCCTCTGAAGGCCCCCAGGCCTTTCTGACCTAGAGCAAACCAATACGAGGCTTCTAAAGGAAGAAATGCTCTCCAAGACAAATACTTTTCTAATAGTTTAGATCAGAGTATAAAAATCTTCCTTAGTAATTCTTATTTCCCGACCACCCCAAACACAACTTGCAAAATTGTAATGAAAGAAACATATTTCTTTAAATTCACTACTGAAACTAAAGCACCCTGAGGAGCTCAGACCAAATATAAGTCCTTTTTTCAAGAAACAACAATGTACATTTGGTCACTTAAGCACAAATTCCTTTACATCACCACCGAAAAGAAATTAATGTCTGAGTGGTAAAATGTATTAGATGAGTTTCAGGGTTTTCCCAGATTTTAGCAGCTTAGATTTGAGGCAGCATTTTATCTTCATCTATTGGCATTTGTCCTTACCTATGTTTCTCAACCAATTGAAAAGCCCTGAATCACTGGAAAATGTTTAATGGGTATTAAGAATCACTTGAGTGACAAGTCCTGTTTGACTAAATAGCTCAGCCATGTCTTTGCTATTGATATAAATGCTTCCATATTACATTTACGTCATTTATATCCATTGTAAAAAAAATGTATTTCAACAGTACAAAAATAATGTGGCAGGAAGGCAACCCTGGGGTGTTATAAATATCACGTAAGTCATAACTATAATAATAATATTGGAATTTATCTTCAGAAGATAAAGGTTGAACTTATCAAGAGGCCACAAGTGAGCAATAAAGACTTCCTTATTGAGTGCAAATAAATTTCAGATTTTCGATAATCTTGTTAAACACTCTACAGTTCCTTACTTGTAATGCAATTCCTTAGTTTTAAAACTGCTCACTGATTTTATAGTTGCTGCTTTCTGTTGCTTTTCCATATCTGATGATCTCTAGTAAAACACCAGTACAGAGTCAAATAGTCCCTTTCTTTCCTCTGCTTCCACTTTTCCCTTCCCCAGTTCCTTTCCCGGCTCCTTTCTCCCCACCATCTATCTCCTAACTTCCACACCTAATAGTAGGACCAACGACATAAAATGCAAATAAGAATTAGGTATTTAATAGCAGGACAGAGGCATGTAGCACCCATTGCTCCGTTTTCTCTACCTAAACAAAGCTCCCTCATCCTTCGAGTTCAGGTTATTCACGTGAGCAGCCATAACAAAGAACCACAGACTGGGTGGCTTGAAGAACAGAAATGTGTTTTCCCACAATTTTGGAGGCCAGAAGTGTGAGATTAAGGTGTCTTGAGGGTTGGTGTTTTTCTGAGGCCTCTCTCCTGCGCTTGTAGATGGCCGACTTCTCCCTGTGTCTTCACATGGTCTCTCCTCTGTGTGTGTCTGTCTTAACCTTCTCTTCTTAGCAGGACACCAGTCATGCTGGATTAGGACTCTCTCTAATGACCTCATTTTAACTTAATAACCTCTTTAAAGATCCTACCTCCAAATATAGTCACATTCTGAGATCCCAGGGGTTAGAATTTAACATACGAATGTTGGGAAACACAGTTACATATGAATGTTGGGGAACACAGTTCAACTGTGTTCCCCAACATTAGTATGTTAAATTCTAACCCCTGGGATCTCAGAATCCCTTACATCTACTTACTGGATCCACTTCTCTGCAACACCAGCCTACCATGACATTGACTGTCCACAGCCTTGCTGATCTCTGCCATTATCTTAGTGGCTGACTAAATGTAATTGGCCATTTGTAGACACTGTCCGGAGTGGTTTTTGTATGAAAGTCATTTCTTTCTCCACAAGATCCATGAGTACAGACATAGCTTTTAATCCTTCTCAATGCCTAGAACACGGTCAGCACATTAATAGATAGCCTTACAACAAAACAAACACAAAAAAACAAACCTCCAATGAATTGAAAGAAAAAGTGTCATGCTTTCAGTTGCTGTATTTGTACATTTTATCCCTTGGAGAATAGAAGCCCCTTAGAGGCAAGATTATGCCCTCTGAAGAGAACGCAAAGGAATTCGTTCAGTTTGGCCAGAGAAAATAAAACTTGGAAAATTTTCAAAATCCTTTGTCTTTCCAATATGATTTTTTAAAAAAGATTTTTATTGGGGAATTGGGGTATGGGAGCAGCACTGGGGAATTGGGGGAAGGGGAACAGACAAGTTGCTGTCCTTTTGTTCTTCAGTGTAGTTGTGGAGGATGTTGCCTCACTGGCCCAAGTTGGCACCATCGTTGCGGTCTTCCCGGGTAAGGCGGATCAGTCGCCGGCTTCTGGACGGCCGCTCACTGCGGCTGCTGGCCGCTCACGCTGGCTGCTGACTACACACAGTAGCCCATGGCAACCCACTGCAGCAGGGGCAGCAGCCTACGCCTTTGCCAGTGACTCACGGCAGCCCAGCTCCAGGTTGAGCTGTTGTTCAGCATCTTAGCTGTAGAGGGCAGTGTCACTGGCTCTCATATGTGGGATCTAAACCGGGGCCCTCTGGCATCTCAAGCCAGTTCTTAACCATCGCGCCACTCGGCTGGCCCTAAAATTTTATTTTAGAAATNCTGTTGTTCAGCATCTTAGCTGTAGAGGGCAGTGTCACTGGCTCTCATATGTGGGATCTGAACCGGGGCCCTCTGGCGTCCCAAGCCAGCTCTTAACCAGCGTGCCACTCGGCCAGACCCCAATATGATTTTTAAGTATGTGATATGACAACTTTGTAAATGGGTCAATTCCAATATTTTCATATATTTGGCTGAGATGATTTTGTTTATAGAAACTTAGCTTTGGATGATGATCACTAAAAGCTGTAGTAACAGTGATCCTTCCTTGTCAAATAAGTTTAAAACACCCTAGCACAGACACTGAAAACAATTCTTGAAAATAGTTACGAGCAGAGGTACCATCTCCATTTTGTTTCGTACAGTTTGATTTTTCCATTTATGGAGCTACCTCATATGTCCTTCTTAACTTTACAAACATGGCGGGCGAGATTTTTGCTGATGTTTTGAAGGTTATCTGGCTCTTCATTTCTCTAGAACCAAGTTAGGCTCTTCAGAGCTCACTTCGCTCATGCCTGAGGCTGTGCCTCAGAAAAAGTCTATTCAGTTACAGTCTCTCCTTTGTTTGAAAAATTCAGCCTCAAACAAGAGATGAAATTTATGTTGTTTTCCTGACTCTTTAGAGATGTAAGCAAATATCGCCTTATTGAAAAAAAGTCATAATTCCTTAGCATGAAAAATAAAAGCCAGATTGAGGAAATTCCAGCATGGCCAAAACAATGGTTTAGGTTATCTTTCAAGACATCTCCAAGGAGAAATTAACTTTCATTATCATGCAGTTGGTGATAAGGAGGGAAATGACAGAAAATTCTGATTTAATGCTTTCTGGATTATTCATTCTTCAACAACCAGGATAATAATGATGATGGTAATTCTCAAAGGAATGAGACTGGTGTAGTGTTCAGCCTATCAGACGATGCCTAGTTTGAGGGAGACTAGGATGTTATCGGGCAGGTGAGAGGCTTTCCCCAGGAATGCTGTCTGATTGCCTCCCATTATCACCGTGGGCTGGCTCCGTGCCCTACTTACCTCATTGAATCCTCACAACAATGTACTTAATAAGGTGGGTGTTCTTCTGTTTTACAGACGAGGACACTGGAGAAGGAGGGCCAAACAGCACAAGGACGGGGAGACGAGTGCCAACATGTCCACTCCCAGAGACTGTCAGTCCCAAGACTGTATCGAGCTAGAGGCATGAAACTTGGATGAGGGAAGCGTTCGCCAAAGTGACAGCCTGGGCTTTTTACCCTCTAATACTTTTCACCTGGTCCAACTCCATCAAGAACTGTCCCTGCTCTCAGGTTCCATCTTCTAAGAGGAAACCAACCTGCCAGAATGACTGAGGGCTTCACCCAAGAGTCTCCCCATTATATTAAAATAAGAGTCTCCACACTGCCTAAAAGACAATTACTTGTGTAGGAAATGATTATATTGTATTTTAGTAAGAGAACACTTCTCTCCTAAAAATATATAGGAACCACCACCACTCAAAGTTGAAAACACTAGGAGGGGTGGGCTTTTGCTTTCAGACTGTAAAACACTTTCTTGGCATCTTCATTTCAGAAAATAATGTTCCTCAGCAAAGTTCCTTTGGGCTTTTCCCTGAGCCCACGTCTTGTGTGGCCCTGGCTTCTGCAGTCCTCTTTGGGACGAGTGTGTCACCTTGGCTGTCCCACACAGCCCAGCCACGGGAGCCGGGGGGGGGAGAACAAGCAAGCACAGTTGGTCTCCTGGTGAAAAATGCCTGGTAAGGCTCAAGCCTTCACACACATGGTTTCCAGAGAGATTCCAGCCGGACCTCGCAGCCCCACTAGTTGTCAGTGCCTCCATTTGATTCCCCCCTTCAGCAAACATCCTTTAGGGCAGCAGTGCAGCAGGAAACCTGCCACTAACAACCGCGTAGTGTCACATCAGCGATTCTCAGGAGTGTCGGCTCCACTGTTTAACTCAGCTATTTACCTCATCCGGGAGAGCTTTGTTTGATTGTCAGAAAATAGAACATGTACATTGTCTGTCATAAACACACACAAGCACTCCAGAGCACAAATAAACAAAACGGTCGTGTACATTGGTAAATGTGTTTGCATTACTTAACCAAACCAGATGAAGCATGTGAATAACCCTGCAGATCAAGTACCATCGAGTAACTTGCTTGTAATCTGTCTCCCACAATACAGCCATTGCCACTCATTGCAGTCACCCAATTCAGACCCTGGAAATGGACTATTTTTAGACCGGCTTTGTACACCACTATTTGCAAAGCGCACTGTTAAATCCTTTGAACAGCAGCCAAGAAGTTGGGTGAGAACCTAGAAACCTGCCACACAGATCAGCATCCTAATCAACCCTGGGACAGCCCGCGCTAAAGATCTGCCTTTGTTTCCTTTTCTTCTTTCCCTTCGTCTCCACAGGAATATCAATGCAAAAAGGCAAGGGGACAAAGAGGTGGCCTTATCTGTCCTTGTCATTTAAATGGGTTGCTTTACTCACTTTCCTAGATAACAGCCCATTTGTCAACCTCTTTGGTGGTTTAAGCTGTTCTTTGTCGAAATCACTTTTGGAAAAGATTTGACCATTTATTTACTTGGGAGCCAAGTGACGGCAGCGGGTGCGTCATGGAAATCTCAGACGTGGGTGCCTCACACGCGCTGGGACTCGGTCACGTGACCGCCCGCCACTCCCGGCCAATCCTCTGCTGGCAAGCCGGCCAAGTGGCCACACGCGAAGGAGGGGCAGCGAAGAAGACTGTAGGCGGGCTGTCGGTGTGAGGCAGGGGCGGATGAGGCGATCGCACAGAGAAAGAACTGCAACACCGGGGAGGAGAGGCAGGGCCTCCTATCATTTTGCAGCCAACAAAAAAATACCCGAAGGCACTAAGTTTCCACCGCTTGAGAAAAGCAGAGAACGGAAGCAATGACTGGTCTAATTCTGGAGAAAGTCTTTAAAGATGATTTTTGAGAGGAATCCAGATCTTTGCCTCAGTTCTTAGCTTCTGTGTAAATTGCTCATTTCCCAAAATCCTGTCATTTTTTTCCAGGGTGACTTGATTTGTATTTGGTATCGTGAATGGGATCCTTTGAGACGTCCTTTTGCCCACCTTCCTCATGCTGCCGCCTTGTTCCTTCACTGAGAGCGGACTGGCTGGTGAACGCCGTGCGGCCAGGCAGTGATGCCCTAGCCATGCACCTGAACTTGGATGCTCTCATGTTCTCCAGAGTAGTGCTCCTTGCCCTTTACACCACTGATCAGAGGAGAACTAGAAACAAGTTTTGCCTTGGGTCAAAAGTGGTCTCTGAATTTGAAGCATTTTATTCCTTCATTTATTATTTCAAATTCAATAGAGTCTTTATATTTATTATATTAGCGGCATGGATGGAAGTGTGCTAGGACAATGAATAACAACAATAACAAAAGCAACTTACTTTGGAGCATATATGCTCCAGGCGCTGTCCTAGACACATTATACAATATCTCTACCCTTACCAATAGCACTGCAACTTACATATCATTTTCCCCATTGTGAGGAAGTACCAAGAATCTGAAGGGTACTTGGCCTAGGTCACCAGCCAACCAATGGCAGATCTAAAGCTCAAACCTAGGTTTGTTGTGCTCTTTCTACTGCACTAGGAAACACCATTTACAAATGTGAAATGTGAACCCATTCCAAGCATCAAAAGGCAACTGGCTTTCCTCTGATGAATCTCAATTCTGTATATACTATTAGTTTGTTATTTTAACAGGTTCATCATGTGTATTCATATCAGGATTCTTACAGAAGAGTAACAGGACTATTACTTGGGTTTTCACTGGTAGAATTAGCTAATTAGAATTAGCTTGTCTGTTGCTACTTTTAATTCCTTAATATCTTCTAAGTGTTCCATTGGACCTCATTCTTTTCCTGAATGTGGTGTGGAGAACGTAGTCTGTAGTTACAGTGTGTAAGAATATCCTGGCTTCCTTTATAGGTGCATAAATGCATGGGAAAGAATTTCTCCCAACCCTGAGCATGTAGGCAGCACCCTTATATGGCTTGCATGCACACACAGTTTGACGGGAACCAGTCATGGGTCAAAGCACGGGCAAGGGTGGGTGCTAAGTAGGAAAGGGAGCAGAGTTCATGAGGAAGTGCAAAGAAAACAGGAATCGGGTATTGGTAAAATTTGCATGGACGATAGTATTACTGTCATAGTGGATGTCTGCTCAATAGATTATTCTCACTTTCCTCCTATATGTCCATTTATTGGCTAGTCACCATCATCTAATAAGGGTAATGGGAGGAATTAAGAAGAAGGATAGGTCTTTATAGATTCTACAAAGTGAAACCACCAGAACCAAAGCTTTCGGCCTCAATGTAGACTGCAGATATCTTTATACTCTTTTTTACCTGGGCTTTTTTCATTTGCTTCTATCACCATGTTCCTTTTCGGTTTTGTCTGAAAATAAAATAAAATAGAATTACCTCCTACACTCATACTGTTATTGACATTAAATTTCATCTTCTTTTATTATGATCAACAAAGTTATTCATAACATTGGAATGTTTTTTGCTTTTAAAATTATAGCTACTGCTGTTGTTGGGATAATTAGTATTGCTTTGGCACTGTGTTCCACCTAAACTCATGGCATTTGTGTACTATGTACCTTTCAGAAAAATCCATTTTCCAAGAAGAAAAAGAAAATGGGAGTACAGACTTTCAACAGCCCACATTTTTTTTCTGCTCTCTCCTTGGCTCTGAAAGAGGATGCGTGAAACAGAATTTCAGGCTGTAATTAATGCAGCTCTTCATAAGATAAGAGGTTCTTTTATCTATAGAAAAATTGCTGCACTAATTCTCAACAAGAATGAGAACGCTCCAGTTATGCTCTTTCTCCAAGAGGAATTCACATTTTCTACTCTGTACATATTTACAATCAAATTTTAATATTGTGTTATAGGAAACTGGAGGTGGGTAAACATGCAATGATAATAATATTATCTTATAGGGCTGAATCTGAAAACCTTAAATATTAATATTATGTTTAGATAAATGCTGAATAGGGGTTACACAAAGAAGAATTTTCGAACGATATCGACTCTACAGGAATGTGCACGTAAGCACAGATGTTAATTGGATACAGCTTAGATCCAGCCCTTTTTTGGAGGGGGGTGGAGGGAGGGTAAACAAAGTAAGAAATGCATCCTCATTTGAAAAAAAAGAACTGTAGGTCCTTGTTATATCCCAAAGTACGGTCCAATCAAGGAAGAAACTGCTGCTGTTTCTATCTTGATTTAATTATCTCCTTGTAGAACACACATGCAATCCAGAAACAATACTTTATGTATGTTTTATGTGTGGGCTTGCAATAATTGGTACCACGCTGGCACCGTGTTCCACCGACACATGGCATTTGTATGCTATTTAACTTTTTAAAAACCCAATTTTCCAAGAAGAGAAGAATGGGAGTAGAGCAAATGACTAGAAGTTAGAGACCGCAAGATTGTTCTCTGAGGTCCTGTCGAAAAAGACCCCAATGTAGGCAGTAAGGCCACTGTGCATGGCTGATTTTCTGGCCCTTTGTATGGTCTGCATGATATGTATGATATGTATGATATGTATTTTCTGCATGATATGTAACCAGATAACCATTCTTTCCCTTCCACTGTGACACCTTGTGAGGTGGGTGTGAAGGGGGGTAGATAGGTTTGTCATTGGGCACAAAAGCTAAGATGCTTGGTCAAAGCAGGAAATTAGGGAGTTTGACTCAGAAGTGCATAGTTTCTAGGTATGGCTGCTGCAAGTAAACGTGAGTGGGAAGGTTCCGCAACAAGGCTATTGTTATTTAGGGTAAAGCACCAATTTTTATTTAAGTGAAAAGATGTTGTAACACTGCAGAACAGTAGAAGACAATACTGTAGAGAGCAGCAGTACAGCTTCTGCGTCTGACCAGTCTCACTCACTCTCCCTTCGCTTGTCCATGCCCACGTGTGCACATGCGCACATGCAGAGACGGGTTCATTCTTACATGTTCACAAAGAGATGAGACTGAGCTCAGAACCTCTTGAGAGTGAGAAACTTTTCTTGGCAGGAAATCAACTGACGCTGAAAGAACAAATCTGACAGAGCCCTTTCCCTTGGTTCTTTTGTTCCTATTGTTCACTGTCACACAAGGAGGGCTGCCAGGTAGGGTAAGTGGCTCCTCACAGGAGATGAAGGTGAATTATTCTGGACTATCTGCCGAGCAGTCCTAAGCTTCAATGAACCTGGTACCTCTCTTCCTTGCCTGTGGTCCTCAGTTTTCTTTTTGTATCCTTAAAATAACGTTGACATTAAATTGGGTCAGTGGAAAAAAAATCAGTCACCAATTATTGCTTACAATTTTCCCCCCAAGAAAACATTTGGTAAATATCCCTTCTCTTGACTGCATTCTATACAAAGGCTCCTTACATGGTATTTGAATCTATTCATCTTAGGGAAAGATGGTGATTATTTCAGGCTTGAATTTCCACAATCAGAAAATTCACCTAATGTGCTATGCTTCACAGAGTTTTAAGTCAGTATACAGTAGTCCCCCCTTATCTGTGGAGGATGCATTCCAAAACCCACAGTGGATGTCTGAAACTGCAAATAGTACAGAACCCTACATACTATGTTTTTTCCTGTACGTACATACATAACTATGATGGAGTTTAATTTATAAATTAGGCACAGTAAAAGATTAACAACAATAACTCATAATAGAGCAATTATAACAAAATAATGTTGTATTGTACTCATCCTTTTTCTTGTGATGATGTGCAATGAAAAAAATGCCTACATAATGAGATGAAGGGGAGTGAATGACGTAGGCTTTGTGACGCAGTGTTAGGCTATTATTGACCTTCTGACGACATTTCAGAGGAGGATCGTCATCTGCTTCTTTTGACCTCATCTGCTTCTTTTGACCATGGATCATAAAGCCATGCATGTCAATGTGGATGGTTGGATGTCAGGAGCCAACGATTTCAATGGTTGGCGATCCTTGACAGTTGAAGGGTTCCCTCCCTCCCCTGAAACGTTTTGGAAGAATGTTGTAATCTGAAGTTGCTGTCTCCTTTGAACTAATCAAAGTGTTGCTGCAGAGGTTGTGATCCGGTGATCATACAGGCGACTTCAATGGTGTGTTCGACCCAAAAGTCGTATGTATAATTTTTGTAAAATAATGGTGACTTGAACATAAGCACTGTGATACCTTGACAGTTGATCTGATGACTGGACTGTTCTTAAGTGGCTGATGGGCGGGATCACATACAGCTTGGAGATGCTGGACAAAGGGATGATTCACATCCAGAGGGAATGGGGTGGGAAAGTGTGAGATTGTATCACACTGCTCGGAATGGCGCACAATTTAAAATTTGTGAAATATTTATTTCTGGAATTTTCCATCTAATGTTTTTGTACTACAGTTGACCATGGGTAACTGAATCTGCAGAAAGCAAAACCATGGATAAGGGGGGAGTACTGTAAGTAGATATATACTTAATAGAAGTCTTTGCTATTATATATATACCAGGGGACACGTACAAAAATGTTCATAGTAGTACTATTCAAAACAGACTAAAGTATTTGGAAATAGCCTAAATGACCACTGACAGGAAAATAAAGTATAGTTACACATAGAATATTATAAAGCCATAAAAATGGACTACAGCTATATATAACAATGTGGATGAATCCTAACAACATAAAGCCATGTGAAAAAGCAAGTTCAACAGGTTAGTTATAGCACAAAAGTCACTTTAAAGTAAAAAAGAAAAAAAATTCATTTAGTAGGTATATGTGTACATATAGTGATAAAAACTATATAAAAACATGAAAAATAGGGGTTATATTAGGTGTGGTGAGGCTGAGAGATAGCAGGAAAGAATAATACATAGGTTGATTATTGTCAATGTTTCAAAAATGAAACACTAATTCATGTTGACTTATTATATTAAATATTAATATGATATAAATAAACAAGTAAAAGGATAGCGCACGAGGAAAAACCAACACAAAATCAAGTACTGGCAGATTATATCGTGACATTTACATAAAAATGCAGGACATTCACTAGTTTGTGCAAAATGCAATAACAACAACGCTAACTCATCATAAGGACAACATACCACAGGGTCTGGGTCTGGTCACTTCCGACTGCCCCTCACATCCGATTGATTCTTCCCTGGCTCCTTTGAGAGCCATCACCCTCTAAGTCTGAATCCCTGATGGTGGATATTCCCTGTGACTTGATCACTGTTTCCCTTCTCTAGTCCCTGTGGAATGTCTCCTTTGAAGGGACCATCTACTCCCCAGTCTCCAAGTGCCTTTCAGGTAACTCCATCCAACACTGATTTCCCACCAGCAGCAAAATCCCAACTGCTGACAGTTGTTTTTTAAAAAAATTATTTATTATTATTTTTGAGGGTGTAAAAATAATAAAGATAAAATAATAAATTATTATTGGTGATCCTGGCTTTATTCAGGGGTCTCAGTTCTAAGTCCTTGCTTCACTGGCACTCAAAGACCTAATTTCCTGTATCCATGTGGGTTTTCATGGGTCATATCAAGACCACAAAACTCCCCTCAAGTTTGCTAGAATATCAGTTCACGCCTAGCTTTTAGATTTTTTTCTTCCCTTTCAATTCTTAGTCCTTAGCATTTACTTTCCATTTTTGTAAGCTCAGCTATGCATTTCATGCTGGTTTTCAGAAGGATCTTCCCATTTTCTGATCTGCTCTATGCTACCATCTGAAATTCAAGCATACTGTTTTAGATCTGGGTCTGCCTTTCCCACCAACCCTTGTGGACCTGGCATTTTACACTGTTCTAGAAGCAACCTTACTCAGGACTCAGGCTTTGGATACTTTTCCCTCCATTCCCATGCTCCAATGTTCAGGGACCCTGACAAGGGCCAGACCTTGTACCACTGCCTGCCTAGAAGGGAACACTGGCCAACAGCAGCCTCCTATCTCACTGCCGCATCAACAGTCTCTTGCCTCAGGTCCACCCTTAACACTGCCTCTAGCATGGCTTGTTCTAAAGCCACATCTGCATATGTCACCCTCTGTATAATATGCTCCATATCAAAATGAAGACTGTTTTATTAACAAAAGGGAGGGGGCTATATTATTCAAAAATATCAATGTCATAAAAGTCAAAGAAAGACTATAGAAATGGTCTAGATTATAAGAGTAAAAGGGCATGGCAACTAAATGCAATACTTCATCTTAGACTGGATCCTGTACTGGAAAGGGGGGAAATGTTATAAAAGATGTTATTGCTTCAATGGGCAAAACTGGCATATGACTTCCAGGTTAGATAACATGTATTATATGAGGGTTGAATTTCAACTTGATAATGGTTCTGTGGTTATGAGGAGATACCTCTATTTTTAGAAAGAAAACAAAAAAATCACCAAAGAGGTATTTAGGAGCAGAGGGCCATGATTCAACCTATTCTCAAATGGTACAGAAACCACAGTGTGTGTGTGTGTGTGTGTGTGTGTGTGTGTGTGTGTGTGTGTGTGTGTGTGTGTGTATAATGAGGAGAGAGATCAAATGGAACAGCAAATGGGACAACTATTAGCAATAAGTGAATCTGGGTAAAGGATCTGTGTACAGGTGTTCCTTGTACTATTTATACTGGCAGTTTCCCTCCGCTGTCTCTCCACTGCTAAGGATGTTTATGAGACACTTAACAGCCCGGATCTGACTCCTTTCTGGTTGCATTTGCTGCCATTTCCCCTCTCACACCCCAACAAGCCACTCAGTACCTCCGGCTCCCCACAGGCCGCAGCTCCGTGCACAAGCAGGTCCCATGCCTGGAGTGCTGGTCTGTGCCTCTCCTGCTCAGAAAATCCTCATTTCCTCAAGGCCCAGCTCAAACTCTCTCTTCCATGAAGTTCTCGGAAGAACCTTATACAAAGCTTTTAGGCAAAATTAAGGTGCTCAGAAAGCTAGAAAGAAAGAAACAATAAACTTTGTTTGAAATAAGAAATGTGGAAATTAAAGTATTTGGGCTAATTTAATTTTACATTTTTTTTAACTTTAAATTTTTTCTGCACAATTTAGTATACATAGCTTTAAAGTCTTCATTCAACATGGAACCTGTATTTTAAACGTACCACTGCATTACAATCTGCTGTGTTATGTTAGACAGCATGCCGCATCATAATTAGTTCTTCGGGTATCCGTCTCACGAATCACAATGTGGGATGGGAACCGTCTTATTCATCTTTATATCTCCTCTGACATTGGCGAGATGACAGGATGTGGTGGAGTCTAAACAAACTGAATGGCCATTGTGTAAAACCACCTAATTATCAAATTTAATTTTAACTTGCATAAACACGCCTCTCGCAGGTTTAACAATCGCTATCATCCTAGCAAATAAACAGCAAACACTTAGCAAAAATCTTTTCGCTGGGCCCCTTACTATGTGTAACCTAAGAAGGAGAATCCACTGCCTCAGGCAAGATGATGTGTAATGGGTGGGTGAATAAGTGGCCATGCGCCTATACACAGCAGAACCTTTTAACAGCAAATTTACATAGAGCCAAATTTAGTTATGGCCAGAATTTGAAAATCCCACCAGACTCAAAGCAATTTGTAAGAGGATTCCATTTCAAGTCTATTTGTTTCTGGTTTCATAGACTGTTTTAAAAATACTTCTGTCTGTAGGTAAATCAGTCTTTGAACAAGCATCAACATCTGTTTGGCTAGGTTTGTCAGATGGATGTGTATATTTATCTCCCTCTCGATTTAGAAAATAAGTAATTTTATATTTTGAATTCATGAGGACAATTATATTTGTGGCTATTTAAATAAGCACCATCCATGTACTAGGTTTTCTAGAGAATAAATATAACAAAGTTGAGGATTTAAATTAAGAGTCAAAGTAAATTTATATTTTTATGGACCACAAACCATTAGAAGTGACACATGCACAATTTCCCCAAATCTCATTTAAGTCTTAGCTAATATCCTAGCATATTATTGTTTCCAGGAATTTTAACTAATATTTGAAGAGGTGGGAAGAGACATTTTCTTTGTTTTTTAAGGATGGAGTTGAATAGCTATTAAGAATTTTATTATTTTTTTTTTTTATCTTTTTTTTTTTTTGGTTGGTTTTTTTTTTTTAAGATTTTATTGGGGAGTTGGGGGAGGGGAACAGCCTTGGGGAATCGGGGAAAGGGAACAGACAAATTGCTGTCCTTTTGTTCTTCAGTCTAGTTGTGGAGGAAGTCGCTTCAATGGCCCATGTTGTATTATCATTGCACTCTTCCCAGGTGAGGCAGTCACTTGCCGGCCATTGGACGGCCGCTCACGGCAGCTCTTGGCAGCTCACGCAAGCTCACGCCCACTGCCGGCCAGCCCCACTGAGCCTACGCCGGCACCGGCGACTCACTGGCAGCCCAGCTCCAGGTTGAGCTGTTGTTCACCATCTTAGCTGTAGAGGGCGCAGCATCACTGGCCCTCATGTGGGATCTGAACTGGGGCCCTGCTGCTCAGAGCTGGCGTCCTAAGCCAACTCTTAACCAATGTGTCACTTGGTCGGTCCAAGAATTTTATTTTTTATAACGAAGCTGTAATCATTTGATTATTACTGTGTTTTACTGTAGCATGATGTCTACAGATTCTGATATGAACTTAGGTGTTTCAGACCACAGTCTTTACAAATAAAAAGTCTCGCTTCTTATTCCATTAGATCCCCCTTCATGTTACCATTCATAGCATTTGCTTTCTTTTCCAAATACCTAGTCTTTCCACAAGTTAAAAATTTAAAAATGTGCTGTAACCCGAGAGTTCCCGAGTTACAAAGCTCAATGATTATGTTTGCTATAAGATCCTACAACCTACAATTAAGGACTGTTGCCTCAAAAAAGGTTGAGAATCTTGTACATAATGACCCAGAGTGAAGCCTAACTCCTTGAGTTCTAATAACAAGCCACAGTACATTATTTTCTCTACTTTTTTATTTCACCTGTGCCCCACAGATGACATAAAACCTTAAGAACTAGAGGTGTCGTTCCTGGAAAAGAAGAGAATTAGAACAAACATAATTGCTGTCCATGTGCAGGTCTTAGCTCCAGAGAGCAGAACCTATTGGTGGAATGCATTGGTATAACAAAACTGACTCAATAAAAAGACTTCCCAACATGAGAAGCTACCACATAATAGAACAGGCTGCTATGGGACAGTCCAACTTCTGATCAGGGACAGTGCTCAAGGAACAGCAGGTCAAAGGGATTCCAACACTGGGCCACACAGTGCTACTGCAATCCACATTCTACTGTAAAATGCCATAATTCCGCGATATTGGAGATTTAATGCTTACAATATTCCTGTCATCCAGTCTAGCTCCTGGTACTAAGTCTTGCTTGGCATTTTGTCAATATAGGTTAACGTCACTGGAAATTGTCACTTCACCTGACCTAACTGTCAGTGTTCTGATCTAGAGAGTGAGAGGATTTGAGGAGACGATCTCTAGAATTCTGTCTACTTCTAACCAAATTCCAAGCCCATAAGGAGGGGGCTACTGTGTATTTACCTTACTAACCCTTTTTGGTTAACATATAAGAAATTTAATAAATGCATGACATTTTCCAACAATACTTATAACCTTTGGGAATCATTCATTTTCACTGATTCAATTTGAGTCATTTTGATTGCTTTTGTCAATGGGGAAAGATAATGTCACATAATTAAAATAATAAATAACCTCCTTGATAATTTGTGTTTGTTAATCTTGGGACAAAACCTCTAGCTATATTTTGCTATAATGAAATTAGAACAGCACATAACTTGCAGCTCCTGCACATTTTCACAATTTAAAAATTGAGGATGTGCTGTAACCAAAGGTCTTGAACTATAGGGCTCAATGGTTATATCTGACAGAAGATCTTCTAATCTACAGCTAGGGACTAAGGAGGACATGCTGTTGACTCAAAAAGGTTGAGAAGCTTGAAGTTTGCATATAATGACCCACAGTAAACCCTAGCTGCATGAGTTCTAAAGATAAGCCACAGCACCATATCACCATATATAGATTATATATTTCATCTATATGGCATATATCACTTGCAGATTCCTGGCACCAGCATACCCCAGATACCCCAGGCTGTTCGGATATAGACAGGCAACCTCTAGGATTGCCGAGACTCCATTTTCTGGATGGAGTAACACCCAGCCTCTGAGTTTCCTAACATCTCATGTAGGATCCTTTGACCCCAATCTACAGGATTCTTAATGCCTCTCCTGAGACAGCCAACACTCCAGTAGGTGCTGAAGTCAAAGCCTCTGGGACCAGTGCTATGCTAAGCTGTACAGAAGCTGAAACTGCGACTTCCCACTAAAGAATATGTACAGAAACTCCTGCAGATATACCTTGACGTCAGGCCACGTGGACCAAGCCCTTCGACCGCTGGGCAATCACTCCAGTGCCTGACAACTTGCTTTTTGTCAGTGAATGCCCAAACATAAGACCTTCTCAGCCATCAATCCTCTAGCAGGATGATTCGCCTAGTGCTTTCCGGACGAGTCTCCTGTTCCTTCTCACTTGCCCAAACCTTCCACCATGCCCTCCATATGCTCCATATGCAGCAAACTCTCTGGTTTCATCAAACTCTGGTCTGAACTGTCCCTTCACCTTCCTGATCCACTAAAATCTGGCTTTTGCCTGCAGACACCACTTCTCCTGGGGACCTCTCCAGTGGTAGTTCTTTATTCTCTCACACACCAGGTGCAGGGGGCTTGGGATTTCATTGTTCCCCATTGCCATTTCCAGACCTTTACTGTATTACACTCTGGTAACCCTCTCTCTGGATGTATCACACCCACGGATTGGACCTCCTTCCGCCTCCTAGAAGCTTCCATCTCTGGGCCTCTATTCATTCTTTGGTCTCCTAGCAGTGCTCCTCTCAACCCCAAATCCAGCCAACATTTGCAGTGATTTCAAAATCCAGAGTTGAGGCCTTCGGGTCTATCTCCCCATCTCTAATGACCTTGACTTCTTTCCGTTGTCTCAGCTGCCCACTCTTGGGGTCTTGTCATCATGGATCTTGTCATCACCTGCAACTCCTTCACTGCTAAAGTCGCTGAGTCAAGCATCCTGCTCTCTGGCCACCCCTGTCCCTCCTTCAGCTTGTCCCTCCTACCATGACTACTTCGTGTCTGAATTTAAGAATCCGGCCCATTGACCCCCTCCACTTTCTACCAGTCCATCAGTCCCCTTCTGTCACGTCTTACTTCCTTACCCAGCTAAAATCCCATGGCCTGTCATTTCAATAAAACCCTTGCCAGTACTCTGAACGTCTGAGTCCACACCATTCTGGCAGAATCCTAACTCCGCTTCTACCCTCCTTTCTTTCTCTATTTCTACACCCAAAGTTACACAACAAGGAGGATCGGTGTCACTATGAATTCATGGCCACCAAACAGCGAGTTCCTCAGCATTGTCTAGAAAGCTTCCTATAGTTTCCTGACCTCGCTCTCTACAGCGATCAGAAGCTGTTCTCTCTTCATCCTGTAACACTCATCTTCCATCCCACGCACTTCACATTACCCTCAGGGAAAAGGCCAGGATCCTTCACAAGGCCCACAAGTCATTGCAAGCTTTTGACCCTTCTTACCGTCCTAGCTTCATCTTACACTGTTCTCACCCTTTCGCTCCCTCCACAATGGCTTTCTTTCAGCTTGTAAACTGTCTCCCCCACTGCAGAGCCTTTGCACGTGGCATTCTCTCAGCTTAGAATGGTTTTGTTAACCTCTTTGCTGGTTAATTACCATTCATCCTTTAGGCTAGTGCTGCCTGACAGAACTTCCTGCCATGATACAAATATTCTATACTTCCACTGTCCAATACAGTAGGCACTAGCCATGTGTGGCTATTTAGCACTTGCATGTGAGTAGTGTAACTGAGCAACTGAATTATCAATTTAATTTAAATCATCACACAGGTAGTGGTTACCATTTGAGTTGGAGCACCTTTAAATCTTACTCGAGCCAAGCGTCCTTAGGGCGGCCTTCCCTTAAGTCCCCATTTGGGTTCAGGATCCTCTCCCCCCATGACCCTTACCCGGTTCCTACAGCAACTACCTTAATTTGCAATTACATATTCATTGTGTGATTACTTGACTGTGTCTGTATTTGCTCACCATTCCATCCCCAGCACCCAGCATCACTTCTGATACACCATTCATATTTTCAATGTATACATGAATGAATGAACACCGTGAGGTTAACAGGGGACGGTACAGGTTACAATTGCCTCTGGTAATCTTCAGTGGAGAGGCCTGCTGGTCCAAAGAAAGACGACTACACTACTGGAGTTGGGGATGCCGCTCAAGAGTCAGCTGGAAAACCCATGTCCTGGGTCCGTGGGCCAGGGCTGGTGCCGGTGGGCACGAGGACAGAAACTACTGACTCACAGTGAGCGGCAAGCTCCTTGCCCTCAAACCGTAGGTAGCATCTCATTATCCACATTCTATTAGGTTAACAACTGTCAAAACAATACCCTCCACCAGCCGACTATGAGCCTGATCGTTTAGTCTGATATACTTTGGCTGCTACCGATTTTTTTTGTAATTTAAAAAATACTGGGGTAATATATTTGAAAGCAAAACACATTATTTCAACACCTGATTCACTCAGTTTAACATATGGCTTATATCTAAATGTGTTTTTAAAAGATTATACATTCTTAAGTGGATAGAAATGTAATTTCCCCTAGTTATGGGTTACATAATTAAATGTAGGCATGTAATTTTTGGAAAACAAGATATAATATCACCTAGAACATCTTAAAATATTTCTGGTGCATCTCCTACTGATATCCCCCTCTGTAAAAAGTAGAAAAAAAATTAACCTCAAGAAGGTTCTTCTACATCTAACACCTCAATTCTTCCAGTAACAAATTAGAGAATTTCTTTCTAAAGTAAAAAATGTTTGAGGACTCTCCATTATATCATAATTGTACTTTTAGTGTTCAGTTGAGTGAGAAAACATATAATGATGAAAGCTTTTATAAACCCAGTAATGTTCCGAAATAAATAATCATCACAGTACTTGCACATAGTTAAAAAATAAGAGTACAAATATATGCATGATAATGGCTTATATCAGTTTGGTTTTGCATGTAAATACCATCATTCTTAGAACTCCATCCCCACTCTGCCTAGTTATAAGCATATTATTTATTTACCATATAAATATACACTTGCCTTCCTACCCTAATATCTCCACCACAGTCCACAGCCCCCAAGTAGGGAGCCAGTGAAAGAGGTTTAACCATATTTTGTTTCTGTTACATATTTGGTGGTTCAATTTTCAGAAACTGATCCAATATTTAAAGCAGAAAATGGAATCACTGAACAGAGACAGTCTTAGGCAAAACACACACACACACACACACACACACACACACAAAGCTTACTGTATATACTTTTAACAAGGGACTTGTAGAGCTTGGAGATATTCCAAGAGTTCATCTGAGTGGTTTCCCACAATGCAACAGAATTGTATCTAAATCATTCATAACAAAAATAGCTGGATGATTTAGGTGCATTCAACAATGGAACATTGCTACTATTCTACATTGGTTTTAACATATTTAGAATGAAAAAAAACCATTGTTATCTCTCCAGTTATGACTATTACCCTTGAAAATTCTCAATTTCCAAGCTCATTTGGTTTTAGTTATAGGTGTGTCATAGAGTACAAAAAACTAGTCAGTCGGTGTCTGTTTCACAATAGACCAGCCTATCGGTTAGATCATATCCTGGACAGTAGCACCTGTCTTTTCTGATTCAAACCATACTTTAGCCACCAGGCTTTCTCTCATGGCATTTTTTCCCACTCTTTTAATGATAATGGTTTATATCAACTTGGTTTTGCATGTAAATGCCATCATTCTTAGAAGAAGTCCATCCCCACCCTGCCTAGTTATCATATGATTCATGAGAACAACATCCTGAAAACCTCCCTGTTTTAGGAGCTTTTTCATTTTGCAAAATGTGATACACTGCATTCAGATTTCAAAAGAAACATGCCTGGATGACAATGAAAAAGCAAGCTTCCTTTAGACAGTACTTAGTTAGTAAATACTGCTATTAAATACTGCTCCAGTTGTAGTTAATTTTCCTATATCTTCAAGCCTTACTTCTAGAGCTTCTGATATCGTAAGGCATCTTAAACGAGTCATAGAGGAACAACTGCTCCTCTAGTGTCAGGTTTATTTAGGTAGTGCTGACTGTGAACTTCTGAATCATAAGCTCATCGCGCGATCCATCATGTGAACTCATGATGCTCTTGTTCCTACCTTGCAGTCCTTCCTGATTCAAGCCCTCTACAAAAAAATCCATTTTTGTCTATATCCCAAAATAAAAGCACCTCGAATATTTGTACTTTGCTGATGGATTTCTTTGCCCGTTCATCCTCCAAGATGCACGGTGGCAATTTGACTAGTGGCAACCTGCCCAGATAGCAAAATGCATGCCCCTTTAATTTCTACATAGTCAGGTTACATGGTATGCCTCGGGAGTGCTCTGAGCTACTCCTGACTTATCTATACTGATTAGTAATTCGAATTCCTTTGTTATTTCAACAACTAATATTAATCAGTTACATATCACAACTCTTAAAACACCATTTCCCAGATTATTTATTATAGCATAATAGATACTCAATAAATATTTGTTGACTACTGTGTTTCCCCAACAATAAGACCTAATCGAAAAATACGCCCTAGCATGATTTTCAGGGTGATTATAATATAAGCCTTACCCAAAATAAGCCCCAGTTAAGATCTTCAGCCAGACATGACTGTATTTGAATAAAGGTAGATTTTTGTACATGAATAAATGAAGAAAAATTAATATAATTTTGGAGTAAAAATTAATATAAGACCCAGTCTTATTTTCGGGGAAACATGATAAATGAATGAATCAATTTATAGTCTTGGATGAAAGAAACAAAGGGTCAGATCTCTTTTTTGTAACCACAGCATTTACAGGTATGGGTAATGCTGCCTTCCACAAAATTGTGTCACCTCCATCCCAGCATCCCAATTGTGAAGTCAACATGTCCCAGGAATAGTGTTAAGTGCTTTGCACACACTATATTGTAAAATATCAGTTGTCAATCTATTGGGTTCTCGGAAAAGTTATGATGCATTTTTGCAACGAAACACAGAAAAAACACGTCATAACTTTTCCGACAACCCAATATTTGCCTGAAACAGTACAAAATTTTCGTTAATATATAAACTAAAATCAAAGAAAATCTCGAGTGTCATCCCATGAAGCAATGTGCCACTGCAAGGTTAGGTGGCGGCTTCTACCACAGCCACCATTTTGTCATCCTACACTTCTTTACTCGTCTCCTGCATCTGACCAAAATCTGAGGTGACTCTGGAATTTTCTAGTCCTTGGTATTTTTTAAAATCTTAGCTTTAATAAAAACACATGGAACCTATCAAGCAATTCCTTCTCACTCAATGAACAGCAATCCAAAGAATGATTTCTAAAGAATTATTAAAGCACACATGAGAATTTACATTATACTCCAGTATGTAGTAATGGATTGAAAACATTATCGATGCTTTATAGTGTGGGAAAAATCCTTACTACATAATATTAAGACTATAAACAAATTCTTGGGCAGTGAAAAAGAAATAACCCAGATTCCACAACTTGAATTGGTGACCTTTTTATATAGCTGGTCAACATTTTTTCATCTCATTTTAATTTACAATTTATGATTGTCTTAGGCTAAATTCTGTATTCAGTTGGCATAAAAATGTCAGCATAGCTAAGAAATATTTTTGCATTTCACATAATAAATACCTTTACCTCACATAAAGTTTGTGTCTTTGAAAATAATTTAATAATGTGGGACTTCATTATTAATATACCAGACTGAATATACATATTCATATACATATTCAGTCTGGCCTATTAATATGAATTAATTAATATGACTATATGTATATTCATCTTATTATAATCCACCTGAGGTTATACTGAGAAAAATCTCTGTATAATAAACATATATACAAGTCCCAGCTAATGATCTACTTCTAGGGAATGTTAAATAAACCACATTCTGGTTTGACCAAAAAACTTAGAGAGTCCCTTGGAGTTTTCTGCTACCTCACATGTTACTGAATATAAAAGTTTCTATCTTGAATTTCAGGGCAATTAAAACTCTTCATAATTCTTTTTCCCTTTGGCTGTACCTTTATTGGTTGGCAATTAATGACTTGGCTTTCGACCAATACAGGAAAAAACTACTTCTTTCTCTTGTGATGACATGTTGTTTTCTAGCTCTTGGATGCCAATGGGAATTGACCCTGATAGTCAGTCATAAGCCATAAAGTTTTGCACACATAAAATCCTATTTAGTGGAGGAGCATTTTCCATTAGGAAATTCCTTCTAACACTGAGAAATAACTAATCAGTAACAACTTGTTGTTCTTTTCACCAGGAAAACAGCCCTGTGACTGGCCCTTATTCCAGGCCCTATGACAGTGACATCTCTATTGGACCACCAATTCACCAAAGTGGTGACACAGGGTTGAGCTGTGGTGGTGACCAGGCATGCTCCAAATGTCTGCAAGCATCGGAAGGCCACCCCACAGCTGTACGGCAACTTTACTCGGCCTCATGGGGAGGTCTGCCTGACCTCAGCACCACAGAGCATGACAGGGTTTTGGAGAACATCTTTTTCCAATCTCTTTAAAGAGAACCAGCAAGGTCACATTAAAAATTAGAAAACGGTTTCTAGGAAATTTAACCTCTCAAAATACGGGCATTATCTAACGATGCCCTCATTCACTAGCTGTGGCTGTGTAAATACAATCATGTCCTCAAAAGATGAAGGGTAACTATGAATAATTACCACAGTAGCCAGGACTAATGATAAGATTATTAAAGTTACATACCAGCCTACACAATTTTCTTCTAAAAAAGAGTTGATAAGTGTCGCTATTCAGTGAGGCATTTAATTTCAAACTAAAGCCAATTAAGGAGCTGGGCTGCTGGCCATAACTCCTACAGAAACCAACATACACGTCTTCCGTGTCTCTGACGGCCCAGCCCAATGCTGAGTGCACAGGAGCAGTTGAACTGCATTTCATACTGTCTGCACTAACATGGCCCCAAGCTTCGGAACAAACCACAGCTCTGTAGAGCGAGGTCAGGCTCACTCTCCCCGTGGGGCTTGGTCTGCCCTTATTGTCAGGACCTGCCCGAGGTTTCATCAGCATCCTCTCTGACTCATTCTTAGCATTCAATGGCAAGATGGAGTCGCCAACAATGAGACGTGGCGGAGGGCCAGCGGGTTGGTGCTGAGGCAGTGCCCGCCACCACACAGCTCGCTGGGCCAGACGCTTATGGGAAATGGCTGACAGCTGGATAAACAAGCAGCTCCTTTTCTGGTGAGCTGAAGAGGAAGCAGGGTGGACAGAATAAAGTCTTTAGGTATAGGCTTCAGGTGACTCTGTGTTGCTGTGGGCTGCTAGAAAACAGCATCAGACCTGGAGGACACCAACATGGCACCTCTGGGGATGGGGTGGGGAGGGAGGAGGGGGGCTCTCCTCCCGCAAAGGCACCAGCAGGGAGAAAAATGCAAAACGGCAAACTGTCAGCCTACAGAGCAAGCCAGGGGAAAGGCTCCGTGTGAACACAGCAAGTGCAAGGGGCAGCCGGTCAGGAGCCTTCAGTTTCCTGCAGTCCCACTCAGAGATGGTAGGAGGCACTGTGCGGGGCCATTCCCTTACCACCTAAGCCACTGGGCACTGAATTCCGAATCCCATCAGCAAACAACAAGAGAGCCTTCTGTTTGTCAGGAACCAAAAGACTCAAGACAGAGAAGCTCAAGGTAGAACTTATCTGGCAGCAATACCAACAAGAGCTGTTGTTAGGTGACTGGGGTGAGGGGCATAGGGGTGTGTGTGTGTGTGTGTGTGTGTCTCTCTCTCTCTCGCTTTCTCTCTCTCTTCTCCCTCCCACCTCAGTCTGCATGCTTGACAGTGAGTCATTTGTTGAGCATGGTTTAGGTTTTAAGGCTGTTTGAGCCGTATTTGGCACAGATAAGTTGAATGTGGCATCAGGAAGAATTACCAGCTCTTTCCTTTATGTGACTTCTCAGAACAAGAGAATGGGCCCCGTATAGGCGAACAGCAGTCGGCTGAGATAAGCCACCACTCTGGGCACAAATGCTCTTATGCCAGGAAAAAAGGAACAAGCATGAGCGCGAAGCAGGAAAATGAAATCAACCAACACAATTCTTTATTTACAGCTGTGAGACAATGCTTCCTTTTTCGGGGCCCAGGCTCTGCAAACTGTGACTCACAGGAGGGTGAGTGCACAGCGGCCCCTGAGAAGGCGGTCAGTGACAAGAGTAAAACCACATGCCACTTTGCCTGCCCCTTTGTGCCCGGGTCACTGCCAGGCCTGGCCCAATCCTGCAACATGTGGGAAGCTAACACGTTCAGACTGAATAGTAGGGGGTTAGACCTAAAGAGGTTACTAGCAAAAAGTTTCCGGGGAAAGAAAATAATAATTTTTGGTAAACTTGAGGAAAAAAGTTTCTTGATCGCTAATTGGAAAGCTTTGCAAGTATTGACTTATTGAGGAGACTCAGGACAGTCTGGTACATCGCTTTGACTTCACGGTACTGATTTCTACCCCTCTCCGCCAAGGTCTATAACTCTAAATTGGAGGCCACAGGGTCGTGTCTTAAACAGAAGCTCTCATGTTTCAGGGTCTTGTCTGAGTTGGGCGCACACAGGATCGGGAGGGGTGAAAACCATTGGCTCAACCTCAACTGTCGGGTTATGGTTCAGGATCACTTTCTTAGAGATCATGAGTCTGCAGAGAGTCCTTGAGTAAAAGCAAATGAAAGGCTTGGGTCTAAAAACAGGCTTCCAAAAGTAGAAATAGGATGCAGGAAGTGGAGAGCTGAAGAAAATCACACTCGCCAGAGTAAAGAGAACTAGAGAGAGAAGTAGACGGGCTCTGGGGGAGAGACTGCCTAAGGAGAGATCGGGAGAAGATGGCCGTGGGGTCTGGGCTTCATTTCAGTCAGAGCCTCACACAATTCATTCAGCTCCAGGGGAGACAGAGCCTCCAGGGAGCATTCCTGCCTGCTCCCCCAACTACGGGTGGAGGGACACTACCCAGACTTCTCTCACTACAATATCAGACATGTGTGAGACAACGGCAGAGCGGGGAGGGCTTCTAGAGGGGCGGTGTAATTACAGGGGACTCCAGCTGACCCAACAGGCTGGCCATGAGGGGCTGCGCAGTTGAGGTCAGCAATCCTTACTGATGGCGCCAGGCCCTGAACTAGGCACTGCGGATGCTGGATGAGACGTGCTGCCTGCAGCGGAGAGGCTCGCCGTCAAAGAGGCAGGTGAATAAACTGCAGTTACGATTCCATGTGTACTGGGATACAGCTGAGAACCGGGGCTGTGGCCCAAGGTAAGGGGCACCTGGCCTCAGTCCCACAGAACAGAACTGCTCACAAGATGCCTGTGCAGCTGGGGACCTGTCCCAGGGTATCCCCGCCTCCCACTGTCTCCGATCTTCTCTGTCCTTTTCCACTGGCTCCTACTTGAAGTTTCTCCGACACTATGCACATTCTTTCCAACTGTCCTGGGCCCTCAAGCTACTGGCTGAGCTCTTTCCTTTTGTTGACAATACATAGCCTACATTTTCCTATATCCCGCCCCCTCACCCCCTTTCATTCTTTTCTTGACCTTGATGTCAAGTGCTTACCCACACCACTTGACAGCAATGTCCCTCTTGGGGAAGGACCACCAGTGGCCTTATCACCAAATCCAGTGACCCTCACTGACCTGACAGAGCTGGCTCTGGGAACTACCACCCTAGCAGGTGAAGGTCTTCCCTCCTGCAGCTGCCCAGGTTTCTGCCCTTTCTCTTCCCACAATTCTCTGCTTGCTTCGTGGGCACCAATTCCCTTCCCATCCCGAGAGGGAGTACTCCCTGGTGACCAGCCACGGGGAGCTCACCTATGTCCAGAGCTGAAACGCCTATCCATGCTGACGACACCCATAACTTGACTCTAGTTCTGATCCTTCACTTTATTTCCAATTGTATACCAATCAGGTCCGAATCCATGCTCATCTGTGTCTCTTGAGTTCCTGGCACCATGAATGGCATGGGTCTGGGCACCATAGTATTAACTGAATGATGATGAATGATGATGAAGGGAGCGCCCAGATCACCACAGATAGCCCTACCAGTCATCCTCTGCCGTTCGTACCTGACTCTGGCTCCTGGTACACTGCTGTCTTCCAGGAAGCAGACAACTTAGGGTCGTGACTGACATGCAAAGTGATTGACACCTCAGCTTCAATGCACCCTTTCCCATGATCTTTAGCCCCCAAACAACAGTAACAACAGTAATAATAGTACTTGCCGTATGCCAGGTAGGCGCTGTTCTAAGTGCTCGTATGCATTTCTGAATCCTCTCAAAAACCTTGTAAGGCAGGAAAAGTGTAATAGGGGGGGAAATGGAGGCGTAGGGAGGTTGAAGTCTCAGGGACATAAGAGTGAACATCCTCTTACTACACTTCACTACAGAGCCTCTTGTGTCTACTGGATGCAATTAGAGAGGGCTCGAGTGGGCTCACACCTACAAATGACTGAGTGCCTGCTACACGCTAAGCATTGTGAGATACAAAGATCTGAAAAGATCAGGTCCTTGATCTCCAGGAGCTTCCAGTCTAGCGGAAAAGCACGGAGATGAGGCTGATGCCTGGGAAGCGAAAGGAAACGTTCAGATGAAGGGTTGTATTTACACAAATCAGACACAGTTCAGCGTTGCAGGTCCCTGCCCTTGAGGAAGATCCCAGCTGCTGGAGTTTTGCTATGAGATCGTTCGCATTTAGCGTCCCCTTCTTTGATCAGGCTCCTCTGTCTTTCTAAAGCGCGCACTATACATATAATTTCCATTCAAATTCAAAATCTTTCCGATTATTGTAGTGAATGCAGTGTTATTCAAGGATTTTTTTTTCTGAAAGAGCACCTATCTGACATGCATTTTTAATTTTATGTGCAATATGCAAATGTCATCACTGTAGTTGTTAACCGCAGTGCAGGATTGCAATTAACTATGGAGCTGTGCATTTTAGTTATATGCTAATGCTAATGAGGTTTTCATAAAGCAAGTCCAATTACCAGCCCTGTTTTTTAACTGCAAGAGCTAGTGTGAGGCAAAGGTGTTGACTTCCTTTGGAATAAATTATCCTTTGTCCGCGGCTCCTTCATCATATTCAATCATCCTAAAAAAGCAACTCCTGCTACTTTGAATATTTTTCCCTGCCTTGCTCCATGGTACAATATTAATAGAGACTGTGGGCAAGATTGTTTAGAAATCAATTTACACTGCACGGGCAGTGGGAAAACTTCCTCCCAATGTCAACTGCTCCAGCAGAGGGGCAGAGCTTTGAATAGTCAAAGTAAACAGGACCTGGAGGAGACTGAAGACTCAGACAGTGAGTTAGCAAAAATAAACCACAAGAGAGCACAGACACCGGGTTACCTTGGCGTGAGGAAGCTGCATGCTGCGAGTGGGGGTTCGAATGCAGATGTATGATCAGATGTATCACTGGCTGAGAACCACCTTGGAATTACAGTCATTCATTCATTCAAAACACAGCGTGGGGCTTGTGTGTGCCAGACCCTGAACTAGGCACAGAGGGTTCCTATACGAATAAGATGGAGCGGGAGGAGGACCTGGTGGTTAGGGGTGAAGGGAGATTCTCACGCTGTATTTCTGTATTAATGGATTCTTTTACAAAAAGGAAGTGTTTGTGAATTACTTGGGCAATGAAAGAATGAATAAGCACAGTGCCTGCCTTCAGTGAGCAAACAGACGGATACAAGCATGTCAAGTAGTTTTGTAATAAACTGTGACACAAGTTACGATCGCTTGTTAGAGGGGGACAAAATGAAGCAAAAGGTCAGTTGGGAGAAGGGAGGTGAGTGAAGGGGGACAAGGGCTTCACATGAGACAAGAGGATTCCTGAGCTGAGCCTGAAGGCAAGTGGGTATCTGCTAGAAGGACAAGATGAGGGGGGCAGTCAAGAAAGAAGCAACAGAAAGAAAGTGCAGAGATCTGAAACAGCTCAGGTTCCCCGAGGAATTCACAGTAAATGTAGGTCCAGGGTGTGAGGAGGACCAGGGAGGATGGCCTGGGGATGGAGCCTCTGAGAGGTTTGGAGCAGGAGAGTAACAATCAGGTCTGCCTCTCAGAACTGTCACTTGGGCAGCAGTGTGGACGATGACGGGGTCGGGGGGGCTCAGTGGAAGTAAATCACTGGCTCACACTTCTTTTCTGGCCACCTTTTGCAAAAACCTTTTCTCTGTTCAACTCAGACCCTGGAACAAATGATCAGTTTACAGTGTCCCGTGCTCCTGTGGAAGGCTATCAAACAATAAGTCCTTTTCTTATTTTTAATGTTTTCATCTAAACCAGAAAGCAGAAAGAAAATAGAGACGATAGGAATTAAAGCTTGATGATGTTGATGTATAGTTTGAATATCTTTCCTGTTCTGGGTCAACTTCTAAACAAGGTCAAGAAGCATCGAAACGAAAGCACAAGAGAAGAAAGAGAGGGAGAAAAACAAGGTAAGAGAGGATGATACAAATATTACCAAAAGCTGGCAAGAATTACGAATGGGTAATGGGGTTATCTTTGCTTCTTTCGCACTCAACCCTACCCCGCCCCAACCCCTATCACCTCATCAGGGAGGGGAAGGGCAATGGGGGACAGAACCTTCCACAGGTAAGCGAACGAACGGAAACAGGCTTCGCAATACATATCACGGGAGGGGAGGAGACAGAAGTTCTTCTAGCATACAAATGAAGTAATTTTAGCATAGCAAAAATTTAAGAACATCCTAAGAGTGTGGGTTTTAGAATCTGAAAGAAGAGCTGTACCTGTTTGGATTAGAAGTAGGAATGATTTAAAGAAGATAAACAGGCCGGTAGGCATCATTCTTAGAACACAGGGGCTGCCAGAGCTCCAGTTATCACATCCGGGTTCCAAGTCTCTGGATGGCGGGAGGGGCTGGAAGAAGAGGGAAGGGGGCATGTACCCACGGTCTTTTAAAGAAGATTTCTAAATGCTTCTATGCTGCAGTTCCACTTACAGCTCATTGGCCAGAACGTAGTCACATTTCCACAGAACAGGCAGATGGATTGGCCTCGACTAGGAGTTCCAATCCACTGTATGAGGCTGGAAGATCAAACATCTCAGCACACAGACAAGTAAATGTAGGGGTGGGGAGTTGAAGACTTTCTATCAGATGTCTTCTAATTAATTGTGAAATAGGAAGTAAAGTTATCTGCCGAGAGTGAAGGGGTGAGAATTAAAGACAATAAAGAAGTTTGAACAGCAGACAGTGGGGTTTATCCAGGATTGGGGTTTTGTTAAATAACTTCAATGGAAATAACAAGGGCCAAGGAAATTTAGGATATGGGTGATATATTCTGGATAGGAGGAAACTCAAGACAAGACTGGCTGCTGGACAGGCGGAAAGGAGCGAGGATGCGTGACGTGCGTGAGCTGGGAGGATGGGGGCAGTTTTCTGTGGCTGTTATTTCAGAGGAGGAGCAGTTTCCAGTGATGTCTAGGTCCAGAGTGTAGCTGCCGGAATGGAGAGCAGGAAGGGAGTGAGGGTGGTCACTGGAAGATGAGGAAGTCAAAGAATTGACTCATCAGTGGTTGGATGGCCACATTCGAGTAGAAAGACCGTGAGACAAAAGTCAAAGTCTTCAATGACTGAGGAGGAGTGAGCAGCAAACCAAGTGAGAAGAGCATCATGGAAGGGCAGACAGTGTTGCTCCAGACACCAGGTCTGTGGTGCCTTGACCCTGGGCTTCAGCCTCCAGAGCTGTGAGAAATAAATGCTTATGGTTGAAGCCGTCCAGTCTGTGGTGTTTTCTTATAATCACCCAAACAGAGCAAGACAGGGGCTTCTGGGAAAGGCTGTCTCCCTGTTGAGAAATTATAGACCAGGAGAACTGTCCTTTCCACCTTTGGACATTGCATAAGCTGAATAATGGCCTTCAGAAGTATCAGGTACTAATCTCTGGAATTTATAACTGTTACCTTATATGGGAAAGGGCTATTTGCAGATGTGATTAAGTTGAAGATCATGTGATATGGAGATTATCCTGGATTAACCTGGTGGGCCCCCGAATGCAATCACAAGTGTCCTACATGTCTCTCACCGGAGAGAGGCAGAAGGAAATCTGGTACAGACAGAAGAGAAATACACTCAGAGGAGAAGGCCGTGTGAAGACGGAGCCAGAGATGACAGTGACACGACCACAGGACAGGGAATACGGGCAGCCACCAGAAGCTGGAAGGGGCAAGGAACAGAGTCTGCCATAAAGCCTTCAGAGGTTCCTTTTAGACAGGTGAATATGTGGATCTTGGGTGAAAAATTAGAAAGACTCCGCTGTTGGGAAGGTCAGTAAGATGCTGATAGAGACCTGGCGCGCTCTGCTCTAGGCTGCCCTTCCTCTGGACTGACTTCAGCCCTCTGAGAGTCTGCGGACGTGAGGTGACAGTCCAGCTTTCTATTTTTAACTCCTAGTGTGGAGATAAGTTAAATATAAAGCAGATTAAAACTTCCCTTAAATCTCCTTCACAAAAGGAAAACTGGAATTAATCTGCAGGGACACTCTGTGGATAGCTCAATACCATCATTTCCTAAGAATAAAATTAGAAGCAGAAAACTGTGTCCTTATCATTTTGACATCCAAGAATTATTGCCATCAAAGTACTACAGCCCGTGAAATTACTTCCCAGGTTACACTCATTAGATTGAGTATTTTCATTCTGTAGACCTTTCTTTTTGAATGGAAAGGAAAAGAAAGTCCTCTCACTTCAGAAGGCAACTGTTCCCATACACCAACCCATTAATGGGAAGCTAATGCATGTGGAAGTCATTACAAAATCACAAATGCAGAACTGAGAAGAAGGTTACAAACACTGATGGGCCTGGGCTTGTTGTGGAAGCTGGGACCATGAGTGTGGGATTCGGGTCGCACGTTACAGCCTGTATCCCCACACACTGCACCTAAAGAGGCTCTGCATTAAAGGCTGGGATTTCTTTCTTT
>NW_017731351.1:2451841-2462363 GCF_001890085.2 Hipposideros armiger
CGGCAACCCAGCTCCAGGTTGAGCTGTTGTTCAGCATCTTAGCTGTAGAGGGCAGTGTCACTGGCCCTCAAATGTGGGATCTGAACCAGGGCTCTCTGGCGTCCCAAGCCAGTTCTTAACCAACGCGCCACTCTGCCGGCCCAAGGCTGGGATTTCTTTTAAAACTTCGAATCACATTATGTAATATTACCTTTACAGATTAGACATTAAACAGGAAGCGAACCTGGCTACCAGAGCCGATGTCACTGGATGCATTAACCTGATAACACAGTGGCAGCAGAGCCGAGATTAAGTGCAGCCTCTGGAGCAGTCAGCCTGGGTTCAAACCCCAGTCCCACCAGTTACTCGCTGTGTGACCCTGGGCAAGTCGCTTCATCTCTCTGTGCCTGAGTTTCCACTTGTATAAGAGGAAGAGAGGAATAGCCCCTGCCTCAAGTAAGGATGAATTGGGACAATGCACACAAAGCACAGAATCAGTTCCTGGCATTACAGTGACTACTCATGAGCATTTGGTGGTTATTAGCATTATGGTGTTGGAGATGTGAGAGGAATGAATGTGGACCGGCTGTGCACGTTGGTGCTTTAGGCCAAGCTGGCTGAGGTGTACAGGACTTAGGGCGTCGCAGGCCTCTTCCAGTAGAAGAGAAACCAGTCCGCTTTCTCTGCTAGCCTTCTGTGTATCTGAAGTCACTGCAGTGTACTAGCTCTTGCATGGGTGTAACATCTCAGTGTGCACATTTAGATCATTCCAGCAAAGCATGCCACTTTTCTTAGCAACTCTGTGTGCATGGCGCTTTTAGGGACTCCGAAGAATTACATGACAAAGCCCTGTGTGTAGCATATGTGAAGACTAGTTAGAGAGATTCTGTACACCCAGGAAATTCAACAAACTCCTTATAGGGCCTAATGTGAGAGGAACAGTAGGTGTGAGGATGCTAGGATACAAGATGAGAAAGAACCAGTGTCAGCTTCCAAGTTCACAATTAGCAGAGGGACAGAGCTAAGACAAGACATGGAGCCGAGTGAGTTACTTGCTATCAAAGCAGCACAAACTGACTGTTACAGAGTCTCCAGAGGCAACACCGAACAAGATACCCTTTCATGGACTCTGTAGTTGTTCTATTGGTAATTGGACAGCAGCACAGCACTAATTCATTTCACAAATACTTATCAGGCATCTACCATTTGCCAGGTACTTTTCTAGGTGCTGGGACAAGTCCCTGCCCTTGTGTAGCTGACATCCTCATAGGCAAGAAGACAATAAACAAAGAAGCCCCGATTCATGTCCACATACATGCATACACACATATATGTCAAGGAGAGTTAATGGGTATATAGAAAAATAAAGCAGGGTAAGTGGTTAAGGGGGGACAGAGGAAGGAGGTGCTATGTAACAAGTTGCTAATTATGAGATAAAAGCAAAAAGTGCAAAAGAAGTTAGAAGAGGTGATAAAGCAATGTGGACTGAAAGCATCATGGGAAAATTCTGTGACCTTGGTAGAGTGAGCAGAGCGTGACCAGAGAGGTGGGTGCCACAGGGGAGAGGTAGGCACAGCAGGTAGGGTGGGTGGGAGTGGGTTTGTTGGGTCACAGGGATAATCTGGAAGTGGCCCCCGTACTCAGAGGGCAGGCAGAGAACAGAGAAAAAGGCAGGCACTCCAGGTTGGTTGGTGGCAGGTTCCAGAAGCAAGGGAATTGACACACAAGGCTTGTCTTGGGCGACTGCAAGACAAGGAGTTTTCCGCACCTGCCCGCCAGAACCTTAAAAGTTTATACAGAGGCCTTAACTGGAGCCCGTCAGGCACATAGGGGGCCTTCACTGGGGCCAGTCACACACCCAGCCCAATGGTCTCATCAGCACATTCCTATCCGAACACTGTGTCCTGGGGCAGCTTCTAATGGGGGAAGGCAAACAAAAAGCATATTCCAAGCTCAGGGGAGGGAGTGGAGAGCCTCACTGCCCTGGCCCAGGCCCAGGTCTCGGGTCAAACCTGTGGTTACATCTTCCTGATGACCTTCCCCAACAAGGTCACCAAGGGATCTAAAGCCAGAGGCTATTAGGTCTAAATGTCAGGCACTCGTGCAAACTGCCTGGAGAAAAGCACCAGAGGTCTTGCTATCATTTCAGCGGGTGACAGGGCCCGAGGCTTCAGGACTGCACTCGGGCCTGGGAATATCAGAACCCCTTGTCTTTCTAACTCTCCTCACGACTTGTCATAGTATCTCTGTCCATGTGGTAGAGAAAAGGCCACGGCAGCCCCACATCAGTGCCCTTCTGTGCTGGGGATGCTCCCAGCACCGGCTTGGGCTTGTCTGTGCGTCAAGGGGGGCTGAGCATCACTCTGCCCTCCCTTCTGCAGGGGGTGGAGCTGGGGGACCTAGAACCACACAGAGAAGAGGAAGGTGCCTGCACAGGACAGGGAGCTGGGCTGGAGGACGGCCACTATGATGGAGGCAGGGCTGCAGTTCCAGGTCGGTGCCTTAGCTATAATGCCTCTTCTTCAAAGGCCACATCCCTTGCGGCCAGTGTGCTCCCCTCTGCAGCCCTTCCCATCCCTCTGAGGTTTGCTGCCTCAAACTTCTGTGGGTCAAGCAGCCAAATAAATAAGCCTTTAAAAAGTACATGGCATACATGCATGACGATGACTTGGAGGAGAGTTTAAGGAGGCCCAATCACACCTTGAACTGCTTGGGTGTGCTCAGAGGCCTTTTCTAAGAGCTGTGTCTATATTTCTGTGGGTTGAGGTGGCTGAAATTCTAAAGGGCACCACAGAATATTCTGTATGAAATATATGTAATTCCTTATAATATATGTAAAATCAAAAGGCCAGGCATCATGGGAGTTTACCAGGCTTGCCAACTCACGGGAGGCAGTCTACTCCAGAGTATGTGTCAGACATGTTATTTTAAAATTTTTATTTATTTGTTTTGCTTGTTTGTAATCATGTCAGTGTAAAAGTCAGTATCTCTGACATGCAGTCTCTCCAATGAGCACTAGCTCCCTTGGAAGCCCACCAGCTTGGTTCAAGCTGAATTGTTTCACTTTAGTAACCAGCACATTCTATGCCCCAGTGATATAAGACTGCTGTTTAAAGGTTTTTTAAATTCACTTATTCATTTATTCAACAAATATACTGAGCATCCAGTATGTGCTAAGTACAAAGCGCTGGTGCTAGGGACTCAGGAAAGCGAGCCAGCTCAGCCCCATCCCCCCTGCAGGGAACTAGAAGCTTCTTAAGTGGGTCTCTCTAAATTCCTGCAGAAAATGCCGCCTCTGGCAACGCTGTCTTCGTTCTCTCGGAGGCACTGCGCCCTATTTCATCAATCAAGTCATTAACTCCAGAGCAGGGGGAAAGCCTGTGGACTTCCATCTTCGAGATGTTACAAAACATGTATAAAATCAGAATAGAAGGGTGAAAATCGTGACTGAGCAAAAGTAGATTTGAAATGCCCTTCGGAGGAAACCAATACACACCATATCTGAATAAACTAACTCAGCCAACATTTCCTCTGGCTTTGGCTACACACTAAATAACACGGCTGACTTGTGTTCGGGGGCAATGTTATTTATCAAACTGTATCTTTAAGACACTAGAATTGCATGCAGCATCTGATAAACAGGGACAGATGAGAGAAAAGCTGAGCAATGTGGCGACTAGTCTGAAACAGTAATTGATGAGTTACATTCCCTTCTGGAAACTCCAATGGCCATGCAGCCCCCAAGCGCTGCATCACAGGCCCATCGCACCCAGCGTCTGTGGGGCTGGGTCTAAGCATCTCCCACCCTCACGCTTTTATACTCAGTCTCTTTGGGTCCATAGTCAGGCAACTTCAGGATTCTTCCTCTCACCATCCTCTCACCCTTCTGCCCAGGGGAAGAATCCTGCAGTTGCCCAAATGTGGACTCAAAAAGACTAAGTATTAAACTAGAAGTGACTGAGTTTTTTGACATAACAATATGTCTGTATTGCCTACCAGAAATGGGGACTTGAGAGCTAAGTAACGTTCAGTTACAGAACAGTTTATACATCGTAAGTCAGCTAGCGACGTGTCTCCAAGTCACACTCGCTCAGACAAACCCTCAGTACGTGAAACGGCAGGCGGAATCACCTGCACAGTGAAAATGATTCTCTCTACGACTCACAGAAATACATATCAAGTTTTCATAACTTCAACGCATGCAGGACCCCATCTCCCCATACTCTTTGTTTCCCCATTCCCATAGCTCTCAGAACAGTCGTTTTGAAGAACATGTCAGTTTACTTGGATATACAACATACACAGCGTGTATCGGCTGATAGATCCATCCACACTTCCAAAAGCATGGGCAAAATGAGAAGTTCAGCTTCTTAACTGTATGCTTAACACCTTTCTGGGTTTACGTAAGACTGGCTCTTATCATTCAGGTTCTTGGCATTTCGAACTGTAAAAGCTACTCAGAATCATATTACATTCTATCTTGCCATCCACTATGAAATATGGCGCAGACAGTAAATACTTGCTGATTATTGATTAATAAATTAAAAGCTATACTTACAAGCTGATTCGTCAGCAGGACCTGGGCAGGTTATGTATTCATACCTTAGCATGAACCAATAGAGTAAAGAGATATTAGTTGGATAATGTGACCTTGAGCCCCTACTCAACCCTGGAATCCCAGGGTTGCTAGTCTAAGCCACCCAGCATAACTGCAAGTCAACTTTAAGAATAAAAGACGATTGAGTCTCTTTTGAAAAAACAGCATTACCTTTTGCTAAACTCAGTCTAGTTCTCCAAAATGCCATTTTCAGGAGCCCCAGCTATAGAGATAAACAGCCAGGTGGACTGGGCTTGGTGTTTAGAAGGTGGACACTCATCTTTCTTCTCCCGTGTAAGGAGAACTACTCAATTAGGTAGGGTCGGAGACCAACACCGTTGGTGCTGCCCAGGGCAGAGCTCAGGGAGACTATTAAAAGGTAGACACTGAGAACAAGTCTATTACAGAAACGCAATTAGCTTTGGAGAGCCGTGTCTCAGCACTATCCCCATGGAGCAGAGGCAGCTTTTCCAGTGACTGGGACGTGAATTGCTCATTTGCTTGGGCCTTGAGGGCCTAAGGAGAGAAAGTGAGCAGAGCAGAGCCTGTGTGTGGAGATTCCAGGGCCCAGTGAACCCGGCCCTGTGCTCACATGCTGGCGGGCCGCCCAGGAGGAGCCAGCCCAGCTGCTGGTGCTGGTGGCAGTCTATTTAACCCGATGATACTGGGCGCAGAATCCTAAGTCTCCAGTCAGTGGGGCATTTTCCAGGTGAAAGTTCTTGTAAGCATTTGGTTCAGTGGTCATCACAAATCGGGAAGGGGTGAAGGAATGGTAGGCAGATAGGTTTACCCTTCCAAGGAAAAAAGCTAGGTTAGGCCAGCCGAGTGGCGCGTTGGTTAAGAGCTGGCTTGGGATGCCAGAGGGCCCCGGTTTGGATCCCACATATGAGGGCCAGTGACACTGCCCTCTACAGCTAAGATGCTGAACAACAGCTCAACCTGGAGCTGGACTGCTGTGAGTTGCCAGCGTTGGCATAGGCTGCAGCCCCTGCTGCAGTGAGCGGCCAGCAGCTGCGGTGAGCGGCCGTCCAGAAGCCGGCGACCAATCTGCTTCACCCGGGAAGAGCACAATGATGGTGCCAACTTGGGCCAGTGAAGCAACGTCCTCCACAACTAGACTGAACAACAAAAGGACAGCAACTTGTCTGTTCCCCTTCCCTGATTCCCCAGCATTGTTCCCCTCCCCCAATTCTCCAATAAAAATCTTAAAAAAAAAAAAAAAAGCTAGGCTGGATGTTTTATGGCTAGTGACACTATAGTACTTGTAACCAGAGTCACAGCTACCAGCTAAGAATGCCTAAGTCATATTTATTATAAAATTGTAGAGCTGAAAGAAACTTTAGAGATTGTCTAGTTTTAGGAAAGAATCGGGAGAGTTTAAGACCTCTCAAAATTACACAGCTATTTTGTGGCAAAGCCAGGACAAAAACCCAAATGGCCTGACTGCTCATCCATGCTCATCCAGGGGTCTTTTCACTATAGCTAACAGCATTTTGAGACTATGTAAGATATCTCTTCCATGTCACCACTGCCTAGTCATCAGAGCTCCCTTCCCCCAGGTATCTGAAAAGGGTGTTTCTGAGACTATATCTAGAAAGCTTTTGCAACTTTTGTTTAGAAGGTTTTCATTTGCAGCCAACATCCTTTCTAACATTTTGTGACATTTTCCTATATTTATTTTTCTAACTTCACAGATAAAAATAATAATTCAAAAGATAGGAATAAAAAATAGAAGCTCTCATAACTTCCAACCTCTAGACAGCCACAATAAATATCTATTGCAATAGGTAATATGTATTTTAAATATGTTATATTAATATATATTACAAACATACATATATATGTACAAATATGTATATAATATGAATGCTATGAGTTGTTGAAAATTCAATGTAGCAGAACAGGAAAACTCAACCACATTATTAAGCTTTTGCTATTTTAGAAAAAGCATGCTGCTCATTCTTGGTGGATGGTAGATGAGCTGTTGAATATCTAGAGTGAGATTTATTACCCAGAGAACGATTAGCCAAAGCCTTGTTCAGAAAGTCTAGACTCGCTTCACCACCACTCTGTTGCACCTTCACCCATCAGTACCCATTATTAACATAGTTTTGTTTTTCTAGCCCCAAGATGAGACTTCAAGCTGGGGCCACGGCTGCGTACTTGCAGAGTAAGAAGGAAGAGGCACCCCACCTTTGGGAAAGGGAGGAGGGGTGTTGGCTTCCAGAACATGGCAGGATGGAGGTGTTGTATGTGCCTGAAGCCTGGGAGTGGGCAGGAGCTCAGAGGGATGGATGGGAACTCAGCAGCCCAGGGGAATCTCCGTAAAGACAGCGGTGCCAAAGCATGGCCATGGAGGAGACGCCCACCCACACACACATGACATGGGCAAGAAGACCCAACTGCCTGATGACCAGAGACTCCAGCGCCATTCATCTTTGACCACTAGGCCCTAGAATTCTTTTGTGATTCCAAATGGGTGGAAGGAGCTCCCTGAAAATTGAATGAGATTAGATTTCCTAACAACCCTTATGGAGGGGAATGAGTCTCATTGAAACAGATTTAGAAAAATAAAGGCATGTGTTGACTTTTTAACCTGGGCTGTGGAGCAAAGCAAACATGTAACATATATGTAATATGATACGATTTGCATATCATGATACCCAGTCATGCAAAAATTATTTCTTTCTATTTGCACACCTATCTCACACTAAATATAAAGAAGTGTTCAAGAGAGATTACATACTCAAAAGTAAACAAATAAAATCTCAGAAGAAATTTTGGAAGACTATATGTATAAGCTAGGGATCAGAGAGACATTTATATAGTTTATCTCAAAACAAGAAATTTAGAATCAATAGAAGGAAAGATGGATATATTTAATGTAAAAATGTAAAAAAAAATTGGTATAGAAAGACATACAATTGATAAAGTAAAAAATAAATGCTAGGTTAGGGAAAAATTGGCATGGGTATGTCAGATAAAGGGTTAATATCAGCAAGATGCAAGTAACTCCTATAAATTAATAAGAAAAATACGAACAATGCAACATACATAAGAGCAGATAATATGAGAAAATTCACAGATGAGCGAACCCAAATAGTGATTAAACCCATAAAAAGATGCTTTATGTCACTAGTTGTCAGAGAAATGTAAATTAAAATAATAATGATATATTCCTTCACACTCATTAGTTTTTTTTGAAAGCCATACGCTCATACAACTGGTGTTGGAAACTGAAGTAAACATACACACATATATCCTTTAACTCAGAAAGTCCACTTTTGGGAAATCTATACCATCAAACTATGAGAGCCATCTCTTCAAGGCATAGAGGTAGGAAAAGATTACTTAAACAAGACACAGAAAAAACATGAACCATAAAGGAAAATGTTGATAAATTGGATATATTAATATTTACTTCTGCATGCCAAAGTATATCCTAAACACATTTTTTAAAAAGTTATAAACTGGCAGAAGGTAGCTACCACTCATATAACGATCAAAAGATTAATATCCAGAAACATATGTATTATCTATACTAAAATGGCTAATATTCAATCATTTTTAACCTAGAAAAATGGCACTTTCATATGATTTAACCTAATAAAAAGAATTCTCTCAAATCAATGAGAAAAAGACAACCAACCCAACAGGGGGACAAAATAAAGGAAAAAGGATATGCATTAACAGACATGGAAAACCAAATGGCCAATAAACGTATGAAAATATGCTTAACTCACTAGATATCTGGGAAATAAAAACTATGATGAGATACCATTTCGTATCACAAGGTTGCCAAAGATTTCAAAAGCACTGGTAAAAATATGGTGAAACGGGAATTCTTACACACTACTACAGCAGTCCACATTGGCCCAAATTTGGCAATACCATGTGAAGCTGATGTTAAGCACAGTATCTGGCCCACCAACGTCCATAGCGGGGTATATATATTAATACCAACTAGAACTTCAAGCACACGTGTGTAAGGAGGGTTAATGAAGCATGGTTTACACTAGGGAATAACTGGAAACAATAATAATAACATTGTATTTTATAAACAAATGTTATATAAGTAAACTGTTGTAGCTCCAATCTGTGAAAATTAAAGACTTGGCTCTACATGTGTCAGTCACTGTGAATAAGTCTTAAAACACACAATGTTGAATAAAAAAAGGCAAATTGCGGAAGGCTACCTGGAGTATGAGCCTAATTATGTAAATTGGAAAATTACATAGAACTATATATACATAATAAAATATGGATGAGAACAATATATAGCTGATTTAAAATAGTGGTTTGGGAAGGAAAGAAATGAAATGGAACAGGACTAAAGAGGTCTTTATAATCCTAACTGTATTTTTAAAACTCTGAGATAAATATGGTAAAACGTTAATAATTCTTTTAAAAATGTTGGGTACTTCAATGTTTTTGAATTATCTTTTTTTTTTCCGGAAAATTCAAATTTTTAATAAAAAAAAGAAATAAAAGCTTCAATACGTAAGGCTCCATGAACAGGGAAGAATGTTGGCTAAAAGCGCCCGTGGATTGGGCAGCAGCTGGGGAAAGCAAGGCACATCCATATCATGTATTTCACTCATCTGTGGCTTGCAATAGACAAAACTGGGCTTTTGTTTAATTTAACTATAAAAATAACGTGACATTGATTTAGTAGCTCCCATTGCTGAAGTCGTGAAAAATGGAATCCTATGACACATCGTGTTCTGAAACGGGCTGTGGAATATTTCATCACAGAAGCAGGTGACATCATAGGTGACTGTCTGCCCACTTGCCTCATCCTGTTTATTAATGACACATTTTCTTCCCTCTGCCCCTCCTACGTCTTTGAAGTTTTGATCCGGAGAGTCATTTCCCAACCTCCATTCCTCTGTGGTTACAGCTGGAACCTCGGGGCCACATCATTTTGAAGGAGAATAAATTATGACACCAGGATCTTTGGTTTGATTTCTAATTAAACAGAAAGGCCCATAATAACTAACTCATCAATTTGTGTGGGTGGCAAATGTCAGAAAGCACTTTGGGATTTCAGCTTTCTTCTTCCCCATCGTCAAGGGAAGTGTCCCTCCCAGCTTGTAGCTAAGTGTCCACAGCACCTTTCCTCAGAGCTCAGTTACCCTCCCATGCCTGTGTTCCTGTACTCCTAGGACATGCCAAGCAGGTGAAGTTAAAGACATTCTTACAGCATCTCTGCTGAGTATCCAGGGGACTGGAGAAAAATAGATAATGTGTGTAGAACAAAACTATCAACAGATAAACGGCCAACAAGGGGCCCACATCTCCATGAACTCAGCTCTGTTTAAATACAGCCCAGGGAGATTGTTGCTCTGTCACAGAGGTTACCCCGTGATTTGAAAGATTCAATGACAGTCATAGTTCTGCTCTCTCTTAACTCCGGCTTTTTGCTCTTTTAAGAGCCACCTCTATATTTTGGAAGTGTAGGCTACTGATGTTCAACAGCTACGAAAGGATCCCTCATTCGTGTACTATGCCATCCATGGCCATTCAAGGCCCTTGTCATCCAGACTCAAAATTCCATTTCTTAGGAGGGAAATGAAAGTTGTTTTTGGTTTTGGTTTTTGAAATGCTGAGAGTTTCTTCTCGCCACAGCAGATTGGACCAAAACCTCTCAAAGGGGCGCAGCGACCAAGGGAAATGATCTGAGCTTCCTGGTAAGAGCAGGTCACACTATTCTCCATTCCTCCTGTCAATGCCTCTGCGGAAGGTGTTGCCTTCAGAAAGGCCACTGTAAACATGGGCTTCTCCCACCTGGAAACAAGATTCAAACTGATAACTACCATCGGCACACTGGCCATTTGCAAACTGCTCCCGTTGGCGTGTTTAAAGGCATTTTTTTTGGTCAGTTGAGGACAAGGGAAATGCCCTTTTCTGGGTAAGAAAAAAAACAACTTAATGACTTCAGTCGCT
>NW_017731351.1:2466428-2473824 GCF_001890085.2 Hipposideros armiger
CCACAACTAGACTGAAGAACAAAATGACAGCAACTTGTCTGTTCCCCTTCCCCCAATTCCCCAGCGCTGTTCCCATCCCCCAATTCCCCAATAAAAACCTTAAAAAAAAAAGAAAGAAAGAAACCAATCCCATTTACAATTGCTTCAAAAACAATAAAATACCTAGGAATGAATTTAACCATGGAAGTAAAGGACCTGTACTCAGAAAATTATAAGACATTGAAGAGAGAAATGAAAGAATATACAAATAAATGGAAACATATACCATGCTCATATATTGGAAGAATTAATATAGTTTAAATGTCCATACCACCTAAGACAATTTATAGATTGTCCTAGCAATCTCTATCAAATTACCAATGACATTTTTCACAGAACTAGGACATATAATTCTAAAATTTATATAGAATCATAAAAGACTCTGAATAGCCATGGCAATCTTGAGAAAGAAGAACAAAGGGAGGTATCACGCTATTTGACATCAAAGCATGCTACAAGGCTTTAGTAATCAAAATAGCATGGTTTTGGCATAAAAACAGACACATAGATCAACAGAAAAGACTAGAGAGCCCAGAAATAAGCCCATGCCTATATGGTCATTAAATCTATGACAATGGAAGCAAGAATTTACACTGGGGTAAAGACAGTCTATTCAATAAGTGGTGCTGAGAAAACTGGACAGACACATGCAAAAAAATGAAGCTGAACCACCTTCTTACACCATATGTAAAAATAAACTCAAAATGGATTAAAGACTTAAATATAAGACCCAAAACCATAAACTCCCAGAAGAAAATGTATGAAGTAAACTCGCAGGCATTACCTTTAGTAATATTTTTACTGCTATATCCCCGCTCCGGGCAAGGGAAGCAAAAGAAAAAAAACAAACGTGGGATTACATCAAACCAAAAAGTTTTTTCACAGCAAAGGAAACCATCAATAAAACAAAAAGGCAACCTACTGAATGGGAGAAGATATTTGTCAATGATACATCTGATAAAGTAATAGTTAATATCCAAAATTCATTTTAAAAAACTCATACAATTCAACACCAAAACAAACAACCCAGTTAAAAAATGGGCAGAGGACATGAAGAGACATTTCTCTTCAGAGGACGTACAGATGACCAATAGATATATGAAAAAATGTTCAATGTCATTAATCATTAGAGAAATGCAAATGAAAACCACAATAAGATACCACCTCAGTCCTATCATAATGATTGTCATCAATAAATCAACAAACAACAAGTGCTGGCGAAGTTGTGGAGTAAAGGGAACCCTGGTGCACTGTTGGTGGGACTGCAGACTGGTGCAGCCACTGTGAAAAACAGTATGGAGGTATCTCAAAAAAGTGAAAACGGAGCTACTTTATGACTCAGCAATTTCCCTCCTGGGTATTTATCCAAAGAAATCCAAAACATTAATTTGGTAAGAATATATGGACCTCTGTGTTTACTGCAGCACTATTCACAATAGCCAAGACATGGAATCAACCAAAATGCCCATCAATAGATGACTGGATAAAAAACGGTGGTACATTTATATAATGGAGTATTACTTGGCCATAAAGAAGGATGAAATCTTACCATTTGCAACAACTTGGATGGACCTAGAGAATATGATGCTAAGTGAAAGAAGTCAGATGGAGAAAGACAAATACTATATGATCTCACTTGTATGTGGAATCTAAAGAATAGAATAAATGAACAAACAAAACAGAAATAAGACTCAGAGATGTAGGGGGAAAAACATGGTGGTTGCTAGACGGAAGGGGGGATGGGGAAGAAGATAAAGGTGTTAGAAAGCACAAATTAGTAGTCACAATATTTTAACAGGGATATGAAATACAGTTAGAGGAATATAATCAATAATGTTGCAAAGATTATATAGAGTGCCAGATGGGCACTGGACTTATTAGGGAGATCACTTCATAGACTGTGTAGATGCCTGACCACTGTGCTATACACCTGGAGCTGAAGTTGAATAATATTGAATGTCAGCTATAATTAAATACAGAAGGTGCCAAAAAAATGTATACACATTTTAAAAAAGGAAAAACTGTATTAAAATTGTAATACTCAATATATACCAATAACAAAAGATGAATACAAGTCATGTGTATACATTTTTTTTCGCATCCCTGGTATTAAAAAATAATAATGCCCATTAGTGTTGTTTATTTACCTTTCCAATGCTATTGAATAACTATAGAAAAATTTTAACATAAGTTCATTAATTGTTATTAATAAATAAATGTATCATTGGACTTACCAAATACATTTGAATTTCATAGTTTATCATTTCATACAAGAGAAATACTCAGCCAATGTTTTTTGCCTACTCTTGCTATGAAGATTTCACTTATCTTAGAAATGATTAATACAGAGTGACTATAAATAGTATGTTTAAGTAGTTTATACATTTTCTGTTCAGTTATTCTTTTGCCATTAGACTTTATAATGCTGCAAAAAAACTAAAAATACCCTCAGCCTGGAATATTTTTAATCAAAAACTTCCTCCATTTTCAGAAGGCATAATTATTCAGAAGCCTTGTAGGTGAGCCATTTCCTAAGAAGCTAGATCATTCAGTACTGTGTCTTAGCCAACTGCCCAAGGTCAGCAAAATGCTATGGCATGTTCTGTTTGATGGCCCCAGGCAGAAAGCCATAGCATTTTCACTATTAATATCTCTTGACCTTTCGACTTACAAATAGAAGCATCCCTGTGGCCATTTTTTTTTTCTGTACATCCCTGAAAAACCAAGGATCTAGGGCTTGAAATAAGAAGTGTTTTAACTTAATCAGTTTTAACCATAATCCTGGGCTTTCACATAATGAAAGGACTGTTTATTCATTTTATGAAATTTTCCTAAGCACCAATTATAGGCAAGTTACCATACCAGATATCAGAGAAAAAAAAGGTAAATCAGCCAGGTGTGCCCTCAAGGAGCTTATGATCTAATTGGGGAGAACAAACACAGCAAATACTACAATGTAAGTTAAAAAGTGGGAAATACCACTAGAGGAATATAGACCAGAGGATTTGGGGGTTCAGAAAAGAGAGATTATTGAATTTTGTGAGCTGGCAGCAGGAGGGAGGGAATTGATGATTAATCTGAGAAGGAGATGACATTTAAACTTGCCCTTGATGGACAGAATTTAACCATGTGGAGAGGAGATGTAAGTATGGACAGTACAGACTGAGGAAACAGCATGATTAAAGGCAAAAAGGTCAGCAACTATGGGGTAATTATAAAAAGTTTCAAGTAATTCAGTTTGGCTAGAGAACAGGGTGTATGAATGAAAAATCATGTAAAATAAAACCAGAAAATTAGTTTGATAGCAAATCTACAGGGCTGCTAATGCCAGGTGAGGGAATGCAGGCTCTACTTTACAGACAATGCGGGGTCACCGAAGGGGAGCCACATTCTAAGTGTGCTACAGAGAGATGTTGGGCTCAGCTGGAAAGGGGAGTGCCTGAAGTAAGAATACCAACCCACTGAATATGTTCTACAACCCAATAAGAAATAGCCTAGATTCTCTAGAGAAAGAGACCACAGCGAACATTAAAGTGCTGGTACATTCTTTGGGAAGTGGAAGCCCTGGCCGGCGAGGCTGAGGGAAAAGGCAAGAGGGGAAGAAGGATACGAAGCCGCACAGTGATGCTGGCCAGGACTGGCCTCTGCCCTGTGATGAGCCATGGGAGGCACAGCGAGGCACTCTGTAGGTCTGCCCCTTCAGCATGTGAGGATACAGAGAGAGGAATGGGGTACAAGGGGAAACCAGTCCCTGGTACTCCCTGGGAAGGACACAGGGGAGGGAGTGCGTCTTCCCAGTCATCTCCCAGTGCCTGGATCTTGTTGGTCAAAGTTCGTCCCATTGGAAATTAACATCTTTACAAGTCCAAGGTACATCAAGTGACCTCCCCAACTACTAGAGATGCCAGACCCCACGTCCTGATGTATGGTGTTTCATCCAAGGCAGGAGTGACAGGAAGAGGCAAAAACTCTAGGTGACTGGAGCTTGGCTTGTGTGTGTGTGTGTGTGTGTGTGTGTGTGTGTGTGTGTGNTTTTTTGTTTTAGATTATGTCTAATGTGTAGTACTGATGTCCACCCAAACATTAAAAGTACCCCCCAGATGGAATGCATTTGCTGTTCTTTCAGATGTGCTTTTAAACCTCTACCCTGTAATGATTCTGGCCTTTTGGAGCCCAGAAGCCCAAGGCCATCCATTCTCTTCATCAGGATTCACTGGAGGGAGCCTGGAACCTTTCTGGGGAGGAAGCACTGCTTCTGATCTTCCCCCATGTTTTTGGATAAGCCTCCTACAAGGTGAGAGTGACAGGACGGAGGGAGGCTGCCCCCAGAGAATCGGGAAAGGGGCCCTGCAAGCATTTCCACATTCCAATTTAAAATGCTCCTGTAGCAGGGGCTGAGGCTGCTCTGTGAATTAGGTTTCCGCTTCAGGATTGCTCATAGCCCAGGAACCAAAGGCCTTGGCGTATCAATCTGTTTCTCCTTGAAATCTCCTTAGGGGCCTTCTGATAGACTTGGGTTTATATCCCACCTGGTTATATTTGGGGAGGTCTAAAAAATGAAGGGCTCGGAGCTGAAGATGTGGAGGAAGGGTCAAGATTCCCTGGTGACCATTCCCAAGGCGGCTGTGGGACTTGGGCTGTGTCTACATTCCTCATGCTTTCCCAATGTTCTTAACAATCGTACTGTGCAAGCACTTGGCCATTTTTGCTAGCCTTGGTGGAACCAACTCATAACTCAACTGTCCAGACTGATATAAATTTGTGACTTTCATTATGTAGCTTTTCTTGGAGGGAAAAGGGTTCTCTCCAGAAAATGAGCCGGCTATTCCCATCAATGTCCCTGGCAGGCCCTGGCATTCCTTGCCTAGAGATAAGTACAAAGTGAACTTCCAATAACAAAAAGTATATAAACAGCTTATTCAGATCTTGAAAAGTAAAAGCCAATTACACACTCTTGAACTTCTTTTACTCAACTCCTGTAATTTATCTAAATTTTGTAGAGAAATTTTATACTACGATGCATTCTGCTAGAAAGCTTTAGTGCTCCAGATCTTTAAGAATACTTTTAAGAATTAAACTTAGTCAGCACCCTCCATTCCATTATCCTTAGACTCCTCGACTAGATGGTGGTGGGTGGAAGGAGCCTGGGATGCAGCTCTGAAGAAAGCAATGCATCAGAAACCAGGGGTGGGGGGTCGGGTGAGGGGGGGGTTTCCTACTGCCCCCTGCTGGTGAAATGGGCCAATATTCCTGTGACCTCTTAGACATTGCATTGAAGTCATGGTATCCACGTTACACGATTTTAAATAATTTTAAACATTTAGGTTTTTTTAAAAAAATAAAACTGAACATTAAAAATCTGTTTTTGTTTTTCTCTCATTATACGTCCACTCCTCTGTCTTCTTAGTTTTGTTTCCAATAAGGTTAATCATGATGTCATTTTAAATTGTAGGGCATTCTATACTAAACTGCTGACTTGTCTTAGGTCCTAAACTCCCTCTTATTTGTGATGATGGATACATGTATAAAACTTTTCTTAAAGCGTTCTTTTGAGACTGTATCTTGAAAGCAATTACATGGGGGGCCACTGTGGCTATAACAAGTGCTGAACTTGGAGTCATACATTAATTACAGTTGAAGTCTCAGCTCTGGCACTTATTAAGCTGTAAGACTTTAGCGAATCACCTAGTCTCTTAGATATCATTTGTGAAAATATAATGATAATAATATATAACACACAGCGTTGTTATGAGGATTAAATTAGATTATTTCAATGAAAGTGCTTTTCCAAAAGCTAGGCATTACAACTACTAAAGGAGTAGGCAGAATGGGGTTGCCCACTTCACTACTGCTGGGCAGGGGTTTGGAGCCAAGCACCCAGAGCATAGTAAGAATTAAACACTAAACTTTAGATACTCTTTGAGATTAGCTTTATCACCATTGTTTAATATTGAGTTCATACTGGTATCTAAGGGAGCAGACTCTGTGGAAACTAGATTTAGACATTCACTGACTACTTCAATCTTCAACTAAAGTACATACATAATGAAAACATCTCATAGACATAATATAACAAGAGAAGCACTTCATGAAGCCTTCTTAGAATGTACTTTCTTCAGTAACATGTCTACCAGTTTAAACTGGTCACATGGGGAGGCTCAGCCAATCTCATTCCTCTGGGAATGATGACAACATATTACACTGAAGGTTTTGGTTGTGGGTTGTACTTTTTGACCTAGGTTTTTCTGCTATAAAGGGTCTATTATTGATAAGACAAACACAATAAAAAAGTTAGAATCCCTGGAAGTTCACCAAAATTGTCTGGCTGCTGCTGCCCAACAATTCTTTAGTTTTTTTCAATCAATGGCTTATAATCTTTATTTGGATTTACTTCTTAGAGTCCTTGGTCTTTAATCCAATTTTGAGCTGTGCACTGTTCCTATTTAATACATAAAGAATATTTTGAAATTTTAAAACAGTGACAAAAAGTCATACTGGAGATATTAGATTTTGTTTTTGTTTGTTAGGGTGGAAAGATTATCATATCTTATTTTGTACTTGTTCTGTCCACAGCAGATTTTTCTTTGCTCTTCTCTCACATAGAGCATACTGAACTTAGTAACAAAATCCAGCATCCATTTATGATAAAAACTCTCAGAAAAGTGGGAATAGAGGGAACATATCTCAACATAATAAAGGCCATATATGATAAACCCACAGTTAACATCATACTCAAAGGGGGAAAGCTAAAACCATTCCCCTTAAGATCAGGAACAAGACAAGGATGCCCACTTTCACCACTTTTATTCAACATAGTTCTGGAAGTTCTAGCTACGGCAATCAGACAAGAAAAAGAAATAAAAGGCATCCAATTTGGAAAGGAGGAAGTAAAATTGTCATTATATGCAGATGACATGATACTACATATAGAGAACCCCAAAGACTCCACCAAAAAACTGTTAGAATTGATAAATGAATTTAGTAAAGTAGCAGGACAATATTAATATTCAGAAATCAGTTGCATTTGTATATACCAATAAACTATCAGAAGGAGAAATTAAGAAAACAATCCCATTGGGCCGGCTGAGTGGTGCGTTGGTTAAGAACTGGCTTGGGACGCCAGAGGACCCCAGTTTGGATCCCACATATGAGGGCCAGTGACACTGCCCTCTACAGCTAAGATGCGGAACAACAGCTCAACCTGGAGCTGGGCTGCCATGAGGCACCAGCGACGGCTAGGCTGCAGCCCCTGCTGCAGTGGGTTGCCATAGGCTACCGTGTGTAGCCAGCAGCCAGCGTGAGCGGCCAGCAGCCGCAGTGAGCGGCCGTCCAGAAGCCGGCGACTGATCTGCCTCGC
>NW_017731351.1:2478034-2491813 GCF_001890085.2 Hipposideros armiger
GTGACAGGAAGAGGCTGTGTGTGTGTGTGTGTGTGTGTGTGTGTGTGTGTGTGTGTGTGTGTGTATAGTTGACAGGTGAGGAGTCAAGGGAGCTTCCAAGACAAGTGACAAGTCAGTCTCAGCCAAGAGAACTGTGCTGGATCGGGGACCAAGCTGGGGATGGTGGCTGAGTAGCTGAAGGTCCTAGAAGTGGGCCATGGCCATAACTACCTAAGAGGGTGTATAAGATTTATGTTGGAATTAATGATTTAAGAGAAAAGAAGGAACATTCATACTACAGTTAAGGAATAATTCTTTTGGTGGGCAATCATGCTCTTGGGGTTAAATTCTTTTCTCTGCAACATTATTTACAAAATCATCCCCCTCCCAAGTATGAAGACTGAGAACTACTGGCTTAAAGATATTTCTGTATATTATCTGAGATAGTAGGGTTTAAATATTACATTTCTTTCATTCAAAACTCTGTGACTTGTCATTATAAAGTTTTGGCATGGAAGGCCCCGGTCTTCAGCAGAGGGGTTTGGAACTGTATAATATCAAGTTCAGCCTCATGAAAGTAACATCTACCATCTAAGGGCGGCATTATAAATACCAATCTGGACATAGCTGAGCATGCTTAGCCCTCTTATCTGTAACTTAAGGAAAATAAGATCACATGAAAGTGCTTTCCGCCCTTAAGAAAAAAATTCTCAATTGCAAATTCATTGTAAGTACCAGTGTTGAAATGCAAGAGTTTACCCTCAAAACTGAAAGGGGAAAAGACACCCTTTTTTCCTACTTTGTATTTTCTTACCTACCAAAAGCTGATGCTAGGCAAATTTATCTTTATTTTTTTCTTGGATTTAAAAAAAAAAATCTAAAACAGGCTTGGTGCCCTGGGAAAAGAATTAGAATTGTGGCCCAATAGGCAGGCCTCAAGTCATTTCTGCCTCTGTGTGAAGCAAATAGCCAGTAACAGCTCCCTTTGAAACAGTCTCCTGGACTGTAAAATGAAGATAATGGTCCTTACCCTGCCAGCCTCGGGGACTGTTCTAAACCTCAATGAGGCAGAGCCCCGAAAATGCTAAACTGCTTTTCAAAATGACGTCACTGTGCTTTCTGTAGCGTCCAAGGCCATCCTCTGTAACTGAGCCAAGTCGAAGCATGGACAGAACCCTCCAGCTGAGACAGGCTCAGGGGCTGGAAAAAGGAGAAAATGCTTCACTCCCCGTGTGGAAAATGCCTGAACCGCACTGCACCAGGTAGAATTAAACAGACCCCAAATGTCTCAGGAATTCTTAATGCCTTTCTAAGAGACTTAGCCAATCCTCCCACGACCAAACGCCATGCTGCTAGCCTACTACCTGTCTATTTCCTCAGCACTTTGAAGAGCTCTCTAGCGGCCTTGACTTGCTTTGCCTTTGATTCCAAATTCCTGCTTAGCCACTTACTACATTATGACCTGGAGCCTTTTTAACTCATCTGAGCCTCAGTTTCCGCATCTATAAATTGTGAATAAGAAGACCTAATTTGTAGGCTTGCATGAAGTTCAGAAATACTATTTCTAATAATCTGATATATGGTTGGGACTCAATAAATATCAGTTATAATTGTTTATTACAGTTTTTTTTTAGCATGATATAGTAGAAAGAACAAACTCTTTGAAACTAGACAATTCTGCATTTAAATCAGCTCTGTCACTTACAAGGAGTATAACACTGAGCATCTTGAAACGTTTTGAAGTTAATGTTTGAGACAAGGATCCATGCTTTCAGAGTGTGATTGTGAGAACTCCAGAGGTATGCACAGTGCATTGAATGGTGCCCTCCACGCCCAAGATATATCTATGTCCTAATAATCTCCAGAACCTGGGAATGCAATCTTATTTGGAAAAAGGGTCTTTGTAGATGTAATTCAGTCAAGGATCTTGAGATGAGATCTTCCTAGATTCCCTGGGTCGGTCCTGAACCAATAAGTGTCCTTATAAGGGACAAGGAGGAGAAGGCAATGTGACCACAGAGGCGGAGAATGGAGTGATGCAGCCACAGACAGGGAAGGGAACAGTTAAGGGGGAATTCTCCCCAACAGACTTTAGCGGGTGCACTGCCCTGCTGACACCTTAACTTCAGCCTCCTAGCCTCTAAAACGGTGAGAGAATAAATGGATTTAGGCCACCAACTTTGAGGTAATTTGTTCTCGCAGCCCTAAAACACTATACAGTATTTAATGCAGAACGCCTGGTGTAATGCTGGCACGTGACAAGCGCTCAGCAAATGGCAGGTGCTCGGTGGGTGGGTTCCACCTGTCCTCACTAGCTCCCCAACAAGCACACACCTGTATAAATCCATAGGTGGCCACCTGAGAGTGTCGCCAGGGAGCAGGGGCACCTCAGCCTCAGCCCATGAAGACAGACGCCTGAGCTGTGAGCGTTGTCAACGCCCCCCTCCACAGACAATGACCCAGGCTCTCCCACTTTCTAACAGCACAGGTCCAGTCTCACTGAAGAGTTTGTTCTGCTCAAACTCTCACTGCCCAAGGTTTAGACTTTAAAAATAACAACAACAAATCTCTGTTCAAAGGAAGGAATATACACTTAAAGGTTCTTCTTGAAACAGTAGCCTCCCTCATTCCTGAAGTGCTATAAAAATTCAGAGCAACTTAGCCCAGCTGTAGAAGATAAAAGCCTAGCAACTAAAACAGGCCATCCAGCCAAGGCAGGGGAGCAGCCTGTTGCCTCTGGGCTGAAACAGCCCTGCATGCAAAAGGCAGAAGCTGCTCCAAAGACGGTGTGTGGGCTCACAGGACAGACTTCAGCCTGTTTCTCAGCTTAGCCTCCAAATGCAGCAGGACTCCAGACGTGCCACCCCAGGGTTGCTGTCTTAGGTGGGACTGTCAGAGGCAGTGTCTGCCTCTGGTGGGGTCCAACATTTCCCCACTATGGATGAGATGGAGCAAGTGCGGAACATTTTTTAAAGTTTCTCTAATGGATTTTCGCTTCCTCTTGAATCACCATCCTTGTACGGCAGTGATCATAGGAAACCCTTACTGGTAGTGGCTCTGAGTGCCAGGTCTTCTTCTAAGGACTTGAGATACAGTAACTACTTAATCTTCACACATCCGAGGAGCTAGTGTTGTTGGAATCCTCATTTAGCAGATAAGCAGCCAGTGTCAGAGATTTAACTATTTGCCCAAGGCCGCATATCCACAAAGATTCGAATCCAGGTCATCTGGCTGCAGAGTTCATGGTCTTCGTCATTAAGCTCCACTGTGAGAAACAAAACTGAACTTGCCAATTAAAATGATGTATTCATCTCAGGTTTGATTTTTTTTTTTCCTTCAGATACAGTCAATCTCTTTTGGGTAAATGCCAAGTCATAGCCTCGTGTCTATGGGAAGGACCCCTGAGGCCCTTCCTGGGCATGGGGTGGGCATGGCTGCTTACCGTATAGCTGGGAAGTCCCCGGTCTGTTCTCTGTTGGTGTCTTTACCTGGCAGCCCTCTGGTGCTGGCAGTGTCCACAGCTGGCTCTCTCATGCCATGAGACAGTGGTCACAAGTGCCAGCAGGGCACCCGTTCTGCAGCCTGTTGGCACTGAGAGTCCTCTGGAGGTGTGTCTGGTCCCCGCCTCAATCATCCGTGCCCTCAGCTTTGGCACTGAGTCCCTTCAACCTACTGAGCAGGCTCTTGGTCTCCTCTGGGCCCCCCAGAAACCAAGGAGTCCCTGCAATGTCAATGTCAGTTCCACGGAAAAGGAAAGGACTACCTTTGTCCTTTTCTGACTCGCATGCTGCCAGGCCATTTCCAAACCACCACCAGCTGCTCCTCCAAAGGAGCTTACCGTTTCCCCAGTTTGCACTCATGGAGGTTGAAATGTAAATACTACAGCTCAGATGTGCAAGAAATGTAGTTCTCTCTCATTTCCACTCAGTAGTGGAAAGAAGTAAAAAAAACAAAACAGAGCAAAACACCCGAACCTCAGTGTCTTCCACCTTTAGAATACTCTTTTTCAGTTGAACGTACTCTCTTTGGGGTAAATATCCAATCAATTCAAAGCTACGCCGCTGCCAGTGCTGACTCTTCCGCTTGCTTCAGGGGCTCTGCCCTCCCGCCTCCCTCCCAAGATGGCCTCTAGGGAGTGACAGAAGTTGGGAGTGAGAGCTCTGGCCAAGCCAGCAGGTTTGGGTTGGTGTGGTCTGGTCTCTGAGTGCCCTCTGCTGGTGTCCACCAAGGTGTGGCTGATCCTGGGTAGTGGTGAGGGGGCTATGAGGGAACCCACTGCTGGGCTCTGGAGTCCCTGCCATTTGCCTCCAGGTATGAGGCCTCCACCCTTTGTGACCTCCTTGTCTTGTCCCCGGGCCTCTTCAGATTCACTGTTTCATCAAAATCTCTGTGGGCCCTTTCAAGTGCACAAGGAACCACTGATGTGGCAGCAGGATTAAGTTGAGGCAGTGGCTGCACCCTCAGTGAGACAGGTTTTTGCTTGTGGCTTTTCCTGGGGTAGCTATGGGAACTTTTCTGCCATTCAGTCCCTAACATCACAAGTGCCCCTAAGAACAACCCACGGCATATCTAACAGGGCATTCTTCTGGACATGTTGTACTGGGCTGATTTGTTCCTAGTCATGTAGCCTCCCAGCCGGTTCTGTTCAAAGATTCTGTGAACTATTTAATAACCTTTAACTATTCTTTTCTGCTCAGACTGGCTCCAGTGGAGTCTACTGTATGCAACTCAGAACCCCGAATGATGCAGTAACCCTCTCTCCATTACCCATTTCCACCTCCTCTCATAACATAAACCGAAGTATGATCACATTTGTAGAATTCACATAAATTACTGTAAGAAATATTACAAAATTAGAGGACTGTCTGTCTTAGTCAAAACTGTCTTGGTTTTAAGTAAGAGACATTAAGTTGAGCTATCTTTTGTCTAAAAGGAAAATTCCCTAGAAGGATCCTAAGAGTTGTGGAGTGCTCTGGGAGCTAGAAAATCCTTCGGAAACACGGAAGTCTCTCTTTTCCTCTCTCTTTCCTGTTTCTCCAGGCACAGTTCCTGATTTTATATTACTCAGGTTTCAGCCACAAGTACAGGCTACATAGATTCCTTGGTGCCAATTCCAAATTCTTGAAAAAAAAGATCAAGTCTAGAAGAGATCAAGCTGTCCTCCCCAATTCAATCAGCTAGGCCAGAGGGCTGCGTAGCATAACAATATGGCTGTAGAGGGGCAGAGTATTCAGAAAATTAGGAGAATTTGACAGACACTTCAAATTGTTCCACTCCGAGAGACCTGTGTTTAGAAAACCTACCCGAACTCAAAAGTCTAGGGCTCAATAATAACTGAGTGGTAGTCAGGGGTCTGAAATACAGCTCAGCATATTTTAAAGCTGCTGACCGTTCCCTAAGGCTTCCACAATACCTTTGGGACATCTCTGGATGGGGAACTTTGCTCAACCATTAGAGGCTAGCAGCTTTGCCCTGAATGGCTGTGGTAGCCATTATCCTGAATTCACATAAACTTTTCCCATTCCCGCCCCTTTCTCCAATTTTTGTTACTAGAAAGTCCCTGTGACATGCAGCTTGTCTCAGAGAAGTCCAAGCTCAAGGCGAAAACAATATAGGATGGGCTGCTCTGATTTTCCTTTTCTAAAAATTATGTTGAAGATGCCGAATAGGCCTTGGTGGTTATATTCTAAATCCTTACACCATGCAAGAGGGCACTGGAAACCTCAAGTCAAACATATAGCCAGTTTTACCAACAAAATTCTCACCAGACAACTCAATTAATGGTGGAGTTCAGGTCCTCAGGAGGGCTGGGGTTTACTGATTAAATGATGTTTAGCGTTCCAGAACAAGACTAAGAACTATGTTCTAGAAACTCTAGGGCTCGACCATGCATTAAGTACAACAGAACAGGACAGGACATTTCCTACTGTCTCAGAATTTTGGTTAAAACCCCAAAGCTGGTGACAGTAAGTACTATGTACTCATACAATATCTAAAAACAAGACGTAATAAAACATGGAAAAATCAGTCTAGACATTAACTCCCCATCCAGATTATATAAGACTAGAAATTTTAAAATAGATTTTTAGAAGAAACCATCTTTGACACCATCTCTCCAAGAGACAAATTCATAGGAACTGGCAAGCCTGCAATGAGAGGAGATGGTTATCTTATTCCCTATCTGGATCTTAGCAAAGCTTCGCAAACTCAAAGGTCCAACTTCTGCTAACCCAGCATGGCAGATGTCACAGGCTCATGACCCTCCTACTACATATAAAACAATTTAGATCCTGCATGAAACAAAATTCCAACTATACAGCTATACTCAAATCAAATAAGGAAAAGTAGCTAGGATGGGAAAACAAAGCCAAACTAAAACAACTTATGTAGAAGACAGGATTTCTCTGAAGGCAGGTGCTGACAGTGGTCTAGGGACTGACTGTGGGCTGAAGAGTGGGTTTGTTTCAGAATTAAGCAGGGTGCAGGGAGACTCCAGCTGTGAGCATACCACTAAGGGTAACAGTAAGGCAGCCCTAGAGTCAGGGCTCTGGAAGAATCCCAAGGGTACAGAGATGAGATCATAACACTGACAGGGAAGAAACATTTCCACCTGGCCCCTAATCCCTCCTCCAGGGCTCCAGGCAGAGAAGGAAGAGAGAACCCGAGGCAACCAATGAGGAGAGAGGCAAAAGGGAACAAGTGGAAGAAAAGACCAGGCTCCCCTTCCTTTCTGGGAATATGGGAGCTGCGGGTTAGGCCTGATAGGGAGCAGGGAGAAGACTGAACTTGAGTGGACCTTAATACTGCACCTGAAAATGCGAAGGGCAAGCCAAGAGCATGTTTGCAGGCAAGGACAGGAAAAGAATAAACTCCAGTGAGTTCCTACCAGTCAATAAACAAGTTACTCTCACCCACACAGCTGGTGGCTTGACCCTGCTTCATAGTTGTCACAAATGACTGTGAATAAACTTAGGTGAGATTCCATGAAGCCCTGAAAATTACCCTGAAACAAGGAACTAAGGAAATCTGGCAGCCAAACAAATTAAAAGCAAATCTCATGGTTCATTGTAGACACCATAGCCCAATCATACCCACAGGAAACACACTTTAAAAGATGTCTGCTATAACCCAGTTAGTACAAAAGGTGCTTCCCCTGGATTTCTGTCATAAAAAAAGTGCCTCTGCTATATTGCTTCTATTTCTAGGAGATTTCTGGCTTTATTGAGAAAATATTGCATATTTGAACCTCAATCATTTGGATGCACTGGGAGAAGATGCAAAAGGTAAATGAAAATAAAACAATGAAATGTGAAAGCTAGTCACAGAATTAGGGGAGCAGATCATTTATTTTGTTACTTTTTTATGATCACGATATCAATTCCAACCCATATTTAAAGAAAGGATGAAAATTATGATTAATGTGAATAGAAAGTGCCACAAATCAGTTGGCCTCAGAATGTTGCATAGTAATGTGTCATAAACACCATATTTTTCTTTTCTTTGTAGAATTAGAATTAGATACTGAACCTAGAAGGTGAAGCCACTTTAATGAAATCCTTCATTTTCTGAACTGATTTTAGACAAAATTCCTCTTACAAGTATTTATCATTTTGAAAACAAATGCTTGTTTTGAAGTTATTATTCTGTAAGCTATAATTCTGAATTATGTGTTCATAAATTATGTTACCACAAACTTCAAATGCTTATGGTTTTAAATAATAAGGCTAAAACGTTCTTGTATTTTTCAGCCACTTCAGAAGAAAGAGACAGGTGGGGGTTGGCTAAAGGAAAGGGGTCCTCTTTACCCTGAAACCTTCCTTAGAAGCAGACCAACTTTTGGTGGATTCTGTGCTTTTTATAATGGAGTGAGTACAACAGCGATCTCATCTGTCTCCCATGGACACCTGATATTTACAGAGCACCTGGCAGGATTCAAAGGGCTTCACCAAAGGTCTGCCCAGTTACAGACTGGAATCCACTGAGGAGACTGTCTCAGGACCTCCCGCGAGCCAGTCATCGTCTTTGAGCTTCAATCACCTCATCTATAAAATAAGGGCATTTCATGGCCCATCTCGTTAAGTCCCTTCCAAGCCTAAGATTCGGTGGTCTTGACTCTTAGCAACCAGCTGATACAGTGCAGCCATTCTGGCAAAGGAGCAGAGGCTGTGGAAGGTTGGCCAGCTGCACCCAGTGTGCATGGCCTCGGAATGTAGTTAAAGCTGACGTGCGAGTGGTTCAGGCAAAGCAGAAAGACAACCCCTTTCCTGAATACTCTTCGTGATCATGTATGCAATTTACTTCCAAAAAAAAGACAAGAGCATTTTCCCGGCTGGTGTAAGTCCAAACTTGACCTAGGTGCATGCAACGCACCTGGCTATTCTAAGTGCTGAGCGGTTTAGTAACAGGGGCTCTTCCGCTTCTTCTCTCTTAAAATCCTTAGACTTCGGGGTGAGGAGAAGATGTGGGGATACCTGAATAATCCTTTCAAGGACTTCTTCTTACTTTGGCACATGGATAGTTCTCAAGAGGAAAGGAGAGGTTTATCAACCATGTAGTTTTCCAGGGACAGGAAATTCAGAGCAAACATTTCCCTTTGTTTTGAGGCAGTCACAACACCGCAAAACCCAAGGGCCCGTACTGAGAAAGTCATCTATAGATGTCTGTATGTGAGCCAGCATCCCTCGCCATATTGGTTATTTAAAACACACACAATACACCTAAATTCACACACATGTAGGAAACTTTTCACAGACCTATCATTAACATACTAAAAGCAAGTTTATATAACAGGACAAGACAGACTATGCGGTATAAAAATTCTGATCTCGTTTAAATTAGCCCGATAATGTAGTACAGTGATTGTCAACCAGGGTCCTGTGGCACTTTGGTATGTCAGAGAAAACTTCGTAAGTGTTCTAACAAATTTTGAACAATGTGCACAGTTTGTTTTGGCCACATCTGAGAAGGAAGGCTAGCGTGGCACTGTCCATCAGAGGGACCACAGAGCTCAAGAGGCACAGGTAACAAGGTGTAGAAGAACGGGACATCTTGCCCGCAGTGGGACTTGAGGAGGTGGTGACATCTCACCAGAACAAAGAAGTACTTATTGGAATAAGGTGGAACTTTGCCTTTCGAGGCCTGAAGAGGAAAAGTCGGATCAGCACATCGTTCTATTCCACAGAGGCGAAATGATAAAACGCAACCAGTAGGAGCTGTTATAGCCCAGAAGTGATTGTTTTCTAATGACTGCACACTTGCTAATTTTCAATTTCTTCAAGTGTGCTGACAAAATCCTAACACTCGCAAGTATGTTGCAAACACAGAAAGGGTGAGAACCACTGTTACCGAGAAAGCTTTTTGGGTTTGGTCCCAACTTTCCCACAGAGGCCAGTATCAACACGCCCTCGCCTCCCTCCTGGATGTTTCCTGGGGCTGCTGGGCCAGTCCAGGTGCATTTTGAGCTTGCGGAGACCACGGAACAAGGCCCTGCAGAGGAAGGGTTGCATATCGGCAGGGACGGACATTCCTATTATCTCTCACCCAAGGATAAAGGGTCCCTGGCTGGAAAAGAGATCCTGAGATAGGTGGGAAGAAACAGTCATCTCTCTCTGGGACTTGGCATGAGGCCAGCACCAGGTGGTAGAGATTGCAGATTTTCTCCAAAGGAGGGAGAAAGGGGGCAGAGACCTGAATCTTGCAAAAAACAGATCATCTGTTTTTATGTCACCCTTAGTTATCTTCCCTTTTGTTATCCTCAAGTGTTTGGTACCTAAACATTTTGTTTAAAAGTTCCAGTTTGGTCACAGCCATGCTATGTGCTTTGGAGAGCTAAGGAGACAGTTGGTTCTGCCCTTGGGCCTGAGTGCCACTAAAGAGGGAGTGTCCGACAGGGATTAATGTGGTGACACCCGCATAATAAGTAAAAAATCCCCCAGGGGATGAAGAGTCCTGGGAACAAACGTTGGCCCTGACACCTGGCTGACCCTTCCTGCTAAGCCTTTGGGGGTGAGCCTCTGATTTTACCCAGGATTTGTAGAAGTTCCTTTCCGCACACACAAGGGAGGATGGCGGGGTGGGGGGTGGTAAGTTTGAAGGTATAGGGAAGTCAGGACCAAACCTAACATGTTATCACCATGATTGGCAAACCCTCTGACAGTGCGATTCTGACAGAGGTTAAATTGCTGAAGGAACATCAGCCCATTCGTACTGCACTTTGACAATTATTTCTCGATCCCAAATGCAGTACGTGCATCTGGAAGTGATATTTATCATTGTTTTAGCTCTTAAATTAAACAGAGTGTTGAATAGGGACAAATCCCAGGATTTCCTAATAAAAACAGAGTATTAAATTCAAGAGTATTAAATTTCTCAGCTTAAATTCCTGTATTAAGTGTCCACAGTGTTGCTTGTGAAATAGCTGGCTGCGGTTCCTAAAACCAAGATGGAGTTCAAGCCTGGTAGGACTTTTGTTTATGGGGACAGAAGGGAAAGCCAAAGTGAAATCGAGAGATTAGATGAGAATCCAGAGTAAAAATTCACTGTCTTAAAAACCAACAAGAGTAACTAAAAAAAACCACCACAACCCTTTGTCTATCTACCAAGAAAGACCCTAAGAACTGAGGCATACAGGCCAGGCCAGAACTCAAACTTCCTGGAAAACCACAGACTCACACATGGATCTATAAATTCTCCTGTCCTTAACAAGTGTGACACAGAAACTCTGCAGAGAGTAGACAACAGGAGGTATCATGGTGTCCTCCTTCTGGTCATCGGTGCTTATGACTATGATGTTATATGACAAAGGATAATCTCCAGGTAGGGAAAAGGCTGATAATAAAAATGTACAAAATGAAATTCTACATATTAGCTCCAAAGTTATGACTGATATTTATTCTAAAATAAGAGACAGAGCGTTTCCCTCCTCATCCCACCCAAAAATTATACCCAAAATATATAAAATCAAATTTACAGTTTGAAAGACCAAAACCTTTTTTTAAAATCATAAAGAGATAGCATAATGTATAAAATTATAGCTACCACTACTCAGAAGGAGTCACAAAAGCCTAATTCGATGAACACAACTCCGTTCTATGTAAAGTCTGTATCACTGCTCCTGTATGCTGAGATGATTTTCCCTGTTGATAATAATGGATTTGCACTGACCCGTCTATTCTACAAACTTCTTAGGGGCCTTTGATGAGCTATAACACACATTTTAAAGGTGGCTGCTAGGGCAGAGCTAGGAGACAGAGGACACGAGCCCCTGAATCGGTGGCCATGGCCCCATTAGCATGAAGCTCTATCGGCTGAGCTCAGCACGAAGCTCACCTGCCCTGACTGGCGTGGTAAGTAAGCAGCAGAGAGGCAAGCCAGCCACGTCAGGGCCTGTCAACTCCCTCCGTCAGGTCGCATGGGAGCACTCAGCATCACCTCACTTGCGTTCAAATAGAATTTGTAAGCAGATGCTATTCTTTTTCTTTCTTTATGAAGCATCCATAGCATAGCCATTGATAGGGTGGGTGAATGGGCTAGTAAACAGAAATTTAAAGACTAAAATCATTTGTTGTTACAGCTGGAAGGAATCAAGGTCGACATCAATATTCTACAGATGAGAAAACTGCAGTGCAGAGGGGTTAAGTCGCTTGCCCAAGGTCATGGAGTTATTAAGTGTTGGAGCTGGGACTAGAATTACATCTTCCTTTCCTGAACTGGTCTCCACGGTGAAGGCTTCTGGACTTCACATTGGTAAGTGGAGGAAAAGAATTGCAAGGGTAGGGGGAAAAAAAAAAGCTTTGAACTCCCAAATGGCTCAAAACTTCTCTTTAACAGTGATTTTTGTTGGCGTGAATGGGAGTGCTGCCCTGGCCAAGTCTCTTTTGTCTGAGCTCCTCCACACAAACCCAGACCGCAGCCCAGGGAGCTTGGCACTCTGGCTGCGGGGGGGAGGGGGTCTGGGCAGACACCAGAGTGGTTCTCTGAGGCTCAGGCTACTGGCGACAGCACACACCCGGGACCGGGACTGACCGTGAGAGGCTGCCATGCCAGCGGCTCACATGCCACCACGGTCCTGGAGGCTCCCACTTCATGGTGGGCCGTGGGTCTTAGGCAGTGACTTAGCAACTGGTAGAGATTGCAATATTTAGGAACCAAACAACTGGACCAACACATACAGCAGTCCTCGAATCAGTCCTGCACATGTCCATTTCAGATGAAATCCTCTTAATGAGATACTCAACTTTTAAGGTTCCCAGAAAGTCCACTCCATGCACTATGCTGCTGCATGGAATGTTACCCGAGGTACGAGATGTGCCCAGAGGTCCCAGGTAAAGCACAGTGTGAAGGCCCAAAGCCACCCACCACCACAGTCCCACCCACCACTCCACAATCCCTTCAAGACACGTACAAACAGAAAGCAAACATCACTAACCGCTTTGAAAAGGACATGAGCCTAAGGGTGTATGTGCACAAGGGTCCTTGGCTTGCATATGAGTCTCTTTGTCCTCTTCCCGTCAGCTACCTCCCTCACCCCCAAAAAGGCTTGGGCCCCAGGAATGGCTGTGTGTATCCGATCATCTTTTCACGTAGCCAGGACTGAGCAATGAAGTCATAGGACGTTATCTGGGAAAATGGGACTTGGCCTGGATTTGCCAAAGAGCTCTTTGGGCTTGCCCAGAGCTCACCCAGTTACTGGACCTCCTTTCATGTAGCCTCTGTGTCTGCTGGACAGAACCCAAGAGGAAGGTATTCTAGTGGGGTTAAACAAGGTCATCTGGTCTGAGTGATGGACAGTGACACCTAGCTCCAGAAAGGTACCTGTTTTTCAGGGCGGTGTGATCAGCATTAGGCAAGAAATTTGTAAGCCATCTTTTTCAAGGAGGCCAGCAGATCACAGAAGGCAATACCCAGTGTGCTCGGAGACAAGCTGTTTCCTAATCAAGTTTTCTTATACTCAGAACTATGGAAACATTTTCAAAGGTATTATTCTCGGCAGGTTTCCAGTAATTCAACATTTCCAGACTTATCCAAATGGCTTCTGAAATATTTGCTGTTTGTTGAGAGCAGCTTTCTGGATGAGGTAATTAAAAGAAACCTATCAATTTGAGATTTTTTTTTTCCATGAGTAAATAATGTTGACATACTGTTCAAATAAACCCACAATTTACTGCAATCTGTTTTTAGACAAACTCTCCACTTTAACCTCCAAATGGGAAAAACGAAGAGACTTTCCTCTTCTCATTTAATCAAGAACATATGTTCAAAGATAATACCGGAGGCTTATTCTGGGAAGCGTTCTGCTCTTCCTCTGACAGCCGCGGCAGTGAGCTCACAATGCAGCCTCGACACATCATGAAAGCAAACGCCACCATAAATCTCCCGCCTGGCGGAGGTCACTTCAGAAAAATCGCCCGCTGCTCGAATAAGCACCGGCTATGCTGAGGCGCACCAGGGGGAGAAGGGCCAGCTGTGACCGACACCAGCAGGTATGCACCAGGCTGAGGCCAAGCCAGGCCACTGGGAGAGACGAGGCAGGGATGAAGCAGGTGTGTGCGCGCCTGTGTTTACACACAACCTCACCGGCCCCGTGTGTTCTGGCTGAAAGAGAAGCAGCAAGTTCACCAGGAGACTAAGCTGCTTTCCCCTCAGGAGAAGCACTTGCGAGGCACCAATTTTCATTAAACCTAAAAGTACACACAGTGGCAGGGGGCCAAAACAGTCCTCAAAAGTGAGGCTTTTAAAAACATCTGTTAGGGGCTTTGAGATCCTAAGGGGGAAAGTGGGGGTGGGAAGAGAGAGAGGGAG
>NW_017731351.1:2491999-2555259 GCF_001890085.2 Hipposideros armiger
AGAGAGAGAATATGAATTCAGAATCCAGTGCCGTTTCATTTCCAGACTGTGAGTCATGAAAAAGTGCGTAAAGCCGGATTGCCCGAATACGCTGACCCCAGTCTGGGTTTACTAACACCTGAAGTACATTTCATGGGAATTAGGTTTAAATATCAACCTGCTCATGAAGCTTGAAAGGCTTTTCTCCCATCTCAGGATGCCAGGAGTCCTCTGGAGCCTGGAGTGGGAGTTTTGTGACAGCCAAGGTTTACTGTAGCAAAAGAAATTACGGAGATTTCCCCACGAGGCACAAGGATGTGATCACTCCAGGCACCTGTGGGCTCAAGCAGGTTACCCGCCAACATCCCTTTAAACACCAAATTATGGACTGTTAGGCCACTGCTTTAAGGCTTCCACAAATCTGAAACCTTGACAAATTCCCAAATAAAAGCCATAAAACCAATCATTTTTTAACCCTGCATGAGTGACACCAGGAAAATTAGAGCAGCATGGCAGGTCAGCGGGAAAGGGAGCTGCCATAAAGAAGCTTAGGATGCTGCTGTCGTGGAAAAGGCAGTTGGAAGGCTACTTTCTCTCAGGTCTGAGATCGGCTCTTGTTCTTGCTCCAGCCCCTGCCTCCCACTGCCCTGCTGTAAAACGGATCGGTCTATAATAAGTAGTAGTTATATATCATAAGGCAGCAATTCCTTTCAGTCGTTCCACTATAAAAAAGCATCCAGATTTAGAACTTGACAGGAACCAGTATCGCCTGCCCCCAAGAACCGGCAGAAAGTCTGTGTGTGTCATTCAGCCAGCATGGAGTCTGGGTGTTTTAAAAGCTTTAATTTGAAGGGGATAAAAAAGCTGGGCGTTAAGCAATTTGGCTGTGGATATTGAATGCATCAGCCATGCTACAGAACTGGAGCCCCCTGTTTAAAATGAGAAATGGAAAACTTGCACGCTCTGTAGGCAAAGTGTAAGTAAATGTAGGATGGTAAGCAGAAATCAGCGGAGAACCTGCAGCCACGCCATTAGAAGGATTAATGATAGGTTCAGAAATGGCCTTAAATAAATGCTATGGTGTCGTCTGCAGCTGTGTAAAACAGGTCTGGCTTTTAATTAGCCAGAGCTGTACTCCCAGCTTGAAGCACAGACCTGGAGAGGATGAAATTTGCCCAAAGGCATACAGCTCCTCAATGGGAACCCCAAGATTGGAACCCAGCCTCCTGATCTCTAATTTCCTCTCTAACACACTTGTGTAGGCAGAATAAGGCACCCCACAGAGGTCTACATCCTAATCCCCAGACCCTGTACATCGGGCACCCTACATGGCAAAGAGACTTTGCAGACATGGTTAGGGTAAGGATTCTGAGATGGGGAGATGGTGCTGGATTGACCACATGGCCCAATGTAATCACAAGGTCCTTCTAAGTAAAAGAGCAGGAGAGTGAGGGTCAGAGTCAGAAAGATTGGAAGATGCTATGTCACTGGCTTTGAAGATGAAGGAAGAGGCCACAAGCCAAGGAATGCAGGTGGCCTCTAAACGCTGGAAGAGGCGAGGGATTAGGTTCTTTCCTGACACCTCCAGAGGAATGCAACCCTGCTGACACCCTGACTTGGCCCCAGCCAGACCCTTTCAGACCTCTGAACTCCAGAATTAAAAGGGGTATATCTGTGTTGTTTAAAGCTACTAAGATTGTGGCAGTTTGTTACAGCAGCAACAGGAGACCAATACAAGGCTCTCAGTAGGCATCACATCTCCCCTTCATTTTGATCTACTTGAAGTAAAGCCATTATCTCAGGGGTGGTCACAACCCCCTCGTTTGGTCTTTGGCACCTTCTGTTCTGCTTTCAGACGTGCTCGTCTTCTCTGGCCCTCACTGGTGACCCTCTCTGTTTCCTATTAACCATGTAAACTACTGCTAGTTTAAAGAAAGGGAAAGCTTTCTTTAATTGTCAACTGATCTGCGGTGAGGAATTTGTTGGTAGGAACTTAAAAATATTATATAGCTCACCAATTATTACCAATGTATTAAGTACTCTATTTGGGTATGTATTTTTTCACCTCTGCTGCCCTGTTAAAGCCTTCAAGACTCAAAAAAAAAATGAATCTCAGGGTGGAATTTGGGATTCCTGGTTCGAATGAGCCTTTCCCAGAGCGTCCCAAGTCACACTATAGACACGGGCTTTGGAGTCAGAGAGACCTTGATTTGACCCCCAGATTCACCATTTATTGGTGATGTGACCTTGGGGAAAGCATTTATTAAGCCTTACTTTCATTATCCCTAAAATGGAGACCGTAACAGTGATCTTGCTCCATAATGAGAAATCGACGAGGTTCTGTATTTAAAGTGTGTAGCACCGAGTGTGACCCCTACAAGCACTTTGTAAGTAGGGTGGTGGTGGGAGTGATAAAGGCACCTGATGGTCCCTGCAGCTCCCAGTCCCAGGGCAATTTGAGCCCATTTAAATCCTGTGCGAGCCCAAGTTTCAGGTTCTGAGTATTGTGAAGAGACACCCGCCCAATGTGTAGCAGCAAGTGTTTACACACTGCCAAGCGTGTACTTCTCAGGGGCAGATATGTCCTAAGAGATGATGTACAGCCCTGGTTTAGCAGGAGCCGCTATAAAACCATAATTACTGGACTTTACCAGTATTGAAGGCTTATACACCACAAAGGATGGTGACAGGACCCAGGAGAAGAAAATCTTTCTAAGGGAATCAAGAACGAAGTCACAGAGGAGGTGACTTTTGAGTTGGACCCTGAAAGATGAGTAGAAGTTTGCCAAGCAGAAAACAGGAGAAGGAATATACTAGACAGGAAAATGTATATGAAAGATGAAGTAAAAGAATATCAACAGGGAACATCTTCTAAACATACCCATAACATTGAAACCATTGAACAAGTGAAATCCAGTTCAACAAATTAAACCCATGACCACTTGCTCTGCGTCATCAATTACCCAACTTCCTCCAGATCTGCTGCAAAGTGATTTCAGGATCACACCAAACAATTCACTCTTCCTTCACTGAAAATGATGCCTTGAAAATTCACTGATGGCCATAGTGCAATCAATACTAATCAGGTAATATGCACTGGCCCTGAGATAACACAGCACCAAGAATCTGATGTATGCATTCATACTTAATCAATACTGCCTTATATGAGTGGAGGATTGTTTTTCAGTTTCCAAAGCATTTTGGTAAGAGTCTATGAAAAATCAATAACTTATTAAATGCCAGTTACCTCATTAAAACAAACTATTAATCTCTTTTTTTGCTATTATGTTAGGACCACAGATCTGACTTTATATATTTTGTAGTGGTGTGTATACTCATAGGCTTACTCCATTCATTAGAGGAAATGAGGAAATGAGGCACAGAATGCCCACACACTGCAGCCAAGATGGGGCTACTACAGGAAATGGATTAATGAAGAAAAAAAATGCATTAATGAAGAGAAAAAAACCCCACAAAAACAGCAGCTGAAAAAAATGGGAGAGCTATAACTTTAGCTGCAAGTGGTGAAAATTCATTATAAGTAGGAGAGACTTAATTTTTAAAATAACAATACTCATTTGAAACATTTCCAGCATCTGAAATATTTTGACTATCATTCTTGTAACAGCAAGAAATAAAGTTATATACATTTCCGGTTTGAAGATGGCCCCTTTTGGGCCATGTGAGGGTCCATGTTAATGAACATAGGTGTTTTGTGAAACGGAAAAGTAAGATCCACCCAGCCAAACTGTTCAGTACATTCCTCAGCAAAAGTCTGGTCCTAGTTCACTGGATTGGTAGGGGGCTTCATTCCCTAGGGAAGATTGACTTTTTTTTATCTTTTTGAATACAAATTTCAAGTTACCTCCTCCATTGCCGTAAGAAAATGCTACCATTTTCTTAGGAATAGAGAGAAAAGTTTGAGTTACGTGCTTATGAATTTGTGAATGTTACTCTTGTTATTATTTAAGAAGTAGGGTCATCATTACGTGAGCTAAACTTGAGAAATGCCATTCTGATAAGAATGGAAATTACTCTGGAGAGGTCAGTGTTTTCTGGGGTTTACCGCAGAAGTACCTAGCCTGAAGCACCATTTTCGGAGGCAGTTTCTCTGTGCAGCTAATGCCTAATCATCTTCAAATATAAATAGCTCCTGCTGGGCTTTTGATGGTCACACCTTGGTGGGCTCACTGAGAGATAACTTTACAGCCAACTGCATTGCTGAAAAGCCAACACATTTCTCCCTTACCTTTGCTGATAAAGGGCTCTTGAATTGGTGTGATTGTAGCTGTATTAAATTCCCATCCATGACCACTGGACTTCAGTCCCTCATTAGTATGAGGTGTAATGAGGTCAAGCTAAGAGGGGATTGTGTGTGGTCTTTAGACTGAGTTGATATTGATTGTTACTAACAGTGGAGCAGCCTACTATACTTTAAACCCCTGATTCTGAGGGAACATTTCATTTTTGCCAACTTTGTCTTCCATTGTGAAGATTGATCTCAACATAACGATCCATCACCTGAGGAGATTCACTCGGCTGCTCCTAAGGTCCTATCTTGCACCCAGACATTTTATGTCCTGCAGGCCCCCAGCCCTCAGCAGATCTGCTCACTGCCCACTGTGCCCGCAGAGCTCACTGCTATTTGCTTCAGCACTTGCTCTTTCCTCACTTGCTCCTCCACCTTTCATGCGTTGCCCTCCTCGGCCTCTCTCCTTACAGGGTCAGCCACAAAGATGCTGGTCTCTCATTTCCTTTTCTCCACTTGCTTCTTCTAGAAACCTTCTCACTTACACACAGTTTCCAGCTGAAGAGTAAGTCATCTGTCATCAGATGAGGTGAAAATGGCACAGAACAGTGTGTGCTAAAGCACAGCCAATGTGTTAATGGCAAAGCTGTTTTCACTAAATGTTAAATTGACAAGGTATCCTCAGCACAATGGCTTCCCCCATGGGATGGCTTTCGGAGGGCAGGTGGCTGATATTTTCCTGAACCCAAGGGCAGGTGGGCAGCAAGAAGATACTGGAACCAGGGCCTGCAATGTCCTCCAGACTCTCTTCCTATGTGTCATATCACATTTTCTATTTGCACACCTACCCAGTCTTCCCCTCTCTCTTCCTCTGCTCACCAGCCTTCTCTGTCTGATCCCCATTCCACAGAGCAGAACTCATGACTGCCCAGGTCTCCTGAGGATGCACAGTATAGCTCAAACCACACTACTCTCAGCCCCAATTCCAACTTGGAATTCCCAAATTCCCAATTGCAAAGGTTGCGATTTTGATTGCCCAGCTTAGGTCAGCTGTCCTAGTCACTGTGGCCAGAGGTCACAACCAAATGGTCCTGGGGGCCTTCTCCTCTGAACTGGGTAACCCAGTGAAGAGGGTTATTATGAGCTAAACAGACATTCCACAATGCGTCTGCTACATGTACCTGTGCTGAAGAACATAATACTTAAAAAAACATCATTATGATGCATTCTTTTATTTCTTTAACAAATATTTAATGAACCCTAATTTGCCAGACACTGTGCCAGGCTCTGAAGACTTAAACAGATGAGGTCCATTCCTCCAGGGGGAGAGATAAACAAAAGAATGATTCTTGCAAATAAAATAACAATAGATTGGAATAGTTACTACATAAAAAATTGAAAAGGTGATGCGATAGAATATCTGAGAGGTACATGTGGAGGTGTGCTTCCTTAGGGCCTCTTTGAAGATTCAACATTAACTAGTATCTAAGGAAGGAGGTGATCCCAGCAGAGGGAGCACAGGTGCAGAGTTGGCCTGAGGGGCAAAAGGAAGGAGGGGAACATAGGGATACAAGGTGAGATTAGAGAAGTGGGCAAGACCCAGCCCACACAGGGCCTCGCGTGCCATGTTAAGGGATTGTGGTTGTATTCCAAATGCAGTAGGAAGATGTTGATGAAGATTAAATAGGAGAGAGAAAGACATGCTCTGACATATTTTTAAAAGATGACTTTACGGTGGGATTTTAGGCAAGCAGGAGTGGAAGCAGGGAAGCCAGTAAGAAAGCTGTTACGGTAGTTCAGGAGAGAAAGAGCAGATGAATCTTTAGACCAAGCGAGGTGGCAATTGTTGGGATAGATGGAAGAGCCCAGATTCTAAATGTATGTTAAGGTAGGACACCCAAACTTGCGGAACAGTAGGATTTAAGGAGACAAAAAAGAGAGGGATTGTAGATGACTCTTCACTTAGGTCTGATTGGCTGGGTGGATGGTGAGCTACTTCCTGGAATGGGGCCCACTAGAGTGACGACCAAATCTTCATCACAGGAGATGCCAAAGCAAGAATTCTGCAACCCCATCATTGAGGTCCCTGGGTCCTGATCTGGTGAGAAACTCTTGTTGGTTTCGCTGCAGCTCAAGGGTGTGTATCCTTTTAGAACATCACTGTAATCCCACCTTCCTGCCTCAGTCATCCCGACCACCTCCCCCCTCAAAACCTACCCCTATTCCAAAGCCTCTCCTCCTCCATAAAGTCCTTAGAAGAAGAAAGGCTTGGGGCTGAACCAGTACTAGGAAGCAGTGAATTAATCCAAGTATCAATTCTCCCCCTTCTAGCTTTACATACTATTAGGACACACTGCTCAAAGTGCCTTATCAGTTTCCCCATCTATATATAATAAGGGTGGGAAGAGGTGCTTCAGAGTTTTCATTCTGAAGACTGAAATAAAACTATATATGCAAAGCACTTAGCACAGTGCCTAAATTATGTTAGGCGTTTAATACACATTGGATGTCATTATTCTTAGTGTTTCTTTCTTTTATCTGTTTTCAGAGTAAATTTATTACCAAGTACCAATTTGCTGCTTACACAGAGAGTCTGGAAATAAGTTTTGTTTGTCTCTAGCTCTACACACTAGGAATGTTTTTTAGCAATATAATTATTCATGCAAAAAATTCCACCACCAGGAAAAGAGACATTCAACTACATTTGCCCAAACTGAAAATTAAGATGGATTAAGAGAGGATCTTTTCTGATTTGTGAAGTTATTTGTATGAAAAGTCTTTCCAAGATATAAAATCAAATTATATTTAGTTATACATTTAATTAATATTTTATTGAGAAGAATAAAGTTATATGAAATGAGAACTACTCCAGAAATTGAGGATGCAAGGTCATTGTCCAATGGAGATCAATATAATGTGAGTTTCCTTGTGTTTCCTGTAAAAGAATAGCTTCTTTGTAATGTAGACAACACTTAGATGTTGAGACAGCAAAAGAGGGTCTCACTGAGGAACATCCTGTTATCTCTTTTCCTATACAGTTTCAAGCATGGAGAAGACAGAATATGTTCACTAAATAAAGCTTAATAATAACTCTTTCAAAAGGTTAGAACGTGTGCTATCTAACATGAATCCCTCTACTTCCATATCCCTTAGCAATGTGCTCTCTCTTGGAAGCCATCTCACCAAACAGGAAGATCATAAATGCTCTGGGTTAGGGGGTACGTTAAAGGTCAATGATCCAACTCTCCAACAGGGTACCAAATAAAGGAGATAAAGAAAAGTTGGTTGCTTGATTTTCTAATTCTATCCAAGATCTGAGACTGCTATTCCCATCATGCCACATTCAGCTGCCCTTGCAGGAAAAACTTAGCAATCCTGCCCCATTGACGGGCACAGCTTCATCATGTTCACAGAACCAAAGCCACCAGATTTCCACGACAGGCCTTCTCTTAGTCTTAATGGCATTTTCATTTGGAGGACGTCCCCATAAGCCACAAATACCTAATAAATCTTATACGGCACATACGGCCCCAAGGTTTTTAGCCTTAAGTGACTGAGAGATAGTGGTGTCATGAACAGAGATAGGAGAGCAGAAGGAAAAAGTACATTTAGTACATAAAGTCAAGGATGAGTTTGGGTTTCGATGTGTTGGGCATGAAGTAGAGCAGGAAATGCTGCAGCTCAACAGCTGAACTCAGAGATTCCGAGTTTCGCTCGTGTCTCAGCATCATCTTCTGAAACTTGCTCCCATTCTCTCCTCCACCTACATCATGTAGTGACACCACCACTCAGGCAGCCGTCCAAGCTGGAAAGCTCAAAACTCCTTCTGGACTCCTTTCTCTCGCTCCTTCCAACACCTAATCAGGCCAATTTTCAAACTACCAAGCTTAAATAAGGGGCTGGGTTTTCTCTTTTACAAAAAGACAAATAACCTGCATTTGCTGCCCTTTTGTTTGACCATGTCAGATGCTATCTTACAGTTGTTTTTGGAAAAAAACAACAACACTTATTCAGTCTTTTCATAGTAAACATTTTAACAAGTGAGAAGGTAACTACTTTTCAAAACAAACTCCTACTGAAGAGAAATTTGAAAATAGACACTTAAAAATGTCCCCATCATTTTGTGATTTTATTGCACGAAATGATATGAGGATTCACACATACAAACATCTGTATCAGAACACTTTAAAGATTTGGGATACAGAATTTACTAATCTGTTTATTTTTTAAGATTTTATTGGGGAATTGGGGGAGAGGAACAGCATTGGAGAATCGGAAAGGGAACAGACAAGTTGCTGTCCTTTTGTTCTTCAGTCTAGTTGTGGAGGACGTTGCTTCACTGGCCCATGTTGGTATTAACATTGTGCTCTTCCTGGGTGAGGCAGTTGCTCACTGGCCACTGGACAGCCGCTCATGGAGGCTCACAGCAGCTCACGCCAGCTGCTGGCCAGCCCCACTGCAGCCTACGCTGTCGGCGACTCAGAGCAGCCCAGATCCAGGTTGAGCTGTTGTTCACCATCTTAGCTATAGAGGGCGCAGCATCACTGGCCCTCATGTGGGATCCCGAACTGGGGCCCTGATGCTCAGAGCCAGCGTCCCAAGCCAAATCCTAACCAACGCACCACCTGGCCGGCCCCTAACCCGCTTTTTAAATTTTAAAACAGAGGTTCAGCAGATATGGGACCTATTAACACTGTGAAAAATATGTACCCTCCCAACTAGCTTACAAGAATAGCTGATACCAGGGATAAAGAAAACTAATGGATTTGGACTTCAACAAAAACGTCTGTGTAGTTACTACGCAGAACTAGTACAGAGTCTCGTGATTTAGGAAGTTACTTCCATTTGGAGCGACATTGCTTTACAAGACCTTTTCCACCCATGTGAGCCATTAACACCAAAAACTGAAATAAACTTACAGCAAGACCTACAAATCATAGAGTTACAAGTATATAAACCAAGATTTAAAAAAAAAATAGATACATTCAATCATGAGGTTTTGTTTATTAAAAGTAAATAAAGACTATGCTAAATGTTTTAATCTAATTTTTATCTTATCCTTTGACAATTTCCACTTTGGAGTGTTTTTAAATGGGAGCAATATATCAGTGCAGCAATAGGCATGTGTAATTTATGTGGAAAACAAGTACAGTGGGAGCGGGTGGCTGACACTTCCTTACCCACAGGTTGCCCAATCACTGCTCTGCAAAACCTGAGGAACCGCCATAAAATGCATGTGGGCCCACAGCATGGCAACCCTTCCACTGCTTCCTGTTCTGCCCAGCCACTGTCCTCCCATGACCAATGAGAGGGTAACACACACTCAAGGGGGTATACTGCTCCCTGGATATACACCTGACTTGAGGACACCCCAAAATCTTGGCAAGGGGGTGAAACACAGAAACAATTTGTTAATAGCACACCACTATCTTACTGCTTGGATGAGGTGAGCAGAGAGATTTTCTCAAGCCCTGGCTCTCAGCCCTAGTTCCATCCCTTTCCTTCTCGCTCTCTCTCCAGAAAGCATATGGAATGCCAGTGGGAGAGTCACCATATTACAGGGATAACCTTGAATTTGCTCTAATTTAAGTTTTTTAAGGAATAAAGTCATCACAAACTGAATACTCTATTAGCAACACATTATTTGGCTGCACCCTGGTGACTCACAGAAGCAGCAGCACTCTTGACCCCGCCTTCCTCTCAGGTCTCACCTTCTGCCAGCCTCGGTCTCAGACGTTACACTCTGCTGCACATACTATGCTATTTCTCACTTTGTTTATTCAGCCCCCTTTGCCCCAAATGTCCTCTGCATCCCATCCCCACCTGGCTTAACTTCTATTCTGCCATTAGGACGAAGCTCAAACCATCTCTTCCGGGAAGTCCTTCCTGACCCAGGCGGGCTACTTTTGCTGGCCCCCGTCATACTCCCCTCATACTCGTGCACAGCTCTATCACCGCCTTGCAATGATCTGTCTAAGGGTTGGTCATCTCCACCGGACTGTGAGTTTTCTTTCAGGCCGAGGATGGAGGCTTAGTGGTCAGTGCAGTGCCCGTCATGTAGCAGGCGTTCCATAGGTGTCTGCTGAATGAGCGAAGGAGCGAGCAAGCGAGCGAATCAGAGAGCATCTGTAAGACGCTGGACGTGTAGGGCTGATAGAAGCAAAGGGTAATCTAATGACAAAACATCTACATTTAATTACTGACCCTTCATTGCTGACTATGACTTCAATGAGAAATTGCCAAAGAATGAGAAATTACAAGGGAAACACAATTGGGGAAGGGCGGGAGGCTCAGTGACAAGATATAGAGGCAAGGACGTGGCTAGGGTCCTGTAATCCGCCTCCCAAACAAGGCCACTTCTCACGTTTCACGTGTGTTACCGCAGAGACCACTGAGGGAGCTTGTGGCTGGAGGGGGTTGGAGCCCCTGGGTGGTCGGACATTACGTGTTAGCTGCTGTATTGTCCAGAGCTCTCAGGGATCCCAGGGGAGCCAGGCAGTGTGGACAGTGGAGGAGAGTTCTCAGAGAACCCTGGACTGGGGCTTTTTTCCAACAGGTATGGAATAATTTCAATGTTTTCACAAGTGGTGCAGTCTCACTGGTGAGTAGTAGCCTAATATCAGCCTACCTATAGGTAGATCAGGTAATACTGTCTATTCCCTTGCATCTCCCTGAGAATATTGACCCCTTTAAAAGGAGGATTTCTTATTAGCTAAGAACCCTTCTCTCTTGACATTTGAGAACACGTCCTCAGAACTTGGGTGGATACAGCAAACTCTCAACGAGCACTGAATGATTTAAAAAAAAATTATTTTTGTTCCCCTTAAAAACTTGACTGTAATTGTGTCAGTAGTTCTGTTCTTCCCCTTAGCGATGGGATGCATCGCTAAAGCTGATTCAGGCCTTGCCGAGTGGGGGACTTTCAGCACCACAAGCAATACCTTTACAGTTATTTGCATTCTAAGCTTCCTCTGTGTAGCTGGCAGACACTCTGATTCAGCCCTCGTAACCTAGTTTTTACACAGCCTCCACCAAATGCCTCACACCCAGACGCACGCTATCTCTCTCGGCAATAAATGAAATGGGCTTTCACCAGAAATGATCAGTCCTCCTCCCAGAGAGAGCTTCTACGATTCCAGCACTAGATGGGGTTTTTCCTTCCCATGTAATGGATTTATTTCTCACTCAATTGTCCTTTCCACATCGAGGGTGAGCTGTGGATTTTTCCTACGGGGAGCTCACTCGGGGTTTTCATTTTCCAGGACTGATTCACTCTCAGAAGGTGAAAGGCTTTGAAACCATCTCTAAAATGACCTAAAATAGCTGCAGTGTACAAAGCGGCTGATTAAATTATTTGGTAGAGCTAATGAATGCTTTAAAAAAGCCTTTGCACTGAATGCAATGACTGACGTTTCTCAAGGTGCACTTGGAGGCCACCTGCATCCCAACCACCTGAGTGCCTGTTAAACATGCACAGTCTCAGGTCCCTTCAGAGGACCAAGCTTCTCATGGTACAGGCTGGGAAATCTGTATTTAAAAAAAAACCCACAAAACTTTTAATAAAGTACAATGTACAGAAAAGTACACATACTATAAGTAGACACCTGGCTGAGTTTCGCAACAAACCCATCTGTTAAACCAGCCCTTAGGTCATGACCCTGAAGATTGCCGATTTCCCAGGGGCCCTTCTGGTCCCTTTCAGTGGCCACTGTCCCCCCAGCCCTGGGTTATTCTTTACCTTAACTTCTCAGGCCAGATCAGTTTCATCTCAGTTTGTCATTTTTTTCTGTACCACCTATAAATGAAATCATATAATATGCATTCGTCTGTGTCTGGCTTCTGTCACCAATTATATTTGTGGGATTCATCCATACTGTTGCATGTATGTGTGTACTGTTCAACTGTTCATTCTCTTGGGCTGAATAGTTTTCCCTGTGTGATTATACCAAAATGTATTTATCCACTCAATTTAAATGTAAATTATGATGAAATACCTCTACACAACCTCCCAGAATGGCTAAAATTAAAACAGAAAATCTAAGTGTTGGTGCGGCTGTGGATGGAAGCTGACACACTGACTCTAAGTTGGCACAACCACTTTGGGACACTTCATCAGTATCTACTAAGGCCGAACATGTGGCTACCTGATGATGCAGAAATTCCATGCCTGCACGTACGTGTGCCCAACAGAAATACATACATATGTTCACCATAAAGACACAAGCTAGAATGTTCACAGCTGTTCCTAACAGTCAAAAACTTGGTGCTATCTAAGCTTCCATCAACAGTGAAGCCTTAGCTGCATTTTTAACAAGTTCACCATTTGTTTCTTATCCACACAAAATTTTGAGAATCTTTGCACTCAGTATTCTGAAGATTTACTTTAATAATAAGCCTAGGAATTCCAGCAACTATTAAAATTCATAGGGTCAATATGAATTTGTCAAAGAAAAAAAGATATTTTTTCATCATTAAACTTACCACAGGGCTTCACATAGGAGTCCGTACTTAAGCGCCATATACATTTCCCCATTACTTTGAAAGCTGAGTGCTACAGAAAAGAGTGTTTCACAAAATGTGTTAAAATTTTAATTGTGTTCTCACAGCCATGGACTCAGGGCAGCTGCTACTAGTCCTCAATCACACCCTCACTGTTGTGAATGAATATTTCATATACCGCTGATTTCCCATGAAGTTCCCCTTGATTAAATAAAAACTGGGATTTGTAAGCTCAAGAAATAACTGGGAGAAAGCCTTGTTTCTTAGGAACTTTGACGAGAAGCAGTTGAGCAGACCCCTCCTCTGAAAATCCAGTGTGAGGGTTTATTGTGCACTGGTGACCACTGACATTTGGAATCATCACCTACATAAGGGACTACCCTTAGATGAGGGGCCTTGACTAACACACAAGTAACTCCATCATTCCCCCCTAAAGAGGCGGAAAAGCACCCAGGAAGCAAACCACAGCCGTTCTTGTTCCTCAGGATTTCCGCAGACTAACAATGGCCGGAACAAAACCCGGATGTAAACTCCGGAATCACCAAATGTTTAGAACTCAAACAGACCCCAAAGAACAATTAGATAAGAAAGGAGAGTCTTACATGGATATAATCAAGTAACTGTGATTTGAAAATAATTCTCAATGGCCAAATTCTTAGGTGCTCAATAAAGTGACTGAATTTAGATTCTATATGAGATGTCCTATCAGTTACTAGAAAAGCACAGAAACTTAAAGCCCAGTTAGTATCTCCAGGTGTTAAGTCATGAACCTGCCCTTCTAAAATGAGACCCATCAGGTATTGCTCCTTTTGTTATATTTATAATGGACTGTTCAGAGGAAAGCTACCAAATTACCAGGAGAAGCAGCTCACTTGTAGGCACCAATGTCTCAAACTGGAGGTCAGAGAGCACAGCGGTATTTAGGACAACTCTACATTCAGGGGGAAGTGTGTGTCAGCCTCAACTGGTGAAGTGAAAGTGCTGACCCTGGGCCTTGGGACACAAACACCTTCTTTGTGCAAGTGACTGTGACATGAAAAACATGGTGGAAGAACTCTGACTGTAGCAGCAGAAAGTTTAAAGGCCACGAGGAAAAAGAGAGAAAAAACCAAAAACCCCACCCCTCCTTTCATTAAGCTGCAGGGTCTCAAGAGAGATGACAAATACTTCAAATATCAGGAGGCTTGGTCACTTCCAAGAAGCAGCCCATCTGGGAATACGCGTCTAATCTGCCCTAAATTCCAGAACGCCATTTCACCAGCCCCTCGGATCACGCTTCCTGTGCCAGTGGAGTCACAAAGGGGGTGGGGGTGGGGCAGGGGGAGGCGCTAGCTAAGGTTGGCCTGTGCACATGAACCGGGTGTGCTGGCCAGTGGAGGCTTTGGAATGTCCTGTCTTTTTGACCTCCAGGGACTCCACCACCCTGTCATTCACGCTCCCTAGAACGGCAGCTTCAAAGGGTATTGTCAAGTGAACGGCTCTCTTTGTTCTGGCAGTGTTTTGTAGAGAGAAAAAGTTGACTCTTTTTATGAAAACGAAATGATTCTAAATATGGTAATTTTTTTTCTTTAAGTTGTAAGCGAACCTGGCAGTGAGCTGTGCTCTGAGACAAAAGCTTTGTTCTCATAATTTAGTTTACTTGGACTGCATGTGAGTTTTCTAATCTCAAATGGTCTCTAACAGTGTTACTAGTGACTAACTGCAATTTCAGGTTTAAAATATCGCTTTACCCACAGACAGCAAAGAAAAACCAAGAGCAGAGGCGTGGCCCGCACAGCCCTCCTCTGAGCGGGAAGTAGGTGCTGGGACACGCAGGCTGTGCTGTGCACCTGAGCGCTAATGAAGTCCGCTTGTATTCCTTAAACAGGGCCCAGGTGGCTGCCAGCAGGGTGAGGCCACACGGCGGTGCCAAGCAGACCTTGTTGTTCTACTGTCCACGCTCCATTCTCAGGGCCATCCTGGTGCTACCCTAGCCCGGGCTCCGCCTCGCCGTCTCCTTTATGGGTCCACCAAGTAATCCGGTTGGGGCACGGACCCTTTACATTTCTGACAAATAGGGAAAATGTGTGCACTGTCTGGACTAATCCCCCTTAGGGCCACCCTGGTGCACAGCTCATCCCCACACATATTTGTGTGGCCTCGGGAGCTGGGCACAGGTGCACGTGGGCCAGGTACACAGGGCAGCAGCTCCACGAAAGCAGGGCTTTGTGAGGGCTTCCCTCGCTCCTGCCTCCTCAGGGCCTAGAACAAGGCCTGCCCTATAACAGGAGCTGGATGTGTGGTTAGTGGGAGTGGTGCTGATGCAGGTATAACGAGAATGTGAGTGAGAAGGAACCAGGGCTCAGCAACATGGGCCTGGTTTTTAGGAGCTAGAAGCAAGGGAAAGGTAACTGCACTTCATAGAACTCAACGCCCACCGCAGGCCTTTCAGAAAAGAGATGAGCAAGGTAAATCCTCCACTATTAGTGTTTTTACATTAATCTGGCGAATATTTAGTGAGCACCTGCATTGTACTAAGCACTGTCTCAGGGCTAGGCATGCCACTGTGAACAGGCCAAAATCCATGGTCTCATGAAGTTTGCATTCTAGTAGAAAGCGCAGACAATAAACACACGGGTATAGTTTAGAGACTTTTCAGTGCTAAGAGGAAGATAATCATTAGCACTGACAGAGTGGCGGCAGAAGAGAAGTGCTGTTGCTCCTGCTGGGACAGACCAAAGAGGCTCACTGAGGACCAGACATGTGACCTGAGACCTAGTGTGGGACCTTCTGAGAAGAGCATCCCAAGCAGCAAGAGCCACAGCCCAGAGGACGGGCCGCCGGAAAGGTGGAGGGACAGAGTGTGCGGACAGAGGCGGAGGCTGAGGGAGGGGGAAGGCGGAGCCTCGGAGCCCCTCACATTCAATTTCAAGTGAAAAGAAAGCACACAAGGAATTTAAGCGTGGGAGCAAGTCCATCCTTACTCATTAAAAAGATCTCTCCAGGGCTGGCCGAGTGGCGTGAGGGTTAAGAGCTGGCTTAGAACGCCAGCTCTGAGCAGCAGGGCCCCGGTTCGGATCCCACATGGGGGCCAGTGACACTGCCCTCTACAGCTAAGATGCTGAACAACAGCTCAACCTGGAGCTGGGCTGCCATGAGTTGCCGGCGACAGTGTAGGCTGCAGTGGGGCTGCAGTGGGTTGCCATGAGCTACCGTGTGTAGTCAGCAGCCAACATGAGTGGCCGGCAGCTGGTGTAAGCTGCCAAGAACTGCCGTGAGCGGCCATCCAGAGGCCGGCGACCGATCTGCCTCACCCGGGAAGAGCGCAATGATAATACCAACATGGGCCAGTGAAGCAACATCCTCCACAACTAGACTGAAGAACAAAACGACAGCAACTTGTCTATTCCCCTTCCCCTGATTCCCCATCGCTGTTCCCCTCCCCCAATTCCCCAATAAAATCTTTAAAAAAGATCTCTCCAGCTGTTGTATGGAGAATGGCTTTGGGGGCAAGCAGACAGCGCAGTCAGGAGGCTGTCACGGTGGCTTGGTGGGGCTGTGGCAATGGGGATGCGGAGAAGTGGTCAGCTCTGAATACAGTGTCTGGCTGCAGGACCTGCTGATGGATGGCAGGTGAGGTATGACACAGAGTGCCCGATGAGGAGTGATGCCTAGGATTCTGACTAAAGCATTGGGTTGTCGGAAAAGTCATGACATATTTTTTCTATGTTTTTCGTCGCAAAAATTCGTCATCGCTTTTCCGACAACCCAATAATTGAGTTGATGGTGGTGCTAGGTACTGACACTGGAGGTTGAGAGAGAAGCAGGCGCATGGGGTGGGTGCAGAATCAAGAGTCTCTCTTCGTCATGCTGAGCTTCAGGTTGACTTTTAGGCATTCGAGGGCCTCATGTCAAGCAATAGCTGGACATTCAGATCTAAAGGTCTGAGCAGAAACAGGGCTGCAGTTAGTGACTGGAGTCGCCAGCACACTTCTGGCATGCAGAGCTCTGGGCCTGGATGAGACCACTTAGGCAGAGCAGCTTTGGTCAGCAGCATCTTCTTCAGAGACCACCAGCCCTGGGGTTCATGGAGAGCCCCCAAGCATCCTGGTAGCTCGTAGCCCGATTTCTTTCATACCCATTCTTGTTTCTCTCATTGATATAATGTGAACAAATTAGGGGAAATTATAGAAATAAGATGTATCAGTGTGAACCCTCAAAGATGATGAAAGTTCCTTTTCAAACTAGATAATCTAGAGGGGAAAGCAGCAAAATATAAAAGCAAAACTTTCTTCTCTAACGTGGTTTCAAGTCTATTTTCCTAGTGAAGCTAATGCCCTGTGAAATGCTGGGGGTGGAGGCAGGAAAGAACCTTCAAACATTCCTTTTGAATGACATCATTGATTCTAGCCAAAGAATCAAGGGATCTGGGACAGCAGGACTTAGGAGATAAGGAAAAGGGCAAACCATTAACATTTAGGTAACATAAACACATAACCTTATTGTTTTTCACATTTTAAAAATATTTCATTTTGAAACCTATGATGCCTCATTCCAAATATATTTGATTTTCATTTTAAATTGTAAGGTCTTGTATTTACTGCAATAAACGTCAAAGACACATCTGTAATTATGAGAAGAAAACTAAAGCTTAAAGTTCTATAACAAATCAATCTAGTTTTCTACTTTGCCACCGGGAAACTAGGCAGACTGCACATTATGTTTCATAACCCAAATCCCCCAGAGTCCTTACACAAAACCTAAGCCATATACATGACTCTACTTTGAAACAGTGGAATCTTGGGGTGCAGCCAAACTTCACAAAACCAGTCAAGGAATTTCCCATGATGCCAAGGACTCTCACACTTTGTAGCATATGGGGCACCATTTTCCCCTCTTACCCAGTTCAAATACAAACCAAAAACAAAAAGAAAGGAAGGAAGAGAGAGAGAGAGTAAAGGGGGGCGGAGGCAGTAAGGAGGGAGGAAGGGAGGACAGGACGAAGAAATGAATTAATTTACCCTTAGCTTAGCTCTTGTCTGGAATAGTTCAATCTTGATCCAAGGCCAAAGGAAGTATATGGTCCCTCTTACTTTATACCAGAAACCTCCCCCCACACACACACTATTTTCTGATCCTTCGCTCTAAAACCACTACAGCATGACCCGGGGCCTAGAATCCTAAGTCTCACCTTGAAGAGAGAACCAGTCTGTATGCTGTGCGCGTCCTTCCTCGTGCCTTCCTTTTGCTGAAAACGAAAGGAGGGCAATCTACCTTGCACAGCCTTACCACAGTGCCACGCTCCTGCTAAGGAGCAGACACAAGCGTCCCCATTTCCTCACTCTCAGAGGGCTTCTGCCTCTTTGAACCTAACCTTGTCCACTGCATCCAGTCAGTATATTGCCAAGTATTATCAAGTCCACTTTGAAATCTGCCTGCTTTTCTCCACTCTCCCATCCAAACATTATGCTCACTACAACTATAATTATCTAATTAAAGAGCAAGCTCTTTCATGCCTCTGTGACTTTGCACAAACTCCTGGCTCTCTTATCACACTTATTAAATGCTTCATATACCACTGTCCCCCATGTGTCTTTCACCTTCATATCCTGGGCTAGCATTACACCTAAAGGAAGAGGTCACAAGTAGAATATGTGAAAAATTCCTCCCACTTTAGGTCCTTTGGTAGGTTGATTGTATCAAAGTACTTCACTTTTGCCATGTAACGCAGCGGTGCCCTCGTGCTCTGGGTGGAGCTGTGTGCGCTGTGCTGCCCCTGACTTTGGGTTCAGACAGGTGACTTGCTTTGACCAATGGGATGCTAGCAAACGTAATTCACGCAGAGGCTTCTTCTGTTGCTAAGAGAACATGCTCAGGCCGACCTGCTTGCTAATCATATAGCAGGGCAAGATGCCATGGTCATGCAGCCAAGAATCCTAGAGCAGCCACCAACCCCAAGGCCTGCGAACATGCCCAACCTAAATCATCAAAGCCACTGAGCCAGCTCACAGCTGACGGCAGACTCATGAGCAAGTGCAGCCCAGAGCCGGTTTCTGAGCTACATCAGGGGTCAGACAGCCATGGCCTACGGGCGTACACCACTTGTTTCTGTACATCCTATGAGAACAAAAATCACAGGCCTTCCAATTTCATGGTTGAGAATCATCAAATTAATTATATTTCATTACACATGTAATGAAATAATATTTCATTTCACAAGTAATATGTCATAACATGAAAATTATATGAAATTGAAATTTCAGTGTCCATAAAGTTTTATTGGAACCCAGGCATGTGCACTCATTTATATATTGCTATGGCTGCTTTTACACTACAAGGGCACAGTTGAGTAGTTGTGACAGAGGCTATGTGGCCCGAAAAGCCTAAAATATTTACAGCCTGGCCCTTTAAAGAAAAAGATTGTCAACCCCTGAACTAAACAAATGTTTATTGCTGTACACCCCTAGGGCTCAATGGTGTTTTGTTACAAAGTATCACTGCAGCAAAACTTCACTGACATTTCTCATCTGAAAGCCAATTCCTTTCTCTCTTTTCCCCCAGCAGAGGTACTGGTGGAGCAGTGGAGACAAAGCCAGCCCCCTCCTCCTCAACAGCATAGGTATGGACTCCACCACCAGGGACTCCAACAATGAATGCCGGCACATTAAAGAATGCCACATTCTTCCGTAGTTCCCAGCCCAGGGAACAGACAACACTAACCTCTCTGCCACAGCGACTTGTGAGGATGCAAATGGCCCTCAGCCTCCTGACAGTGCCACTAAGCCTAGCAGCCAGGGAGTCCATCTATTGCCAGCTGCATTCCCAACGGTCAACTTGCACAGGAGCCGCAGTAGGGAGACGAAATCTGGAAGATGAAAGGAAACTGAGTATTTATCTAGATTATTACATTGGACTAAGTTTACCAAAATGGACTAAAATTTAATTCCCATCCTTGGACTCAGTGGTGGAAAGTTGGGAGGAACATTATTTCAATTAATGAAGAAAAAGTTTAAAGTTACATTTTCTTATCATCTCTTGGTGTAATGTTTTCACAAACCTGATACGAGTTTTGGGGGAATAAATAAACAGAAGAATGAATGAATGAATGAATGAATGAATGAATGAATGATGGGAAACTCCCCACAACATTGCCAGGTACTCTTCCCACTCTCGCTGGCATTTCTATCCAGTCAAGTATTTGTCCGGAAATAACCCTTCTTCCTCTTGAACTGCCTTCCAACTTCGAGCAGCAGCAGCAGCTTCTAGGTCCAGCTCTGCATTCAGGAACGCCTGACACCCTCCCCCATCCTCTGTCCCTTGGCTCAGGAATCTAATAGGTGGTCTCAAAGCCTTAAATAAATTTACACAGAACAGACGGCTATTCTTCAGGTTGGCGGAACTTGGACCTTTCAGTAGACTTTGGCCTTAAACCTGCACAGAATATCTTCTGAGATTATAACGAGGCAATGTTTTCCCCCAAAGGAGAAAGTCAGATTCCCACATCTGGAGTTTGACCTTTGTACATGTTGTCATTTCAACCACCACAGGAAACCTTTCTGGCCTGGGCTTCTCAACAGTGTGGCTGGTAGCAATTCCACCCAGCTGTGTGGAACAGGAAGTGACAGAGCAATTAATATTATGTTAAAACTTCAGGGGGCTCCTCTAAAGCTGGCCCGATTTCAGGGCTGACTCATCATGTTGAAACCAAGCATGGTATTGTCTGCTCACTTCTGCTGACTCACTTGTCAGCCCTAAGAAATGTGTACTGGGCCGAGCTACAAGGTCTCCGATCCTCCTTTCTAGGGTGTTACCCTTCAGCACCAGCCATGTCAGTTCTCTATGTGGAGAAGCTTCTATGATCAGCCATGGCTGGTGTTCAAATGTGGGAAGGCCTGTTTTATGGAGGGAGGTGGCCAGCCTCTTCCCTGCATTGCTTTATATGAAAACACAACTGACTTTAGGAAGAACCATAGCATCTCCAAGCTGGAAGAGAGGCTTAAAGAGAAAACTAAAAGTACTTCCCTAAGGGAGGGTGGAAGGACACATCGCACAGTGCATGAGAGCTTTGAGTCGGGCGTCCTGAACTCACGTCCCATCTCTGCCACTCACAGTGGAATTATGAGTAAGAGGCTAACGCAGCTTTTAAGTAAGTTTAAGCACATTGCTCAGACTCTCTGAGCTTCGATTTCCTTATCTGTAAAAGGAGGAATAATTATAGAACCAACCTCACTGGGCTAGTGTGAGGATTAACGGAGATAAAGTATAAAAAGGATAGCGTGCTTGGCACAAAGTGTTCAATATATAGTGTTATTATTAAGGCTGATGAGGCGATCCATGGAAACAGGACAGATCCCCACGTGTTTGGTATTAGATCAGGAAAGGGTAGAGGAATGTCACTGCAAGTGGAGTGTTGATGGGGGTGGGTGAGTGGGGGGAACAGTTGCCCAGGGCACGGATGGGCCCTCGTATCTTGGAGCCCCAGGTGGGGAACAACTCACCTTTCCTTCCTGGTTTTAGGTCTGCTAAAGATAGTGATTCATTAAAAAACAAAACCTCTCTGATTTTAAGTCTTTGAAGGCTCTGCTGAGATTTTCCTTTCAGGGCCTTGTTTAAGTACACACACAAGGCAGCACAGACCAGTCAAAAAAAAAAAAACCTGGCCAGTAACAGCATACAGAAACTGATACTTACATGATACTGTTAAGTGCACTCTTTTAAACCACTAATTCTTATTCCACAGAACGTGGTCTTTATGTCAAAGTCCTTAAGAGGTCCAACAGCTTGTATAACCAGCAAACCTCATGGTTAGTTAGCAGCTTTCAGGACTTGAATTCCCGTTGATAAACAAAAGAATTCCAAAGGCCACAATCCATAAACTCTCCATAGAAACATATGGAACTACTTAAGTAGGTTGGCTCAGGGCTGTTGTTTTGAAAACAAGTATCCTCAGCCAGAATCTCCACTGAGTGCTATTTATTGAATGGTTGGAGAAGGGCAAGACCCCATGGGTCCTGTAGGGCTGATCTCCAGCAACCTCAAACATTTTGCAGATAGTGCTCTAGGCCTCCCAATACCCAGGAAAGGAAATAAGAAGTCTGTACATTTGTATCCATCCCACCAAAGGCACTAAAGACCCTCACCGAGGGGCTTGCACTTGTTAGGTATTCTATAAGTGTCTGATCCCATGATGACTCAAATGCTCTCATTTCTTACTCTCGGAACTTTCTTGACTATCACCCCCATCAAGATTCAACTGGCCACTCTGTCCTCTGTACCTCAACGATAATCCATCTAGACTTCGGTTATACAACTGACGATTCCAAAGCCAATCTCCCACTACTGAACTATAAGTTATGTAAGAACAACTACTTTTTATCTTCTTCTCTTCCACAGCTCCAGGACTGAGCTAAGTTGGTGCTTGACAATTCTTTTATTGTTTTATTAGTCAAATCAAATCTAATTAAGTATATCAATTACTGAATAAATTAATTAGGCCCTGGCCATCCTGACCTTTTGAGTCGGGTAGAGCCATGACTAGAACTCAAAGCTCTGAGACTCATTGTGATGAGCTACTTCACAGGGACTTCCTGTCAACCCACCATGTAACTGTTCTTGCTCTCTGATGGCAGATTATGTCGGCACCATGATACAGATATAGGATAGCTTTGGGATCCACTGGCCACCATACTGCAAAACATGAACATAGCCAACCTTTCTGGCTTGTGCTGTTAGAGTAATTTGTCTTGGTCCCTGAACCACAGACTGTCTTTCTCCTTTTAAAAGTAATAATGGTTTTTTTTTCCTTATTATTAAAGTGCTACTCATGATTCTCTGTTTTAGCAAAATGTAGAGTAAGATAAATCTCACCATAAAAACCTAGAAATGCAGGATAAAATATAAATTTTAAAGTGTTTTCTATTCCTAGCTAAGCACTGAAGAAAGAAAGAGAAATCCCCAGGAACCAGAAACAAAGAGGTAATTGAAAACAGAACAAAGTTTCAAAGTGTCAGCTCATGATGTAGTTGCATTATAGTGATGGAGGGTTTATTATCGATCTGTTCACCTAAGGGCTTGGAATTCCATGCTCACGTGGGAACAAAAAGTGGGCACAGGGCCCAAGTAAGCAAGGAAATGGAGTTGGAACACTGCATAAAAGCTACAATCCTTAAAGGCCTGTATCCTATGTGAAAGGGTAGTCTAGGTAAAAATCCATCCATTAGCATAGGTAGATATCAAGGAAATTAAACATGTAAATGGATGGGTTAAACAGCAATTAGATACAGCAAGAGAATTTATAAACTGGAAAACAGATTTGAGGAAATTATCCAAAATGCACAAAGACACAAAGATCTGGAAATATGAAAGGTTAAGAGATATGAAAGATGGAATGAGGAGGTCCAATATATATTTAATTCCAAAAGTGGAAAATAGAGAAAATAGGACAGAGGCAATCTATGTAAAGATAATGGCTAATGTATTTCCATAAAAGACTTTCATCCTGAAGTTCAAGATCATAATGAGCTCTGAGAAGGCTAAATTAAATCCAAAGCTAGCCATATAATAAAATTTCAGAAAGTCAAAGACAAAGAAGGGATCTCAAAGTGCTGTACAAAAATAATCATAAACATAGAATTCAATACCCAGCTAAACTCTCATTTAAAAGTGAAGGTAGCTCGCCTCGGCAGCACATATACTAAAATTGGAACAATACAGAGAAGATTAGCATGACCCCTGTGCAAGGATGACATGCAAATTCGTGAAGCGTTCCGTATTTTTACTCCTGAAACACACGAATAGGAGATTAGGAAGACTGTGCAGTTTGAGTACACAGGACACATATCACATAGGCTACTCAGCAAAGACTGAGAGAGATAGGAGATCTATCTAATACACAGAAGCAAACACAGAGTAGCAGCCAAAATGAGAAAACAAAGAAACATGTCCCAAATAAAAGAACAGAAGAAACCTCCAGAGATGGAACTAAATGAAATGGAGGCAACCAACCTACCACATACAGAGTTTAAAACACTGATTATAGGAAGGCTTAAGGAATTTAGTGAGAATTTCAACAAAGATATTGCAAGGATAAAGGACATAGAAACCACAAAAAATAGCCAGTCAGAAATAAAGAATACAATAACTGAAATGAAGAATACACTAGAAGGAATCAACAGCAAATGAGATGAAGCACTGGATTGAACCAGCAATTTAGAGACAAAGTAGCAGAATACACCCAATCAGAATAGCAAAAAGAAAAAAGAATAAAAAACAAAACAATAAAAGTAGTTTAAGAGACCTGTGGGACAATATCAAGCACAACATTCACATCATAGGAGTACCAGGAGAGGAGAAGGACCAATGGATCAAGAACCTATTTGAAAAAATAATGACTGAAAATTTCCTTAACCTGGTGAAGGAAATTGATATACAAGCCCAGGAAGCGCAGAGAGTCCTAAACAAGATGAACCTAAACAGGCCCACACGGAGACACATCAAAATTAAAATGGCAAAGGTTAAAGACAAAGTGAGAATCCTAAAAGCAGCAAGAGAAAGACAGCTAGTTACTTACAAGGGAGCTCCCATAAGATAGTCAGCTGATTTCTCAACAGAAACTTTGCAGGCCAGAAGGGAGTGGCAGGAAATATTCATAGTGATGAAAAGCAAGGGCCTAAAACCAAGACTGCTGTACCCAGCAAGGCTATCATTTAAAATTGAAGAAGAGATAAATAGCTGCTCAGAAAAGAAAAAAAACTAAAGGAATTCCTTACCACCAAACCAGTATTACAGAAAATGTTAAAAAGACTTCTTTAAGCAGAAGAGAGGAGAAAACAAACTAACTAAAGAAGACCAGAAATACAAATAATAAAATGGCAATAATTATGTTCCTACCAATAATAACTTTAAATGTAAATGGATTAAATGCTCCAATCAAAAGTCATAGTGTAGCTGAGTGGATCATAAAACAAGACATGCATACGCTGTGTACAAGTGACCCACCTCAGATAAAAAGACATACACAGAATGAAAGTAAGGGATAGAATAAGATATTTCATACAAATGGAAATGATAAAAAAGCTGGAGTAGCAATACTTATTTCAGACAAAATAGACTTAAAAATGAAGACTACTATAAAAGACAAAAAAGGGCACTTTTTTTGTAATAATAAAGGGATCAATCCAACAAGAGGACATCACTCTAGTAAACATCTATGCACCCAACATAGGAGCATCTAAATATATAAAACAAATATTGACTGACATAAAGACAGAGATCAACAGTAACACAATCATAGTAGGGGACTTTAACACCCCATTGACACCAATGGACAGATCCTCTGGACAGAAAATCAACATGGAAACAATGGCCTTAAATAACACATTAGACCAAATGGGTTTAATTGATATTTTTAGATCATTTCACCCCAAAGCAGCAGAATATACATTCTTTTCAACTGCACATGGAACATTTTCCAAGACAGACCATATGTTAGGCCACAAAACAAGTCTCAATAAATTTAAGAAGACTGAAATCATATCAAGTGTCTTCTCTGACCATAGTGCTATGAAACTAGAAATTGATTACAAGAAGAAAACTGGAAAACACACAAACACATGGTGACTGAATACAATGCTACTAAATAGCGAGTAGGTAAAAAATGAGATCAAGGAAGAAATCAAAAGATACTTTGAGACAAACAAAAATGAAAACACAACAACCCAAAATCTATGGGAAGCAGCAAACGCAGTCCTAAGAGGGAAATTCATAGCAATGCAGGCCTACCTAAACAAACAGGAAAAATCTCAAATCAACAGTCTATCTTTACGCCTAAGAGAACTGGGAAAAAAACAAAACAGCGAATTAAGCCCAAAGTGAGTATAAGAAAGAAATAATAAAGGTCAGAGTGGAAATAAATGAAATAGAGTCCCCCCCCCCAAAAATACAAAAGATCAATGAAATTAAAAGCTGATTTCTTGAAAAGAGAAACAAAATTGATAAACCTTTAACCAGATTCATCAAGAGCAAGTGGTCATGGATTTAATTTGTGTAGTCTCTCAAGGGAAGTCATCAGATTTTTTACACAGCAGCTCAGACACCAGGAGGTTAAAAGAGAAGCTGCCAAGTCCTTTTAAAGAACAGGCTGGAAATGGTACAGCATCATTCTACCCTGCTCAATTGGTCTAAGATGTCACAGGTCAGCCCAGAATCAATGAAAAAGGAAGTGAACCCCACCTCTCAATGGGAAGAGTGTCAAAGAATTTGCAGCCATCTTTAATTCATCATCAATGCATTTGTCTGTCTGTGACTGATGTGCACTTGAGCGATTGTCAAGCTAAAGGCGAGTAACTGCTCTAACAGTACATGTGCAGAGTAAAAATTCACTAGCACTTTAAACCACTTACTGTGTGAAATTTAGTTTGGATTGAAATCTATTTGCCCTATGTAAAAGAGAGGGTTCAGTCCCAGAAGAAGAGCCACTGGAAGATTGGATGGATAGATGATAGATAGATAGATAGATAGATAGATAGATAGATAGATGATAGATAAATTTGTTATTGGGATTTGACCTTATGCAAATGCAGGAACTGGTTAAGCAGTCTCTGTAAGGCAGGTATTTCTGTGTCTAATGGTGGACTTGAAGCCCACAGGGTAGGCAAGATGGGAGCAAATGAGGCAAAACAAAGTCAAGCTGGAACCCAGAAGCATGAGCTGGAACCCAAAAGAATGTCCTGGAACCAGTCAGTTCTTGCTGCCTCCAACCCTGATGAACTGAGTATCCTGCAGGAGATGCTGATGCCCTTTGTCATAGAGTTAACCACACACTTGGCTCAAGAATAGGAGAAGCTGAAAAAAGAGCTTGGGGAAGGTGTTATAGTAGCTTCAGGCCCAGATACTGCCCTAAGCAAATTAGATGAGCCAGCAGATTAAAGCAACACGTGTAAGCTAGAAAACAAGCACCTGCCCCAACCTTCCCATCAAACAAAACAAAATCACTTCTGTTTCACACTTATACTCCGAATCTTGTGTAAAATGCCTCTTGTAAGCCCTCTTAATTGGAAATCCACAGTGAAGAGGCTTCTGGGAAATGTAGTCCACCTAGCCAACTTGATACATTACAGAGCCTCCATGCCCTATCACAAGAAATTTCAACATTACATTTGTCAATGAAATGAAGGAAGACCTTTGGATGCCTTCAAAACAATTTCACTAAATTATTTCTTAAATGTTTTAAATATTTTTTTGTCATTTATTTGGGCAAAGTTTTGCATTGTTTTTTTTTACCCCAAGAATTTAGAGAGATTAGAAGAAATCATTATTTAAAAGTCTTGATCACGAATGATGATGTAATCACTTCTAACCTAAAACCTGATATAAAAAGGTTATGTTTATGGAAGTAAACTCTACTTTCTCATGTAAAATTATAAAAATGTTTTTATCTAGGTTTATAAAAATTTAATAGTTAATGTCTTATCTAATGTTTTATATTTTTTTACAATTATATAAAACAAAGAACGTGTAACAAATATTTTACTAAATCCTATAAAATAAAACATTTTCAAATCATTTCCAGCTTATGCTACTGTGCTGTACAAATATTACAATTTTCTATATGTGCCACGGCATGAGAAAGATTAGAATCACTGATATAAATTGACATATATAGATCTCTGTACCTAACCAAAAAAAAAAAAATTCACATTCTGTTCAAGTGCACATTGTACACTACAGAAACTGACCACGTTTTAGGGCACAAAGCACATCTCAACATATAACAAAGAATTGATATCATATATACCAAGCTCTTTGACCACAATGTAGTTAAGTTATCAATCAATGATATAAACCAAAGAAAGAAGAAAGAATTCCACATATTTGGGGATTTTCAAATATGCTTTTTCTCTAGGCAAGCTCTTAATCAACTCCTAGTTTTAACCTACTATCCAGAAGAAAAAGTCTGAATACATTTATAATAGGTTTTAGAAAATTCCTTTAAGTAAATCATGAATCAAAGAAAAAATAAATAACAATGGGTATTAGAAAATATTTAGTACTGAGTTAGAATTATAACTTTATTTATAAAAATGTATGAACTACAGTTAGAGGGAAATGTATTGCCCTAAATATAATACAATGTGAAAGTAGACAACTAAAGAATTTGGTATCTCACTAATAAAGTGAAGGCTTCCAGCTTATAGATAAAATTAAGAGTTAAGATTTGGGAACACAAATTAGCCCATACCAAATATAGAAACTTAAACTTTCAGTAGTGATCAATACTTTCTCTTCAAGAGGCATATAAATCTTACAAGTTAGGCTATCAACAGTATAGAAGTTTCAGCTATCCAGCCCATTGTGATGGGGTTTTAGATGTATGGTATTCCATTTTACAATAACAGCATAGATATTAATTAGGTTCCAGTTCCATTTCTGGCTCATAGTTGATATAAGGACTGCCCAACCCACTGCAGTTTATGCTGAGGTGGGTGTCATATGTTTAATATCAGTCATATTAAAAATAATAATAATAATAAAACATTTGTGGATAAAACAGATATTCAGATAAACAGAAAGATAATGCCTTACTGCTAAAACCTAGCAGCAGAGAGAGAGAAGAAAAAAAAACAAACCAACCAGGAGGAGGTGTGGGGAAAGGGAAGCAAATCTAAGGTCTGTTCACAGTTCCAGGTTTGCAGGCCTTCGTAGAGCACGGGCCATTCTTTTTCACCTTCCATGTATTCACACTGCTTAGAGACACATGAATTTCCTGTTTTGAGTATTTTTAAAAATTAAATTGCAGATATTCCAACAATAGTCTTGGGACATAGTTTCTGTTAATTCAGAGGAGATGTTTTGAAATACTATGACATGTTTTACCTCCTTCAAAAACATATCAGGGCCGGCTGAGTGGCGTGATGGTTAATTACTGGCTTGGAAGCCAGAGGGCCCCGGTTCGGATCCCACATATGAGGGCCAGGACACTGCCCTCTATAGCTAAGATGCTGAACAACAGCTCAACCTGGAGCTGGGCTGCCTGTGAGTTGCTGGCGACGGTGTAGACTGCAGCCCCTGCTGCAGTGGGCTGCCATAAGCTACCATGTATAGCAAGCAGCCAGCGTGAGCGGCCAGCAGCTGCAGTGAGCAGCTGTCCAGAAGCCGGCGACTGATGTCCCTCGCATTGGGAAGAGCGCAATGATGGTGCCAACTTGGGCCAGTGAAGCAACGTCCTCCACAACTAGACTGAAGAACAAAACGACAGCACCTTGTCTGTCCCCCTTCCCCCAATTCCCCAGTGCTGTTCCCATCCCCCCAACTCCCCAATAAAAATCTTAAAAAAAACCACATATCAAATAATGATAAAGATAAGCCTATACCATAAATCACCTGGGACTCAATTATTAAGAATTATGTTGGAAGAAGGAGAATTTTGGAAAAAAGGAAACAGGGCTAAAAGGTAATAATATTAGGGTTATATGTCAATTATATCTCAATAAAGCTGAGGAAAACATTAGGAATTGTAAATACAAAGCAAAAATACCTTCCGAAATAGACAGAAAAGACACGGCTGTCTTTTTACTCTCGTTTACTATTCTACCTACAGTTCCTGCTAAGTGGGCATAACTTAGGAGGACATCTAATGCAAAGGCAGCCAATCCATGGGCTTGTCAGCAATCAATGACCTGGGAGCTGAGGAGAACAGATGAGTTGGGCCAATCAGACTCCTCCCTCAGGAATCTGAATCAAGAGACTCCAGGGAAGTTTTCAGTTAGCAGTAGGGGCAGGAGCCAAATGGACACATCAGGAGGTACCATGATGTAGAGAAGTCCGGAGTCCCTATTATGGGCCATGTGCAAGCAAGCGGTGTTTCTAAGGGAGCCAGGCAACAGGGAAAAGAGGGTGGAGACAACATGCAAAACGGATGTTTTGACTGTGTGGCCAGGGAGGAAGAGGAAGGCAAGAGTGGCCTTGATTCGTGACAACTTCTTGTTAGACCCAACTATAATTCAATTTCTGTCTTTGGATGCCTCTGAAATCTCTCTCTGAAACTTAAGGTTCCTTCTAACTAGAGAGTCCTAAGCAAAACAACGCATCCTAAGGATAGTGCACTTCTGGCCATTCTCTGCTTTATTTACCTCCAAGAACTGGTATTCAGAAGAACGACCTTTGATTAACCAAGGAAGCAATTTGTTGTTTTTGGTTTTTTTTTAAAATTGGTTCCACTGCTGTTTATGTAATCTTGGGCAATTCACTTATCTCCCAAGCTTCACTTCTCTCATCTATGTAATAATAAAAAAAAGGAATATATTTTAGTCTTGTTGCAGAAATAACAATAACACATATAGAGCACTTGGCCCCTAGGCACTCAAAACTTGGTAGTCGTCATCGTCATCAAAATAAAACCTAAGACTTGTTCAGAGCATTTCCACTCTTTATCTAATTTGATACTTTCTCCAGCCCTGCTGAGTAGGTACAGCAAGTGCTACTATCTCCATTTTACAGGTGGTTTAATGAAGAGTCATACTTCCCCAGGACCAATGAGTTGGCAAATGAAAGAACCAGACTTGAACATAGGGCTTATAAATTGCTGGTCAATTTGTATTTTTCACCAGATAGTCTTTCATTTCATCCAAATTGAGAGAGTACACTCACGGACTGGGGAAAAAATATGCAACCAAGTCGCTGGAAAGTTGTAGAGAGAAGGATCCTGATCAATCCTCAGTTCAAGAGAAAAATCCATTCCATTAAAATTCCCTTTCCCTGGAAATTCCAGATTTGAGATTTTACAGTTCTTTGAAATGCCACAAGATCAACAGCAGACACACACACACACACACACACACACACACACACACACTTATAGCTCCATGAGGTAATGGAAATAGCGGTATTTTCTAGGATAAAGGAAGAGAAATTCATTACATTAGACAATCCCGGAAGAATGCCATGAGAGACCAAGACCAATGCAAGTAAATGTAGAAAAGGAGTGAGGAAGGAGGAATGGGGGGAGGGAGGAAATTATTTCTGGCACACCTAATTACTACAGAAACTCACCTCCTACTCCCCAGGGCAATTCACACTTTTATAGATCAGTATGTCAAATTGCTTTTTCAGATCTTAGTAAAATACTGCTGAAAGTTCAGATTTAGATTGTGAGCAACTTTACGTTGGATGATATGGCAGTTCTAAATAAAAGTTAGTTGCTAAATCTGTTTTCAAAGTTTCCCTTTCATATAAAATAAGGAAAGTTTTAATTATGGTATATATTTACCTTCTAATGATTTTAATGACTAAAACTGTTAAAACCAGTCATGTCCTATCTAGTATAGAAAACCCCAGAGGGGCAAACACTCTATTTGATGAGAATTCTGTTTGGCGCCTGGAACATTTTGAATACACAGTACGAACAGAGCCCCATCCCCTGTTCCTCCTGGGCAGCCCTGACCGGAAGATCCAGGTCTGATGACAGGAGGCACACAGGACTCACATCTGATGGCTCCAGAGCCTCGGGTTTCTTGACCACAGCACTTCTAAGGTCTCTCAAGTCCACAGCTAAATTTCTAACCTCTGTGAATTTTCTCTCGGAGCCACTTCTTCAAATCAGGCTTAATGAGATTTACCAGATGACTGAGCTGCCTCATGAGTCCAGGCAGTGTTCATTAAGCCTTGCCATATCTTGACGACCCCAGATCCTAGAGTGACCACAGGCTCAGGGTGAAGAGCCTGAGCTTTGCCACTCTAGCTGTGTGGCCCTGGAAAAGGAACTTAATCTCTCTGTGCTTTAATTTCCCCAACCATAAAACAGGGTCAAACCTACGTTAGTATTGTTGCGAGGATTAAATGAGGTCATGAATTTAATATATATTAAATGTGTGCTGAAAAGAATTCCTGCAACACTGTGAAGTTCTCAAGAATTGTGAGTGCAACATCCTTTAATATACGCAAGCACCAAGTCTATGGAAACACCTGCCATCGGGGATGAAAGATGAAATTGAAACGTCCATGAAGATCAAGGACGGGAATGTAGGAGACAATCCACTACCCACTGTAGGCTGGGTCGGTTCAGCTGAGCTGAGCGGAGCTTCTGTCCATGGCTGGCCTGAACTGCCAGTCTCTGCTGGCCAATGGGAGGTGCCTGTCACAGAGCAGAGCGAATGGCTGGCTGGCTGGGTGCACCAGGACAAATGCACTCCTTTCAGGGGTCGAAGGCCTGGCCCAGCGTTCTCTGCTGTGCTCGCTTAGGGATGTGCTATGGTACTAAGAGATTCTGAGAGTTTCGGCGGCTGCGAGAAAACACTGAGACAGAATGGAGGAGCTGGCATTCAGGTATGGCTGTGAAGTTATCCCCGGCCGCTCTTTGAAGCAGGTGGGAGGAGGCCTAGGAAAGGAGTGAGCAGGGATTTCCGGGTGGGAGGAGTGGGGTGTGTGCCCCTGGGTATGAAGCTTGGGGAAGCCCACATGGAAGAAGGCCAACAGTGCTGCAGGAAGAGGGAGCAGGAAACGTGGTGCGGACGCAGCTACAGCCAGGGCAGATTTTTAGCCTATTTTGCCAATTACCAGAGAAATAATCTCTGCAATTGGTTGTGCTTTGTTGTCAGGTTGGCTGCGTTTTAGAATTATATTTAGGCTTTCTTTTTCTTTTCTTAGTAAACCTCAAAGGATTGCAACTTCCACAGAACGTTTAAATAAGTCACAATCACCAAGGAAAGCTTCTTTCCTTTCAAATAGACCCCTGAAACTCTGTATTCCAGAGAACCAGATACTAATTCCCTCATTCTCCTGGGAAGACAGAATGTCAAATGCAACTGGCCCCACTCCCTTCTCCCTCGACTCCATCTAAGGGCTCTCAGTCCACTGTTCAGCAGTAAAAAGAAGGAGCATCTTCTCAGAAAGAAAAACAATTTTCCACGTAAAACAAAGCTGGTTGATGGTTTTTAAAGGTAAGAGACTTCTCATAGAAGTCAGGGCATTTTCTATCACTCGAGAGAGATAACGAAGCGGTTGCCGGGGTATTACCATAGAGAAAAACAATAACACTTAAAACTGCAAAGCCCACTCACCTCCTTATGTGACAACCAGGTGTGATGCTTAGTACCTGTTCACGGCCGACAGTTAGATGTGAACCTCAACTCCATCACAGAACGCTTTCATGCATGCTGCTCGTACAGGAAAGGATAACATAATGGAAAATCTTCCAGGAAGAATTTTATTTTCCCTTTTTAAAGGTCATCCCGGGGTTCAGGGAGACCTCGGAAACAAGATTCTGATGAGGGAGGAGTTGTCCTCATTGGGACAAGCACTTCCTCACAGCCCCTTTCACAGGCCACAGGCACATGTTTTCCACACTCTGACGTCACGGCTTCCTGGCACCTTCATCTGATTCTTGTTTCCTTTTCCAGGGAAAAGGGAAGTGTTGCCAGAGATTTTCACTGAATGTCATTTTCACCAACAAGATTCTGATTAAGAATTTCAGAATCTTGGACTGGAAAACTTTCCAGGATACTTATTGTAATCCAGGGCTTCACAGGAGTAGAAATTGAGAATAAGAGAAAGAATTACAGTAGATAACCTGAAAAATAGCTGCGATTAATTACTCCCCTCCCCAATTCTGGCTTTGCTCTTTTTCTTGTGACCTTACTGTTGGAATTCTGTTAGGCATTCCAGCTAAGGCCATGGGATTTAGAATACAGGGAATAGAGAAGAAAAGAAGATAACTCCCAGCCTCTAAGCCCAAGAGAAAAGGAAAATGGGGTAGAGGCAAGGGGCTGAGTTTTGAAGAAAAGACAATAGAGGTAGGCTGAGAGGCAATCAGAAACCTATGTCTGGAGAGAAAATGTGAAACGGAGCTTCACAGGCAGGGTAACAGTTAAGGCCAGGAGATAAATTTCATAAGGAGAGAGTAATGAGCAACACATATACCTACAGGTTCAAGGCCTGGATTTGGGGGTACTTGGGAGTAAGGGGGAAAATACAGAAGAAAGATTAGGACAGAGTGAAAGAAAAAGATAGAAAGATAAGGGCATAGTAGGTTGGAAAGGCAGAGGGGGAGACTCCAAGATGTTCTAAAAGCAGAGTATTTCACTCTGAGGCAAACACTAGCCGAAAGGAAACCACTGTTCCACTATTAGTATCAGACAAAGTGAACACAAGTGCAAAATTCATTATTCCATGTAAGAGAACTTACAAGCAAGATTCTCAATTCTCAAATTGTATGCAATGAACAGTGGTCTCAAAATAAATAAAGCAATAATTGGGAGAACGTCAAGGAAAATACTCTCCCATCGTCGTGGAAGACTTTTACACACTTTACTCAGTAAATGACAATCCTAAAAATCAGTAATATCATAAAAATATCTCTAATGACTTTTAACTATCAGATTCCAAATTCTTTGATGATGGTCTTTAATATTCTTACCTCACTTAACTTCCTCCTACTTGAAACTCTTTAATTTGAAACATGAACTCTGGTCAAGCAAGCTCACTAAACTGTACCTTCTTGGTTCCACTTCTATTCCTCTCCTCAGGCTGTGTCCCTGATCTGCGAGGTTCTCTCCCCTACACAGATTTTTTTCCCCCTTCCAATTGTGAGAGAGACAGAGGCAGGAATGGCAGAAGAAGACTTCTGGATCACAAGGATGGAAGAGGCAGAAAGGAAGGTGGGCCCCAACCACAGTGCTCTCCCCAGCTTCTACTGGAAAATTATGTTTGCTCCTAGATTTCCCTTCGTCCGGGGCCACTCATTCCAAGCAGTGTCCGAGGGCTGAGCTTGGACCAAGTCTGGCGATGACAATCTGTGTGGAGTAGGAGGACTGGAAGGATGAGAGGTGGTCCAGGAAGGTGGGGCAGAGGGAGGAACAGAGTGGGATGTCAAGCTAACACATGACAAAGAAGGGAGGAGCCACACTTAAAGGAGCACTGGAATGACTCAGTATCTTGGGATGGACACTTGACATTCTGCCTCTTCTGAGAGGTGAGCCTTTATCAGAATTTAGGCACACTTTGACATAATGCATGAAGACAGAGGCATATTGCTTCCCCTTTCCCTTCTTGCAGCTGTGAAGCACCTGTAAGTAGTCGGTACATACAAAGGGACAATCATGATAATGTTCTGTCTGCAACTTCGCCTAAGGGTGAGGAAAGCAGACAAGTCCATCACCTTCTTGTACCAGTTGTGTGGTCCTGATCCCATTATCATTGTCAACAGTGTATGAAAACATATAAATAATTCAAGGCCAAGTAGCAGTTGATAGTTTTAATAAACTCATAATTTTATAGAAGAAAGCCTTGTTGTTTTGGCTCACATTATTCCCTAAGACAAGAACAACAACAATAATAATATACATGTATGGTACACCCTTAAATAGAAACTGCAAAACCCATATAATGTTGAACAGTCAGAAAGCCGTGGAAGTCTGTGAGCCCCAGGGTATCTCCACCTTAGGGACACTGTCTAAGAATCAGAATGTTTAATAAATCATGCCTCTTTCCCTACACTAATCATAGATGGTCCTGCCTCTTCCATAGCCTCGGGAAAGCTGGAAGAGGCCAGAAAGACAAACTTACTCAGGTACACATTGAGACTGCTATTAGCACCGGCAACTGGAGCGAGGATACTGAAAAGGCTTTAATGCTGACGTCCATCTTGGCAATGAATTTTTGGATTTGACACCAAAAGCAGAGGCAACAAAAGAAAAAATAAACAAATCGGACTATATAAAAAAACTTCTGTACAGCAAAGGAAACCATGAACAAAATGAAAAGACAACCTACAGAATGGGAAAAAATATTTGAAAATCATATATCTGCTAAAGGGTTAATATCCAAAGTAGAAAAAGAACTCATACAAGTCAACAGAAAAACAGAATCTGATTTTAAAATGGGCAGAGGAACTGAACAGGTATCTTTCCAAAGAAGACTTACAAATGGCCAACAGCTAAATGAAAAGGTGCTCAACATCACTAATCATCAGGGAAATGCAAATCAAAACCACAGGGATATATCACTCACACCTCTTAGAATGGCTATTATCAAAAAAGGCAAGCTATAACAAGTGTCGTGGAGGATGTGGACAAAAGGGAACCCTGGGCACTGTTGTGGGAATGTAAATTGGTGCAGCCACTATGTAAAACAGTATGGAGTTTCCTCAAAAAAAATATTTTTAATTAAAAATAGAACTTTCATATCATATGATCAGCAATCCAACTTCTGGGTATGTAGCCAAAGATAACAAAATCACTATCACGAAGAGATACCTGCACCCCATGTTCACTGAGCAGTATTTACAACAGCAAAGATATGGAAACAACCTAAGTGCCCATCAACAGATGAATGGATGAAGAATATATGGCATATATATATATATATATATGGCATATATATATATACACACACACACACACACATACATATGTACAACAGAATACATATATACAACAGAATACAGATTCAGCCTTGAGAAAGGAAATCCTGTCATTTGGGACAACATGGATGGACCTTGAGGGTTTTAGGCAAAGTAAAGTAAGTCAGACTGAGAAAGACAGTACTGCATGGTATCACTTTATATGTGATCCAAAAAACAAAAAAGTCAAACTAATTGAAACAGAGAGTAAAAAAGTGGCTGCCAGAAACTGGGGTGGAGGAAATATGGAGACTTTGAGAAAAAGGTACAAACTTTCAGCTATAAGATGAATAAGATCTAATGTAAAACATGGTGATTATAGTCGACAGTAAACTGTATTGTATAATTGAAGTTTGCTAAGACAGTAGAACTTAAATGTTCTTATTCACCCGCCCCCCTGAAAAAAAAAGATAACTATGTGAAGTGATAGATGTGTTAATTAAGTAGATGGGCGGGGGGTGGGGGGGGGATCCTTTTACAATGCATACATAGATCAAATCACCATGGTGTAAACTTGAAGTATCTTACAATTTTTGTTGTCAATTATACCTAAATGAAGTTGAAAAAAAACCCCACAGTTTTAAGCTCTCTAAGGAACCTTTTAATGCTGAGACTCCAGTTTTTAAGAGTAAAAACTTGTAGTTTTTAGTGTAAAAGCTCTGCTGAAAAGAAAAAAACCAGAGCAACAGGAAGCAGTGGTAATATCAATAACACTGGGGTAAGAGCAGATGCCTAAGGGGGTTTTTTCCACACTGTGGCCGATGCTATTCAGGAAACGGGATAAGGCCCAACAATCATTTTCACTTGGGTTCCACCTGAGAATAAGACTGAGCACCAAACTCCATATTATAAAGTGTTTCCTGGTCCATCAGGGTTCCCGTGAAACTTAAAAATGATTATTGCAACACTTGATCGGCTCCCGAGGCCCAGGGAGCTAAGACTGAGGTCCAGGTTCTTTCTTGGTTGAATGCCAGTTTTCCATCCTCTTTATGCCAGCCAGGCTCTGTGTTGTTTTTGTAATTTAAACAATAAAATGCTGTCTGTTCAAAGGGGAAGATCATTAGAGGGTTTGCAGGAGCCCCTCAAATACTGCATTCATTTTTAATGGGGTACTTGACATCCTGCAAAGTTCACACACATAAGAAAGAGATTGCACAGCATGAACAGGGAAAAAAAATGCACCGCCTATTCCTCCAGGACGGTGCTGATAACATGAGGTGACTAGTCCATGACATGTTTTATAGGACGGCTCTGTAAATGGTCATGCCTTTCAGCACAAAACAAATTAAAACAAAATCATAACCCCAGCAGCAGTGTTACCACTGGGGGCATTCTTCGTGATTAAATATATATCACATTGTTTCCAGGCCTGCTAGGGTAAAATCTGCCAAATTCAGCATGGTAATTTATTTCAAGTTTTGAAAAAAAAAAAAAAAGTGATGTACCAAAAAAATTCGTTTTTTTAATTAACACCTTATTTTCAGTTACAAGTCAAATCATTATGCTGAACATCGAGGGGGCGTCCAAATATCTTCCCAACACTGTAGTTTCATGATGTTGAATATTGTTCTAAATAAATAGGTCATTTGGTAAGTATTTTGAAATTTATTCTTTAAGGTTTCAATTTTCTGTCAAAAAAAATCTAAGATATGAAAAGTCAGATTTACAGAAAAGATAAATTGGAGAAAGGATGCTATTTACATTTTCTTCACGAGTTCACCACAGGATCCGTTCACAACAAACCCCAGTGATGAAATGGAGAACCCACAACTCTCAGGTGGGCTCCTGCTACTATGTGCTTTGGATAATTTTCTTCTGTCAACATTTGGGAGGATGAAAGAGAAGGGTTTTATTTCTCTTTTAAAGAGGGAACCTTTCCCAGCCTCCTCTCTGCCAAGCTCCACGTTCGAGAGCACACGCAAGAGCCTGGTGCAAGACCACTGATCTCTGAGCCCTGTTTGAGGGAGGGTGTCCACCGTTAGCTCCCCACTTTTGTCCTCAGCTTTACGTAAAACCACTCGCCAGCATTTCAGGGGCCCTATGGCAAGACTTTTTCATGGGCATTTGCTCTCTTCTCAGTTCAGGCAAGAGGTCTGGTCTGGAGACACAACAATCAAGTCCACAGGTGTGTCTGTGTAGGCCCTGCTCCAAGCATTGTGCATGCGGATTCCTCTCACCCTCACAGTAATCTGGAGGGAGCAGGAAATGGTATCCTGCTTTATTTCACAGACTGGGCAGCTGAGGTACACACAGGTTAAATAGCTTGCCTACGGTCACTGGGACAGTTTGTGGAAGAGCTTTGAATCCAAGCTTGAAAAGTATCAGAATCCACGCTCTCAGCCACAATGCTATAGTGAGGTGATGAATTTGGGGGTCTTCAGCATAAGAAGGCTGTTTAAAGCTACGAGTCCAGGTGAGATCACCAAGAGAACATGATAGCAAATGGACAGTCTGAGGCATTTGTGTAAACACAATATGGGTGGGATGGAGGGGACGGTTAGGAGCATAGATGGACTAGGACTGGTCCTGCGTAGGTACATGTTGAAGGTGGGTGCTGGGCACACGGAGGTTCGCTCTACTTTGCTGTCTATTTTATATATGATTAAAATTTGCCATAATAAAAAGTGAAAAACAAAAACAGGGGGATAAGCATTATCAAAGGAGACCAAGAAAAAGTGACAAGGTAGAAGAAAATTAGAGAAGTGTGGTATCCTGGAAATCAAATATTACGGTCATCTACTGTTGCCCAACAAGCTACCCCAAAACATAATGGCTTAAAAAAACAACAATCATTTACTTTGCTCATAAACTGGCAATTTGGACAGGGCTCAGTGGGGACCTGTCACCTCTGCTCCTGAGTGTCAGCCTGGGTGACTCTCCTGGGCCTGAGGCCCCATCTCTAAGATGGCTGCTCACGTGCTGGCATCGCTGGGAGCTCGGCCAGCGAGTCCTACTTTTATCTAGGGTCAATCCCCAGATTTACTAAAGGTAAGTCGTGCAAAGAAGAATTACTTGAGACTCCTTCAACCATGTGCCTTACTCAGCTGACAAATGACCCTTCAGAGAACACTGAGAGAGATCCTACTGATGCTGGGATTGTTTCCTCTACAACAACTACTGGAAACGAGGAAGGAGCATTTGTCATCCAGGTCTTTATAACTGCCAGGAGAGCCCTGCACTTTACAGCGAGAGAAATCTGAATTTTGTGCATGCCCTGTGGTCACAGCTCCCCCTGGAACTTCTCGTTTGTAAAATACTTTAAATGGCTGCAAGGAGAAGTGGGGTCCGGTGAAAATATGTGGACAAATTCTTCTGTCTCTGACAAATAATAGGCAAACAGCAGAAATTAGATTTTCCCTGATCTTACTCATACTTTCAAATAGTTCTGCCCATGGGTCTTTAGAAGGTTTCCCCTGGGTGGACCGGGCAGTTATTCCTTGTCAACAGTCAAAGGCACTGACTAGCCTTGAGTTCCACCAGAGTTCAATGAGAATTTGTAACACCGAGACTTGATTTCCAAAATGCTCTGAGACTTCAAGTCAGGGAAGAGGTTGGAATGCTGAGACTGTGTCTTCCCACAAGGATACCTGGCCAGTATCGAAGGGAGGGACTACTGAGCCTGAGACAAGTGTGGGTCACCCCACATACCGCTGAACACTGTAGATGAAAAAGGGGTGCTGTAATAAATCCAACCAAAAGCAACCTCACAGGGTGATCTCATCATAAATCCCTAACTGGGTGGGTCACGTTGGCTAGTCACCCCGGACATATAACTTCTGTGGTGAAAGGTTTATCTTCTCCCTGCCCACTGTTTTTGTGCTTCTAGGTTAACACACCCTTGAAATGCCAGAGGTAAGTCTCTTTTCCAGACCCTTGAGGCGTAACCACCCTAAGAGAGAGCACATAATCTTGTTAAGTACCCTGTACCTTGCTTTCACCCAACTTCATGAACTCTTCCTTGGTTCCCTTCTTAATTTTGAATGTATGAAAGAAACTGCAAAATTGTCATTCTCCAGAGCATTTGAGATCTCGGTTCCTGGCATTTTTGTCAGTTTGGCTCAAACAAACTTTTGTAAAAATCCTCTATAGGTTTGGGCGTTTCTTATGTCTACAACACACACCACTGGGCCTGTTGGGCCGTTGCGGAAGAACCAAGGAGGAAACAATTAAAAAACACATGAGGAGAACTGAAAGGCAAGTTCTGTATTTACTTTCCCATTTCTGCTCACTGGAGAATACAAGGGGCACCTGAAACCAGTGACTTAGTAATGTTTTGATCATGATGTAGTGTTTCTGTAAGTTACGGCTCTGCCGGTGTTTAATTATCTGAGAATAGGTTTAAGCAAGCCAGGGTTTCTCTGTGATGAAATCTCTAAGGTCATCATTCTCCACAACAGGCAGTCATCACTGACCTATGTTATTGGCCAAGAGGTGAAGTGTTTCCCAAACACTCAAAAAGCTGAAGTCTCAGGAGCAGGGATTAACCCTTTCGCCCTCTGCCTTCCACTAGTGCTACTCAGTCAAATTACACTATGTTAATGAGGCATTTGGAGAGCAAACTGCTTCGCTACCAGTACAAATCCACTTCGAGTTCCTGTCTCCCTTCACCTCTCCCCACCACTTGTTGGTGTTCACCACCCTCTCCTTGGTCCCTAGGAGGGCCCTGTTTCTTGATTTTCTACCTCACAGATTGTTCTTCCTTACTCTGTGTATTCAACTGACATGTATTTTTTTTTTCCCACACCAAGCAATTCTGCAACACCAGTTGGGTGTCCTATAATTCAACTCAATTCTATATACCTGAAGAGAGTGTTAGATTCCATAGGGTAAAGGCTCAGCTCTACAAAACTGCTCCCACCACCCAACTTCAGACACCAATTGCAAATTCACGTTGTCACCTGTGCTTCCTACCCACAAGCTATAGATTGGAGATTGCAATGACCCCCTTCTTAGGTTTGATTAATCTGCTAAAGCCACTCACAGAACTCAGAGAAACGTTTCACTTACTATTGGGTTGTCGGAAAAGTCATCACGTATTTTTTTTCTACGTTTATCATTGCAAAAACGCGTCATGACTTTTCCGACAACCCAATAGATTGCAGGGCAGTAACTCTTCTGTTTTTTTTTCTTTTGACTACCTTTGGAAGTGACTCGAGATCTTGTGAAGATAATATCCTTTGCACCCTCTTTGAGGATGCCTTTTAAATCCATGGCATTATTTAATACTGCCAGAAATATTTACTGTTTGTCCTGGCAGAAACCTGACAGTATATTTGAAAGATTTAATAACTTTGATAAAAAATTTGGCCAAATTGGAAGGTGATATTAAAAGCCTGATAGGATTATTTTCAGGCCTTCTCTTCTAAGCTAAAGGCCCCCAAAGGGAGTGAAAATATTCCAACATAGGTGGATGGGTGTGTCAGTCCTTTGATATCATTTAGGTGGCAATCCAATTCTGTAAGGGTTCTTGTTTCAGAAGCCTAGTCTTTACAGGAGCAGGCCTAACTCCAGCCAGAAACCATTCAAAGTCCACTCCTTGTTTTTACCAGTCTCAGGACCTCCCCTATTTATCTCAAAGGGCTTCTAGATATTGTAAAAATTCTGGCCTTTGGGAACAAAGGTCCTCCTTGGAGGAACTTGTATTCTTTTCCTGTGTCAACACTATGTATATTGTAGATGTGTCATATTCTTTCCTCCAGATGGTATTACCAAAATTAATTTGTAAAAGAGCTCTACTTAATTGGCTTAAAGAAAATTAAGTGCTTATATAAATTAAATTCTCAGAAATAGAATAGAAACTAACCCAAATGAATTTCAGGTTCATGTGATCTGGGAAAATATTCGGTATTAAAGCTAGTTTGAGTGTAATGGTTTAATTAAGAGACAGGTCTTTAGAATTATCAGAATTAAATCTAATAATTTTATTCTACCTAGGCTTATAAAGGTCAAGCAAGTTCATGTTATCTCTGTTGCAGTTTGTCAGTAAGAAAAGTAAGTCATATGATGAAATTTTTATAAGTAATCTAAACATAATTGTTAAGAACAAGTAAATTAGATAGATATAAGTAGGACAGAAAGTTTTTAGGTGATCATTTAAAATATTTTCCCCAAATCTTTTTGGTAACCTGAAACCTTAAAATTTTGCTAAAGGGTGACCAGTTAGCTCAGTTGGTTAGAGCCTGGTGATTACACCAAGGTTGCTGGTTCGATCCCTGCATAGGTCACTGTGAGTTGTGCCCTCCCTAAAAAAAAGAGCCAACTATGTCATTGTATCATGAAAACAATGTGTAACCAATGACCATGGCTGTTCCTCAATAATAAAAAACAAGTTTTGCTAAGATTAAGCTAAGGGATAGAAATTTATTAAATACCCAGATCACTTAAACATTAATTACTGAATATAGATTTATCCACTTTGGGCTTTCTTTTACTGAAGAACTAAAGATATTTGGATCTATTAAAGATATTTTGTGCCATGCCAAGAAATTTTCTATGAGCAAGCCCATGTTTCTAGAAATTATAAAAAGCATTTATAAGTCTACCAATTCACAGAATGCTAATGTGAAAGACAGTTCATAATGGCTTATTGCATAGTTTTCACTAGAAATTAAATGTTTTTCAGGGTTAAGAATTCTAATATTTGTAATTAAAACTACCAGAAATAATAAAGAAAACAACTCTGTATAGAAGGAAAGTAGGATGTCTATTTTTGTAAAAAGAAAGCATGAGAAATGGAAATGCTGTCTTGGTGGTGGTGGTGTTGAGGGCAAAGAAAGTAAGTTTGTCCTAAAGTGAGGCTGGTTATTTCGGAATGGGAAAGAGGAAAAACACAGGATAAAATCTGAATGTAAAAAAGGAAGTTGTAGAAGGTTTTTGGAAAAAGAATCTTGGGAATGGAATTTTACACATGGTCAAGTTGGATAAAACTGAATAAATTTGTTATAAAGATTGTAAAAAGCTTTACTATCAATGGTGTATTTATGTATAGCTAAACCTTAATTTTCTTTCATCTGCCGCAAGGACAAGTTTTCTTTGTTCTGCTTTTTTTTTTTTTTTAAGATTTTTATTGGGGAATTGGGGGATGGGAACAGCGCTGGGGTATTGGGGGAAGGGGAACAGACAAGTTGACGTCGCTTCACTGGCCCAAGTTGGCACCATCGTTGCGCTCTTCCCAGGCGAGGCGGATCCATCCACGGCTTCTGGACGGCCGCTCACTGTGGCTCCTGGCCGCTCATGCTGGCTGCTGGCTACACATGGTAGCCCATGGCAACCCACTACAGCAGGGGACTGCAGTCTACGCCGTCGCCTGCGACTCACGGCAGCCCAGCTCCAGGTTGAGCTGTTGTTCAGCATCTTAGCTGTAGAGGGCAGTGTCACTGGCCCTCATATGTGGAATCCGAACCGGGGCCCTCTGGCATCCCAAGCCAGCTCTTAACCATTGCGCCACTCGGCCGGCCCTTCTTTGTTCTGCTCTTAATAAGAAGTAGTAAACAAAGGTTTTCTTTACCTTTTAAGAAATCTGCCTAGAAAAAACAAAGATCTAGTGTCTTGTCAAAATAATCACCTATGTTCTATATTGTCTTCATCAGCTCTGATTACTTAAGGAAATCTAGTCCTTTCTATTTTTAATATAGAACTAAGTTTTGCTCAGAACTATGTAACTTTCTGCATTTGCCTGTGAAATCTTTAATTGTCACATTGGTTAAATAGATAATTGAGTATTGTTTCACAGTAAACTATGATCCTATTTGACCAAATGTTTTAAAGCTGTTTGATATTTTTGACAAACTTCCCCAAATCAAATTCTAAATGAAGACTTTTTGACCTCAAACTAACTCTGGGGTTTTACAGAGGGTCTCTGGAATATCTCAAAAGATTTGTTCTTTCTTCTTATAAAAAGGGAGATGTTAAACTATTTAGACTTATCTGACATGTTAAATTACATGGGAAGTATTGCCAAATAAGAAGTAATACTAAGCTTTCTTTATGTTGTATTTGTATAAGTATATAAATGTTCCAGAAATTGTATGAAATCCCTAAAATCTGATATGTCCTGATATGTTATCAGTCACAATTCCACTTACCTTAAAACGCTGCATGTTACAGAAATAACCAAATGTCCTTGTCCATTATAATGAACGCTCATCCAATTTTTAACACTGGGTATTTTTAAGTCTTTTGTCGTTTATAGTTATTATTTTACTTAGATGCATTTACAAAAGTATTCCTGGTTAGTATGAGAGAAACTGCGGGTTCAGACTTTTGGTGTATGTGCTTGGGAAAGCAGGACGACAAAACTACCACCTGCAGGATTATGACAAAGCCTAAATCAGAATCCCGCCCAGGCGTAACAGCCTATCCCACATCCTCCTCGCCACCGCATGGCAGCTAAACTCCAAGGACGTGAACCTTGGATACACCTCACAGCTGCCTGTACAAATGCCGGAGACCTCCGAATGCAATTAGGAAGAGAAGTGGCTGACATCGATATAGGCTGCTCCTGTTCAAGACAACAGATTAGGACTTTCTCCTTTAGCAAAATATGAAATGCTTCCTTCTTTTCTTTCTTTCCTTACTCTGGCATTAGCCTGGAAAGATAGCGCCATCACCAGTATCTCCCCGGCCATTGCTAAGTGGGTAACCTCTGGAATTTAGAACCACCTTTATTTCAGGCTAGGAGGAAACCTAACTGACCCCTGGCTTGAATGGGCAAATGCAACAATCCCTTTGAATCATGCCAGTAATAGTGCCACCTTAATGAAGTGGATTGTGTCCTACAGGAGTTATCTTTGTCTGTGGGTTATCATTTGTGTTGGGTCTATGAATGCCTAGATGGCTGGTGCGTAACTGGGCAATGCCTCCTCTTTGGTTTTCTGTGTCCTTAATGTTTCTAGGATGGACCTCCCAGGAGGCATTCCCTGGTTAGAAATGAGTACAAGTGAGGCTATAACCAGGAACCTGTCCATAGCTCTTGAAAATATTGCAAGAATCCACTATTCAAGCAATAGCTACCCAACAAAAACCCTTAGACTCTCTGACCAAAGCTGTTCTTGATACTAGGACAGCCCTTGATTATCTTTTTGCTGAGCAAGGGGGTCCTAGCTGTGGCTAGCACCACCTGCTCTGCACCTAGATTAACACTTCTGGGGAAGCTGAAACCGTTACATAAGATCACTGAGCAAGTTACTTGGCTCAAAAGAGTGACTTCTTCAATGGGATCTTTCTTTGACTGGTTTGGGTCTTGGGGACTATGGCTCTGAAGTGTACCCCAAACATTGGGAGTTATCCACTTATAGTTACATAATCTCCCTGGGGCACTGTATTCTCTCAAAAGCTTTAAATGCATGAAAAATTTGTGAGCATGAAGTCATGACCCATGAATACCATAGAGATTCAGAAAACAAACAAACAAAATAAAAAATAGGATCAACAAACGCTGCAAGAACTACAGAGAGGGAGATAAGACTGGCGCTAATACCTTACATTCTGATTGCATTAGGCTGAGAGTTTGATCAAAAGGGGCTAACTGTTCAAAAGAAACAACAGACCCCAAAACAGAGTCACTTGTGCTAAACCTTACTAAGACTTAATACGTAGCCTAATAGAAGTTTCACTCTCCCAGGAGTGGAATTTTACACCAATCAGTCTGGAATTTCCAGGTCAGGATAAGAACCTCTGCTTCCCCTAAAGGAAGGTACCTATGCCTGAAGTAATCCATTCTTTCAACTTCCTTGTCCCACCATTTTTTCTACCTATAAAAACCTTCCCATTTTGTACAACTCAGAGCACCTGTCTATTTACTAGATGGGATGCTGCCTGATTCATGGATCATTCATTAAAGCAAATTAGAGCTTTAAATTTCCAGTTGAATTTTATTTTATTTTATTTATTTATTTTTTTTATTGGGGAATTGGGGGAGGGAACAGCGTTGGGGAATCGGGGAAGGGGAACAGACAAGTTGCTGTCCTTTTGTTCTTCAGTCTAGTTGTGGAGGACGTTTTTTCACTGGCCCAAGCTGGCACCATCATTGCGCTCTTCCCGGGCGAGGCAGATCAGTCGCAGGCTTCTGGACGGGGCCGCTCACGCTGGCTGCCGGCTACACACGGTAGCCCATGGAAACCCATTGCTGCAGTGGCTGCAGCCTACACCGCCGCCGGATCACAGAAGCCCAACTCCAGGTTGAGCTGTTGTTCAGCATCTTAGCTGTGGAGGGCAGCGTCACAGGCCTTCATATGTGGGATCCGAACCAGGGCCCTCTGGCTTCCCAAGCCAGCTCTTCACCACCGTGCCACTCGGCCGGCCCTGAATTTTATATTTTTTAACAGATGTTTCCTCTCTGGGACAATAACTCCAAATCTCTAGGCTACATTAGGTTTCCTCCTATATGCTTCCTCTATCATACAGCACGTTACAATAATTATTATTATTTTGCTCTTTGTTAAGTTCTTTGGGTTCCTATTTCCTGGGTGCCCAATACTCAATTGCAAGCATGTTAGAGACACTCAAGAAAATGCTGAATAAGTGAATGAGTGAATTATAGCTCAATCATAGATTAACACATAAATTGCTTTTCTTTTTCCACTCCCAATATGCTTCAACCCCTCGGGTTGCTTATAGTCTAGGAAAGGAGACAGAAGTGTAAGCAGATCACCATAGCATAGAAACTTCAGAGGATCCTTAGGTGCATCCAGGAATCCCACGTTAACAACCAATTAAACAATGAAGACATGGACACACAGGGAGGATAAATGACAGATCATCCTTATTTGGTGACATACAGTGCCAGAACCTTACCAGAGCATTTGTTTTATAAAATAAAGGCTAAAGAGTCCAGGGCCGCTCCTGCCCTCCAGGCTGATAGTAACCCAGGAGGCAGCACCTTTGGAGAAAAGTCACTTAACCAGTTTTAAATCCACCTAATCAAGGGCACCCATGAGGTAAGTGGTAAAATGCTTTGTCATAATCCTTTGCTTTTCTTGGATCTACCAACCTCGTAAACTTTACAAAATTATATACTAGCTTATTATTCCTCTGGACTTGATCCACATAAAGCCTCGAGAGACTCTTTCTGGGTCCTCTGTGCTCTGGCCATTTTCAAAGGGAAGTTTCCATCTGGCGCTCTGATCTTGCCTGCCTCACTAGGTTTCTTTTCTGCTTCCCCAGGCCCTACTTTCAACAATCCAATCCACAGGGCACAGTTCCTCATTTCAACACCTGCCCTTGGCTCTAGCTACCACTTTCCTTAATCACAAGCCTTTTCTTCAACATCATGCTTTTTTAGCCCATCTCCCCTGACCAGGCCCATAGGACTGGGTGGAATTTTCCACCTTCCACTTCAGCAGCTCTTGAGCTGGTCTCGCCATTCTATAGTCTCACCCCGGCAGCAGCCTCTAGTTCAGTTTGAAACGTAATCTCCAAAATCCCCGTTTATTTCACATCTGTGACCTCGTCTATAGTAAGAAGGAATATTACGCCAACAGACAGTATTGGATCTGGGCTTCTGCATCCCTTTCCTCTTTACAATTGGTGTGACCTCTGTGTGAGCTAACTGGCTCAAGTGATTAGAGCTGTCGTTTCAAGCTTCTGTGAGCTGCAGAACCCCTTCATAAAATCTTAGTGCTAGAAAGTAACACTTAAACGCTGACTTGCACTGGCGGACGTGGGTGTGGACGTCCTGAGCCCCCTTTTTCTCTCATTCCTATGACCCTGAGGGACTCTGCAGAGCCTCCAGGTCGGAAATCTACGTTCTGATGAAGCCCAAGTGGTAAGTGCCATGCCACTGGGCCAGGTTTTGCCAGAGGCCGCGCAATAGCCCAGAAAGCAGCATGACAGTGGTTACGCGGGCCACCTCTGGAGAAAGGCTGCCAGGGTTCAGAGCCCCACTCCCCCGTTCACTAGCTGACACTCATTGGGCAATTTACTTAACCGCTCTGTGCCTAAGCTTTTTCATCTGTTAAGACAGGGATCATAATGGTTCCTGCCTCGTTTTTAAGAGAATTAAATGAGTTCATAGGTAGAGAGAGCTTAGAAGAATGCCTGGCTGATCTGGAGAGGTGGCAGATAAACGTTTGCTACTATTATCTTCCAGAATCACACCATGTCCCAAGAAGACCTGGGAGCGAAGTTTGAGTGACACAGCACCATCCTGCTGCCATCTGAGAGCACAGCCTGTGGCCATATGTCAGGACTATCCTCTGTGTACATGAGGTGCCAGGCTGGCCCTTTGCAAACTATGCCTGCAGTACATGAAATGGTAGCTCAGGGCTCTAAAATGGGACGTTGGCTTCATCCCACAGAGTGGCTGGCTCCACGAAGGAGTTTACTTCACAAGGCTTACTACAGATTTAGGTCAAGTGAGAGCCTCTACACAGGGCACTGCTTTTCAGTGGAAACGGGCGGGGCCATTTGATTAGACTTGTAAATCTAAGGTTAATTGGGAGTTGAGCATGGCAATTCTACGAAACGGGGTACTTGGCATGTTTATATATTTCTGAATCTGTCCCCTGTTTATAGCTACAAACATGCCATTAATTTATGATTCTCCTTCTATAGGCTTCACCAGAGTAACACAAATAAAGATTAGTCGTTAAACCCAGAAGGAATTTGAGAGCAGGACATAAAATTTAAAGAAGGTTATGCACTGAGGGGGAGAAAAATAATGTAAGGAGTAAAGGCAACAGAAAATTAGCTGCTAAATCTTCAGAACAATGCCTTTTTACAGGCTGTTTTTAATAACATGTTATACTGTATTTGAATCTGTGGTCCTCCAAGCTAAACTAAGTAACTCCCAGAGGAAGAAGAGGAGACACTTTTCTAAGTGTGTAAAACAGGTCTTTCAAATGAGGAGGTGGGGGAGGGGGTGGGGTGCGGAAATCCCAATCTTTTCTTTCCTGAGTTTGTCTTTTCTTTATTACTTTCTGCTCATGAAGCCGGCAGGAAATGTAGAGAGGGTAGATGCTGAATCTACTTCCTGGGCTCGGACTTTCCCGACTAAACCCAGGAATGAGAAGGCCGAGCCTGAGGTTCTTCAGGCTAAGCCTGCGTGAGACCTCTTCCTGCCAGAGCAGGAAGTGTCGGAGTAGCTGTGTCGGCATCTTCACGCCCATGCCTCTGATCAGAGTGGAAGGAATTGGTGACGATATGGTCTACACTCCTTTATCCTCAACTCCAAACTCCACAAAGCCCTGCAACTAAAAGTGTTTCCCGTAAATTAGGCACAACATTTCATTTGGTAGCAAAACCTAACCTTCTTGACAAGTGGTCGAGTGAAGCCACCGTTGGACGTAGCGAGGGTGATGAAGCATACATTTTGTGGTGAGAATATGATTGTATTTGTCTACACGGTGCTAACCCAGACCCCACTGCAAATATTATATAATATATGGGATATGTACCATTTTAGCTTTCTAAAATCGGAAAAATTTTGAATTGTGAAACATATCTGGCCCCAAGGGTTTCGACAGAGGACAGTGGGCCTGTCTTAAGTTTTCTGGGGTGTGAAGAGGTCTGGAAAGACAATACACTGTGGTTCTGCAGGAGGAAACGTGAACGGCAGGTCTGGAAGGGTGGCGTGCTTCCGATAAATGGGAACTCAAAGGGAGCTGTAAGCGTCATCATCCTCAGCCTGAGAGCAGGACACCAGTGAAGTGAGTGACAAAAAATTAGTCACCAGCCATACGCTTTGATTGACTGCCCATCACTGCCCACCAGCACAGGCTGAAGGTCAGGTGAGTACAAAGCAGGATAACGCCACACCTACCCTCTTAGAACCCTTATCTCAGGACCTGCTGCAGTGCCTTCACAGCATCTTCATTTTTCACTCTCTTTCACCATCTCTCTACTCAGAACAACTTCTGCTCTATTCTTACAGGTTCTGTACTAATTGCCATTCAGAATTTACTGGCGGTGATATTAGTAAGTTTATGAAATCTAAAAAACACAATATTAGTTTCATTCTGGTTAGAGTTGTTTTATTTTTATTTTTTATTCTGGATCCAGACTGACTGGTTTCAAATTATGGCTCCACCCTAACTCCTTCCTAGGTGACTGTAGATGAATTACTTAATTTTCATGTGCCTCAGTTTCCTGATTCATATCCCATACAGTTGCCCAGAGGATTAAGTGAGCTAACACTATTTTGGCATATTGAGTGCCCCGTGCATGTAAGCTATTGTTGCTTCTGCAGGTGTTTGCAACCATCTTCTAAATGAGCTCCACAAGCTGATATTATGTTTTTTGCCTTATAGGATTCCTCAGATCCAATTTCTTAAGACGGGACCATAAGGACATTTGGTGGTCAATAATTATTAGCTAGATACGGAGATAAAGGAGAAGACAACAACAACAACAATAGATGCGTGATGAAAACCTCAGTGTGAAGTTACAACCTGCTCGCACGACTACAGCGTTCTGCTGGGGTGCGCAGCTTCTCCCCTCCTCTTTCCTCCTCTCACTAATTTGCTTTGAAATCTAAAAAACTAAAAACATTTGATATACAAGTTTCAACATAAAACTATCAGGCAGCAACAAATCTCTAAGGAAATCCTTCATATTATATTCACATTTTAATTTTCAGATTACCCATCCCTTAAACAACAATGTGAATATTAATCACAATGTCCAGCTAAGAACGCACTAAGAACAATTAATTCTGCATTAAATTGAACCCCAATTGCTTAACCACTGTAACTAGAAAAGAAATCTTTCCAGTGACATACAGTTCTCTGATGATTCACCGAGCTGCTCCATTCAGTTAGATTTTGGAGTAGATACTCCTTGACCTTCCCCAAGGCATCCAAAGTAACGGCTGTGTAAACTGGCATGAGGGCCTCTCCAGCAGTGGAGTCAGGATTTGGGGTGTATTTGCAGTGCCTCCCACCTGGAGCCCATGGTTGTATTGGAGAGGCTGGGAACCCCGTCTACTCACCTACTTTTCTCTCACCTCCTGCTCTGACTATGGAATTAATGTTGGGGCTGCTATGACTTTTTCTGGAGCGAGTTAGCCCCAAATGGACCAACCCACGTTTGTCTTAGTCCAATTCACCCCTACCCTATTTTATTTATCAAAAAAGTATGTCCAGAAAGAATGTCCAACCTAAGGTGGGAAAAAAAAAATCACAGCTAACTGTGGGTTGAAAGCTGAAGAGAGTTGAGATTGAAAAACTGCCAGCTCTTACTGCTCACTTACTCACAGGAGGGTTTACAGCTCCTGAAATCATGCCAGGACTCTGAAAATGAAAGCTTGCAGTTAGAGAACGATGGCTCATGACAGCAAAGATCAGCCATGTGATAGGCCAAGCGTTTTCCGTCACTGCCTTCCTCAACGAGACAGGGCTCAGGAACTGGGGTTAATCGGTCAGATAGCAGCCGCAGAGGCTCAAGGCAGCAGATCCAGCTGCAGCAATTAATCATTTAATTGCTTTCTGATTCACTTTAAATGTCTTTTTAAAAGATATTAAAGAAAAACATTATTGAATGAACGTTTTAGACTATTTAATAAAGATCCAACATACCCTTTGTGAACCAGAGAATAAATGGATCTCTAGCCAATTCTGTTTAACGTTTTCCTGGGTAACATTTACTCATATAGAGGAAGGGGTGACAGAATCTCTACTCCAGGCAAGAGAAAAAGCAGGTATAAAAGCACACAGAAAAGAAAGCATGAGTGTAAATAAAGATGGGTTTTTTGTTTGTTTGGCTGTTCTTGGGGCTAAAAGATGTGTGACAGGCTGGAGGGGAAGCCTAGAAACATGTAAACTGTTATAGATTTTTAGAGGGCCTTGAATGCCGAGATAAAAGAGCCTGGACATGATCTATTAAGCAGTGGGAGCCACTGACGGTTTCTGAGCAGAAGAAACAGCTTGAGTAGGGAATACTATGAACTGTGGGGTCCATCAGCCCTGGGTTATAATTCCAACTTTGGCCTTCATTTTCTGGTATGAGCACATTATGACCTTTTTGGAGTCTCCCAAGATACACAATAGAAGTAATACTTACCATTTCCAGAGTTATATCAACATTAGAAAAAAACGTAAGTGACACACCCACCCCAGGGCTTAGCACAGAAAAAGCACCTATTAAGGGGTGGTAGCTGTTACTGCTGCTGTGCTCTGGCAGGAAGGTCCAAGGGGAGGAGATGGGAAGAGGGAGAGCAGAGGGGCCCAGGTAAGGGGTACAGAGGCCGTACTAGACGGGCAAGGAGAGCCGCAAAGAGAATGCCACAGAATGCCAGGGACATGACAAAGGCGGAATCCAAAGAAACGTAGAATGAGAAAGGTGAACTTGTCCAAAGCGATTTGGCAATGAGTAGACGTGACCAAGGGAATAGGAGAAGCCAAAGAGATGCCAAGAAGTGGGCTGAGATAAGGATCACGCAAGTCAGAGAGACACAAACTTCTATGAGGACCCGAAAGGAATAATAAATGTAAAATAAATGCCAAACACTCAGCTTGGATTTCTAGGATGGCTACGGAAATAGCCAACACCATATTCCTTTCTGCAAGGATCCCATCTGAATTCTTAATAATAAGAGCTGCTTTGAGAACAATTTTCAAAGCCACAGGACCAGGTGATTTGGGCCATGACATTACTCAGCACCGTAGACCAGGCGGAGTCTTTTTCCCACACACCTTCTCCGTGGCTTGCCTGCTCACGTCACCTCCACCACGGATGTCCCCGCCATTGCCTGAGGCACTTCCCACAAGCTTCACTGTCATCGCTCACTTTATGATCCTCTCAGCACAAATAACTGCTGAGGCTCTCCTCGGGCTGGAACGGCCTTCCCCACAAGACTCGCCTGCTTGGATAGCCGGTAGAGAAATACCTGGTACTTCACAGCAGCAGGGCAGCACCTAATAACTCATTGCCCCTGACGTTTTCATTACGCCCTGTGTTCCACGTTTCTTCAGGAAGCAGCCTTAATAATGCCGTACCACTCCACTCAGTGGGGATTAACATGACTTACTTACACATACGGGGCCGCAGCCCCTCACCCAACATAAGCTTCTGGGTCGCTGTGGTTTCAGCAGTGTCAGCTCCATGTAATTCACAAAGGAATCAACCCACAGACACTTTCCAGCCATGCATGTGCCTGCCAGGACAACAGGAGAAACTTCACAGCGTATATAAATGGACTTTAATATTGCAGTATACCTTTTGGGACATACGGCTAATTCGTTACAACAGTCAGAAAAGCTGACAAGCCACTTTGTGCCTTTGTGGAGGCCTCTGCTTTGCACCGACTGCCCTGGAGAAACACAGGGCTGCACTGTCCCCTGGCTCGCAGTCCCTGCTGTCCCTACAGGTGTTCTCCCACCTGAGCTTGCTCTGCAGCACTTAGAGCAGCGGTTCTCAACCTGTGGGTCGCGACCCTTTTGGGGGTCGAGCGACCCTTTCACAGGGGTCGCCTAAGACCATCGGAAAACACAAAGATATTTACATTATGATTCATAACAGTAGCAAAATTACAGTTATAGAGTAGCAACGAAAATAATTTTATGGTTGGGGGTCACCAGAACATGAGGAACTGTATTAAGGGGTCGCAGCATTAGGAAGGTTGAGAACTGCTGCCTTAGAGGGAGCCCTTAGAAGGCTGTAGGGGCTTGTTCCTGCAGAGCTTTCCTCTCCTTCCACTAAAGCTGTTTCTCTCAGAAAACAGGGACTGTGATTTAACTGTATCATCAACCTCAGGACAATTGTTATGCTGACATATATCCAGTTAATGACGTTGTATGTTCTGTGCAACCTGACCGGCTCCAGAGTACGAAATCAATATATACAGTGTTTTGCAGGTAAAAATGTTTTATGTTTTATAAAGGGAAGTGAGACCTGGGGAGGAGGTTGGTGACAATGTGGGGTCAAAGGTTGTTTAGAAGCCAACCCATCATAGATAGGAAAGTGTTCCAGCTTCTTCACAATAGTCTTAATCTGGGACATTCGGCACAGGGCACTAAATGGGTTCTTTCCATGGCTGATTCTCCGATGATGTGTAAGCATCTCTCTTTCCAAGTCACTCTTGATTCACAGGAATGGAGGCTGACATCTACAGTTAAGGCTTCTACCTTTTTGTCTCTGTACCAGAGTAACACTAATGATAAACATCTACTGTTCATCAAGCGCTGCCACACGTTTCCAGTTTACGCCTTTGTCACTACTCTGCGAGATAAGGTGTTGTTATTACTCCCATTTACAGGTGAAAAAACTGAGCCTTGGAGTTTAGCTAATTTACCCAAGGCAGGCAGCTGGTAACTGGAAAAATCAGAGCTCTAATCCAGCTTTTAGATCAGAGTTAGGGTTAAAAGTCATTATAATTCACTGGAACAATGGCATCCACAAGTGACATTCCAGGGGCACCCACTGGACAATTCTGGCTTGATATCCACAACACAGAAAAAAACACCCCCCAAAAGCCTCAGTACATAGTGCTGAGTCTGACTCCACACACACTCATGAGCATAGAATGACCGTAACCGTTTCAGGAAAAAGTACATCAACTCTGTCATGTTTATTGACTCCTTACTCTATTAAAGGCACACAGCTAATTAATCACTAAATGGGGGGAAGAGTAGAATGTCCGTTTCTCACGGTACCTACAATCTAAGTGGGTAGGCAAGCCCTAACTGCACGCAGTGTGCACATTTAGATGACATCAGGAAAGGCACTGCAAAGCTGGGTGAGATGCATCGCCAACTTGGCAACACAGCGACAAAGTACCAGGGTGAGTAAGGCCCTCTCTAAGCCAAAGGAGTCGGGAAGAGCAGACGGGAGAGATGAGACCTGAGTAGGAGGTGACAGAGGGGTAGCACGTGGTGAGGTTGCGGATGGCAGGAAAGGGGAAGGGGCATCCAGGAGGAGGGGGACAGGTTTCCTGGAGTGGGCCAGAGGTCTCCTCAGTCCTGCGTCAGCCACTGATTGATTGAAATGCAGTGTGAGCCCAAATGGTTAAGACACAGTGACACACAGTTATAGGCTGAATTGGGTCCCCACCAAATTCACATGCTGAGGCCCTAACCCCCAGTGTGACTGTATCTGGAGATAGGGCTTTAAAAGAGATCATTCAAGCTACATAAGGTTGTAAGGGTGGGCCTCTAATCCTCTTATAAGAAGAGGAGACACAGAGATGCTCAAGCACAGAAGAAAGACTATGTGAGGACACAGTAAGAAGGCGGCCATCTGCAAGCTAAGGACAGAGGCCTCAGGAGAACCCAAATCTGCCAACACCTTGATCTTTGACTTTCAGCCTCCAGACGTGTGAGAGAAACAATTTCTGTTCTTTAAGCCACCCAGCCTGTGATGTTTTGTCATAACAGTCCTAGTAGACCAATGCACACCCCTTCAGCTATTAATATTTCACAGAGAACTTCCCTGCCCTGGCTGGGCTGCCACCCCTCCCTATGCTACCGTTGGTCCTGACTGTTTTTGAGGGCTTGGCACCTGGAGTAGCCCGTTTCTAAACCTGTGGCCTATTCCATTTGGCTTTCATGAAAACCTCTGTTGGAATACTTGGACTTCAGCAACAAGCTGACGCTGATCTAAGGCAGTGAACTTTCTGGTGAAGAGTCAGTTCCCCCCATCCCTTGGCCTCCAGATACGTGATCCTACTATGTATGTTGAGTAGGCAGCAGTAGCTGCAAGCAACTCACTGCGCAAATGTAACAGCACCCCCATCAAGAGTGTCCCCTAACCAGGTGCATGATGTGGCAGCCACGTACTGATGAATGCTGGGAGGTGGGAGGAGTCCCATTTCGCAGCATTTGCCCAGGTGTGTGATAAAAAATACCTCGTGCTGTGGCTGATTTCAAGCTACCAACTTGAAGTCACAAGGCACAGAGGTGGGAAGAAATACCCACAGTTGGCTCTCTCCAGCTGGCACCGCCCACCTCCAGGACATCACAGGGGCAATGTCCAATGACTATAAAGTTTCTAAACACTTACTGTTATTTTTGTACTTAGATCACACTTTGTATAACACACCTAAAATCCTTACGCATATGAGTGCCCAAGAGGTACCCTAAAATACGTTAGCTCACTATTTCATTAGAATTCTGGACCCACTAAGTTCTATGAAAACATTTTCAGAAAGGGTCTGTTTACCCCAAATCAGCTAAGGAAAGAAAACGGCAGAAGCTCAGCTCTTGTCTTCTTTCCCTCTTTTTTTCTTTCCCTCCATCTAGAAATATTATCTCAAAGACCTTCCCCCAATCTCCTCTGTTACTTTTCCCCTCCTTTTGTGCTCTGTTTCCTAAAGGATTGCTCTTCCATGTCCTCTGCTTCTCTTTAACATCACAGTCAAGCACAACCTTTCTAATGGTCTACTCTCTTTCTCCTACAACTTGGCTGTACCGTGGGGATAGCATCCTAGTGTTTGTTCTAAGGAGCGAAGAGGGGATAAACCCATTCAGGCAACTCAGGGGTAAACCCAGAGCAGCCAGCAGTTTTAAAAGGCAGATAATGGAGAGCAATATTAGCCCTCTCTCCTTGCTTCCCCAGAGCCAATTCAGCTTTGTTCTTTTTTTTTCTTTTTCAAACACAGAGCCAGCCATTAGTAGAAGAGCCAAAGCCAAGGCACACTGAAAAGGGATAAACAGCAACTGGAGTGGGAGTGACCAGCACTGAAGTCCAGACAAGAAGTAATTAGGGCTGACCTTGGGAAGTGGCTATGAGAATAGAAACAGAAACACACACACAAGCCATAAAGCCGTATTTTGAAGCAAAATCAACAAGACTGGACCACTGATTCGAGATGGAAGAGCAAGGGCAAGGGAGGAAGATGGAGCAGGGTTTTGAACAATGACTGCCCAGGGGAGCCATGCTGGAGCTCAGCTCCAACTGAGTGACTCAAACAAGAAAAACCCTTCGACGGCTCCGAGACCACTGCGCATACGGCGAAATCTCAATTCCTACATAAGGTCTGTCACGATTTTACACCAAGTTATCAGCAGGCTTAGGTTCATTCGTTCATTCAACAAAATTTACAGAATAGCTATTATGTATTATGCTAGATCAGGGAATGAAAAGAAGGGAAAAAGGCCCAGTGCTGACTTTGAGGAGTTCAGAGCCTAAAGGGGAAAACCTTCAAATAAATCAATACATACACGCTCCAGCTCTGGTCACCACGTTCACTTCATCTGAAATCCTTTCTGTTTATTGAGTGCCCACTACATGCCAGAGACTGCTCTTGACCCTGAAGACCCAGGCTGATTATTTCTACTCATTTCCCAATAAGTCCTGTGGGTCTATTGATCTGGGATTGTGTGCATAGACAACTGAGGCCAAAGGGAACCTCACAGGGGAAGACTGAAGAAGAGAACCACCACCACTCCTGGAGCAGCCTGGAGTTCAAGAATTGGAAAAAAGGAGACAAGCCGGAAGTCAGCAGATGAGTACCCAGAGAGGGGAGAGAAAAACAAGAGTCACAGAAGCTGGGGGTGGGGGGCTGCAAGAGTAAAGGAGAATATGGACTGTGTTCAATGCAGCTGAAAGACTAATGGGGAGAAGAATGAGCCAGGAACCAGGCAGCCACTCATTTCAGGTGATCGATGACAAGGAGTAGTGGACAGGCTGAGGGAAGGAAGCCTGTGGACTGGGACAGATTAAAGACGCACATCAGAGCAAAGGGGTGCTTTATAAAGGCTCTGGAGCAGGACATGGCAGGGTACAGAAGTCATGGGCATGAGTGGAAAGGCTGGCCTTCTTGATCCCAAGACGAGAAAAAAGGAAAGGACAGACGCAGACACGGAATAAAAGGAGGTCCTGGAGGGTTTGAAGTCAGACAATCCCATGCTTGAATTCCAGTTCTGCCACTTACTTCCTGTATCACTTCGGGCAATTTGCTCAAACTCTCCAATCCTTAGATCCTTCACCTATAAGACAGGTACAGTAACACTTTTCTCATACGGATGAGAAAACGTGTGCCACCAGCTCCCCCCTTGCTGTGCCAGGGTAAGGTACGTACGTATGCGCTCATAAAAATAAATCCCATGGGCCCTCGCCCCTATCTGCTCAAACAGGGCTGCGGCCCTCTGCAACATTTTCCAGAGAAAGCACTCACAAGTGAGCCCACCTCACCGAGCTCCAGTGGGTCAGCCAAGCCTCTGCTCAACCCAACCAGCTACAGCAGAGGTCCTGGAACAAACAAGGTGCCAGCTCCAAACGTGCTGCCTTGTGCTAAGGAGCTCTGCTGGAGCAGCCTTTTCAGCTTTGACTTAGAGCCTTTTTCCGAGACCCCCCACTCCCATCAGTCTCAGTCAGGGACTGGATAGAAGACACCCAAGTGACAAGCACTGCTTGTCATGCTACACCTGGCCTTAGCTCTTATCTCTCATGACCAGCTTTTAGTCAGGCTTGGGGTCTCTCCAGTCCTCATACCAACACGGTTTTGGTAAAACCATCCCATTAACTTGCTAGACACCTCCTGATACATGTCAGTCCCAACCTAGATTACAGTAGACCTTGGCACATAGCGGGGGCTCAATAAAAGTTAGTTTGCTTTCTCCCTTCATCCAGCACCACAGTTTCATTTGTACTTCTGATTTGGGATGTCCCTTCTCCCATCCTCAGTCACATCCGGGCTTGACCCAGATGCATAAAGACTAGGTTGTGCCGTACAGTGGTGAGCTGGTAAGTGTTCAGCAACCAGCTGAGAGAAAAAGCCTTCTTTTGTAGTGTTTGCCAATTTCCATGGTGTAAATACTCCATCATGGCAGATTTCAGCCTACCAACATGACGTCAGCCGCCTTGCAGAATTCCTGAACACTTAACATTCAGTTCTCCCAGGCTGGTGTCCGCAGTCTCTGGCACAGTACTCCACAGGTCGCCTGGGTGTCGTGGCCACCACACTGTGGAGCAGCCCTAGAGTTTCTGTCCAGCTCATGCACGTCCAGCTACCGCTTCGTAAAGACAACATCCCACCCCGACTGCACTGCCACAGGGATGAACTGCAAAGACGTTGAGTCTCATTTAGGGATCTTCACGATTTTCACGTGGCTTGGGAAAGGATTGTATTTAAATAGCATTTTGAGGGAAACAGACACACCCTGACGGGTGAAATCTCAGGGATGATCAGTGAACAAAAACACTGTCACCAAGTAAGTAAACAGTGACAAGTTTCTAAGATGCTGTTGGCAGTAGCTGGATTTTTCAGTGCTGAACACTTGAGCTGGGCATGGTGGGAGCGGCTGGTTAGCCATTTGTCAGGCAAAGTCAAAACAGCCCTCCAGCTACAGCACAGACGGCAGACTGCAGCTTGTCAGCATTTTATTTATGACTCTTAATTAGCAAGCAAAAAAGGAGGGAAGAAGTTCCCAGCTTGGGATACACATACTTATACATACATATTTTGCCCAGAAATTATCTTTGTCAAAATAATTTAAATCCCTACAATTTTGAGAGGCAGATATTATAATTTACGTTTTATAGACAGGAAACTCCATCCTGGAAGGTAAGTATAATAATCCTAATTTTACCAATGAAGGTTCAGAGAGACCAAGTGATTTTTCCAAGGTAACACAGCTAGGACATAGCAGAACCAGGACTGACAATCTTCAGACACTAATGCAAAGGCTCTTATCTGGTGGCTCTTATCTGGCATTCACAGTCCACTGACTTGCCTTGAAAGAGAGTTGACTACCGAACTCATTACATTTGTGAATAAACTTCTCATCCTTATGGTTAGAACTGATTCTAACCTCTCTTTGGAGGGAGGGAACTTTCCGAGTTAGTGAGGAACATAGGACAATTGAGAGAGTAACGTCAAGTCCCTGCCTGCTGTTGAAGAACTGGGATCTTGCCTTGTGACTGACAGCATCTAATCAGGCACAGGGCAGAGAATACAGAGCGATCCCCACAGCCCATGAGTCCCAGTGACTCTGCTCATGGAGAAGGGAGTCTGAGCTGCTAAATCTTCAGGTGGCTCTGAGGTACAGGAGTCACCAGAAGCACGAGCAGGCCTGGCAGCTATAATACAAACACGTCAGAGTGCTTACATCAGCCACCTACTTTAGAAAGGTTACTTCTGATTACTTGTGATCACTGATTTGACCAAAAAAGGCCTGATATGTATGTAATATAGAAAAAACCCCATTTCTGTTGACATAAACCATCTTTCTTACAGGCTTATTTCATTTTTTAATTCCTGGGAAACCCAAAAAACAATTTATTCTCTATTTATTCTCAGAGTTCCACGCCTCGCTAAAGAATGAACTGGAAGGCAGCAACTTCCAAGCCCTCTGAGGAGATGTGGTGAGCCCTGCAGAGGTCACCAGGATTTCTGGTTCTCTTCTCTCGCAGGGACCAGGGATGAGGAGGACTGCACCGCTCCATCCCCTCAGGGTTAAGCATGGCCATGTGACTGGCTTTGGCCAATGAAATATGACCAGATGTAATGTGTGTCCCTTCTGGGTGGAAGTGTTAGTAAAGAGTTAGGGCCCAGTTATCTACGCTTCCTTCCCTGCTGCTGCAGTGATCCCAGCAGCACACGTTGAGTTGACAGGCTGTCTGCCACTTGCCACTTGGGGCCCAGAGTCACTCTCGCTGTCAGGTAGTATTGCCACTGAGTTTTCAAGCTGTTGTTAAATAGTATAACCTCACCTATCCTACTAGGAGAGAAGGTGAATGAGGATTAACTAAGAGGAAAAGTAAAAAGTAGGAAGTCAGAGGCTGAAGGAAGATGCGGGGACATTTGAATCCCACTGGAAACCTGGGACCCTGAGTTTCTAGGGGCGACTTCTTCCGTAAGTGGGCAAGAGAAGGGGGAAGCTGGAAAGCTGGTCAAAATGAATCTGTACCTTCAGGTTTCCAAACAGTGGACTGGAAAGGATCTAGACTTCTTGTAATCTAGTTAGAAATCTGAGCTGAACATTGCAGTGAGATCGAGTCAAATCAACAAACAGCCACTGAGCGCCTACTCCTTGTATGACACTGTTCAACACCGTAGGAGGTACTTAGGGGTATGGAAGGCCCTTCTTTCTTTCAGTCTAATTAGTATGCATAAGTTTAACATCAGGAAACATCCAATAGTTTTTTAAGAACTTCAGATATCAATGATAAATGTGATGTCACAAAGCCGTGCAATTAGCGACCAAATTCACCCTGTACAGAAATCCCTGCAGATGTGCCGAAGGGGCTCAGTCACCACGGAAAACCTCACTCTAGTCTGCGCCGTCCTTCACCCTCACGCCCACAAGTAATACATTCCTGTCAGGGCCTTGTGGCTGAATGACCACAAGTGGAGGAGACAGAGGGGACGTTCAGGCTCTCAAGGCAAACAGCAGCAGAAGAAAGCGCTCCTCAAGTTCTTGGCAGCTCAGCTGCAAGTCTCCAAAAGGAAAATAAGCAGCCTCGTGGGACCCGCCTGGCTTTGCCACATGCCCTCAGTGGAAGGACTGAAGGAAGGCCAAGGCCCAGGAGCTGCAGCAGCCATCGGCCATCACACCCCATGTGTCCCCCTCGCCCGTCCCCCAGATGGCCTGGCTGTAACAGCCAGGGTGCTGCCAGCTCCCTGGGTGACAGTTTAGCTGCTCACTGGTGCAGTGCTATGGCACCTAGAGGCCGCACTTCAGAATCTGTCTTTGAATGAAAATGTAAGTCAGATCTTATTAAGAAAAACTATTACAGCAAGGAGACTGGTATCTAACCCAACCACTCCCCTCCCCGAACCTGGCCCAAACAAACCTATGCTGGAGAAAACTATATGATGTCATGGTTCAAATGAATGTTCTGGAATCACTGGAGGTTGAGAGTAAATTACCACCTTTAAGAGCCTCTTGGAGTGCATGACTGAATTCCTGCAAAGAAGAAAAGAGGAAAAGAGCTCATGTCTTACTAGAGTTTGAGAACCCACCGAGGCAGCAGTATCCTGACACCAGGACAGACAGCATCATCGAGTCTGAGAACACGGCTGCTCTTTCCTCTGTTTGGAGAAAGCGGCCAAATGTTAGTCAGTGCCTTTCAAATGCACAGCCCTCCTGAAGAAAATAGCTGTGCCTGCCATCCAGGCTGGGGAGCACCCTGGGCAGGTCCTTAGTAAAGGTGACTCAGGGCTGCCAATCATAGTCCGGCTCATCCCCTGGGAGGTGGTCTGGCCTCCAAAGCTCTGTCCAGACAGGGACTATGTGATTACGTGATTAACTGAGCCAATAAGTCCCTCTCCCTCTCCATCTCTCTATCTCTCCTTCTCTTTCTGGAAATTAAATGGAAAATTCAAGGAGGACAGTCACTGAGCTGTTAGCAAGAACAGAAGCTGAGACTATAATACAGAGAGCATATGCCATGTAAAGCTGTGGGACAGAGAGTATGAGAGTCTCAAAGTCAAGACTAGGCTGAAGAAATGAGCCAATGGAAAGGTGCAAAGAGCGGAAAGCTGGGTCAAGTTGGTGGCGGCAGCTGTGGTCACAGAGACCAAGTCCTTATGATGGACAGAGTGGGGGTAGAAACACCCACGGCTGAGTTGCACTAGACCCCCCCCCCCCCAGTTCTAGCTTCCTCGTGGCTTCTTGAAGACTAGCTTCCCACAAGAGTCCTGTCTGCTGTCTCCTGCCAATCATTCCCATCAGCAAAGTTGCCTCAGAGTGTCCAAGTTTGTGCCCTCAAAGTGCCTAACACACATGCTGAGGACCAGGTTCTACAGGTTCCTGGATATTGGCTAGTCTAGACCAGCCCTGATGCTCCCCCAGTCATTATCACCAGATGCTTTTCATCCCAGGCACTTGACACTCAGTATGTCAGGCTATACTGTTACTTATTTGTGCAGGTTTTGATGCCGCTCTCTCAACACCTATTTATTTTATGGAGTATTTTTAGCATGAGGGGGGAGGGGGCTGGGAGAATGCTTGGGGAAGAAGAGAACTGTTCTAGGTGGGGACAGTGTCACACAGTCTCCATGTGTTCAGTGCCTTGCACACCTACATGCTCCAAAAAGTGATTGTTGTGATGCCGTTTTAATCCCACCTTCCTGGGTTTATAAAGACAAGCACAGGCTATTGAAACTGAGGTCTCAGGGGGTCCTTGAAAACTGAAACTTTTCCTCCCTGAGGAAGCAAGCCAGGGAACTTGTAAGTGTACCCATGTGGTCTTCATAGAAAGATACAATGTAGGGCATAAGATGAGAGAGAGAGAGAAAGAGAGAGAGAGAGAGAGAGAGAGAGAGAGAGAGAGAGAGAGAGAGAG
>NW_017731351.1:2555354-2573619 GCF_001890085.2 Hipposideros armiger
GAGAGAGAGAGAGAGAGAGAGAGAGAGAACCTTTTCAAATCCTTTTAAAATAATCCATGCAGCTGCTTCCTGAACTCTCCGGAAGAACTGAGATGCAAAAGGCTATACCTCCCCTCCATCACTCCCCACCCCCACGCTGCAAACTGGCTTTCAGGTGACGCAATGACGAGACCTCTGCGGTGGTGAGCTCTGTGGAGGGATGCAGCCAGCCAGCAGAGCATGGGTGCTGCCACCTCTTGGATGTTCGCAGCCAAAGCAAGCCTCTGTCCCAGAACGGATGTATTGCAGTGATATTATGAAATGTTAACGGGCAATCTGTTCTGAAATAATTACTCAGTGTGTTGGCCTCCTTTTCCGTTTTAGAATTTCAAAGGCATTACAGGCTGGAAGCAGTGCCAGCCTGTTAGTGGTACCTACGCTGATTAAATCTAGCCCATCACCACCACAGCTACACAAAAGCTCTTTTTCTCAATTAATAAAATGCAATTAATGGTATCATTGAAAAACTCCCGCCACTTTAATTTAGAGCTCTTTAGAGCTTTAATTTAGAGCTGTGTGCAAATTTTAGGATATGCATTTTTTTAGCTGACATGATTAACAGCACCTAATTTCTGGGATACACCCAAATTTCTGGAGGGAAGAAAGAATGTTTACCAGAAACACACGCAGTAATGACAGCTCCTTTCCCCTTCCTTCCCCCCACACAGGCTCACACACGTGCAGCCCAGTTCAGCTGCAGTTGCTCGGCCGCCACGCTGTCTCCCTCGCCTGTGGAAAGCCTGATCCGTCCACGCTGGAAATGTCTAGGGTGCTGTGAAGCAGGATGCACGTTCTAAGGCCTTTATGGCGTGATGGTCCTTTTGAAATATTTATATTGATCGGCCCAGTTCCTGAGAGGAAATAGACTGTTTCTCTTATTCTCCCAGGTACAGGTCATTTGAGCAGTTGGGTTGTCATTTTCTTAATCTCTGCATTTCCCTAAGGATAGTGAGAGGATGATTTAAACAGCAACATTGGCTGCTTTAGGCGAGATTTTCAAAGCTACACCAGGGGAGTTAAAAGCGCAAATCCTGTTATTGTTACAGGATTAATGCACTGAAGTCCCAGAATACCAGTTTGGAAATGTAGCCAAGGAATATTATTTTAATGTACTGTATGCTATTTTTAGACTCAGCTATAGCCCAATTATCAGCTGGCATATCAAAAGTGAGACAAGACAGACAGCTGTCTTTAATCCAAAATTCTAATGAGGCTTTTAGTGTTTGCGTTTTCTCGCCACTTAGAAATCTGGATATTTGGGGGGAAAGTAAAGGACAGAGAGGCAGCAGCTGTCTCCTACCAGCTCTGTTGCCACACAGGCCGCAACGCAGAGTACTAGTTCTACGGACTATTTTAGCTTCGTTTCTTTTTCTCCCCCCCTATGAGAGGCAGGTGGTATGAAAAAGAGGTATTGAATCATGGGGACCTCTTGACCACACCATAAAAAGCTGCCAATCAACCACAGCATACTAATGATTGCAAGGCAGCAAGTGAGGGCGCCTGTCATCAGTCATTTCTATTTCAGTTTTTACACATCTCCGATTGTTGTTCAAAAATAACTATCTGTAAAAGGTCTTCCAGTTGGAGTAACTTTGCTTCCAAGTTGCCCTGTGGACATCAACCAACAGTTATTGATTCTCTAGATTCCTGCTGTTGGGTTTTATTAAACTGGGCTTGTCTTTCCTTTTGGCCTCTGAGTAATTGCGTAGATCGGAGATGACCACATCACTATCTCTAGGCTACGCCTCGTCTGATGGATGATGGCCCCCAGAAGAGCTCCTGCCTTTCCATTAGACAAGAAATACTGTACACCAGGAGTTCCTCTCGCTAACTTTCAAATCCCAGAGTATCTCCTGTTATCGCAAAAGGAATCATATCTTTCTACAAAGGACAAGTAAGCTTGCACAGACCTGTTTCTGTGTGGGGCACGGTGGTGGTGCTAATCCCACTTCAGTGACTCCGGGGTTCTCTGGTCAGTAAGGAGGACTTCACTTGGAACTGTCCCTCCCTTTGGTCACCAAGGGCTCACAGGCCCCAGAGCCAGCTCAGCAAGCAGCACTGCAGTCCTTTTGCACCACCAGTGACCACCAGTTCTGACCTGGCTTTTCAGAGCAGCTGTGAGGAGACTAAATGAGTAAATTTAGGGAGCCCTTAGCACAGTGTGTGGCACACTGAAGGCTCCCCCGAGTTAAGGAAGCAGTAGCACCAACGTTTTCCAGCACTCTTCTTTCATATTTATGTGCATTTTTCAACGTACAAAATTATTTTTGCACATTATCTTATGAGCGATGCAGTGATTATCTTATGAGGCTTGTTAATGCCCTTGGTGGGTACTCAATGTGGGTTTACTGTGGAGCTAACTCAGGTTACATGACAGCTTTTCCCATGTAGTTTGAACCTAGAGAGTGGCCTATAAATAGGTCTGGAATGAAATTCTCAATTTCAGTTTCGGGGACACTGTTCATCTCATAACCATTATTCATCTGTTTCTTCATCTCTGAAACAGAAGTGATTAGATCCCAGACTCTCAAAGCCAAAAGAGTACTCCTGGTTATACATTTGAGACATTTAAAAATAGATTAATTAATAATTCCTGTGAATATTTACTATCGGTGTAACACAGTAAATTACGCACTATGATATATGCTTAATGAATAGTTCCTCCTCTCAAGGAACACTCGTTTAAGAACTCCTGGGATGCTTGTGTACACCTATATTTTACTGAGAATAAAAACTTATCAGCACCTCGTCCAGTAGCACACCTAATATCTTGTAATTCCACCTAGTCATGGAATAAATACATAGATGAAAACTATGAATCACCAAAGGTGAATTTCGGTGTCAGTAGGTGCACATAGAAAAGTCTAAGAGCTTGTTACCCAGTCTCTAAATGGAGGACAAGCACTGCCCTGGAGAACTTCTATCAGGAGGAAGTGAAGGACTGTGCTGGGCAGTCTTCCAGAACAGCTTCCAGTGACCCGGCCTCCTGGATTTTATGTCCTGTGTAACCCCCTGCCCTTAAGTGTGAACTGGTGACATGCTTCTAACTAGTGGCATATGGCAGAGATGGTGGGACGTCACTTCACTGATTGGTCACAAAAGACTGTGACGTCCATCCTGCAGCTCACTCTCTCTCCTGCCCTCTCGCCTGTGAGATGCTCGCATGGCCAGAGGCTGAGGGAGACCTCCGACAACCAGCTTCTGAGGAACTGGGGTCTTAGTCCAACAGCCCATGAGGAACCGAATCCCACCAGAACCACATAAGTAACAGCAAATTCTCCCTTCGAAGGCCTGGGACAACCTCGGCCCTGGCTAACACCTGGATTGTAGCCTTGTGAGAAACCTTGAAGCTGAGGACCCAGTCAAGCCCTGCCAGGACTCCTGACTCACAGAAACCAGGAGATAACACATGTTGTTTTAAGGCAATTTAGGTTTGGGGGTAATTTATTATGCTGCAGCAATAGGTAACTAATACGAGGACCTATCACGCCATGGCCATTTTAAAGCACGCAGTATACAGAAGCCATTTTATTTTATAGTGGGGCTGTAAATTATAGTGGCCTTATCTACAAGACTAGAGTTTTTAAAGCTAGCAAAGAGAATTATAGAGCTGCCCTTACTACAGAGAAGAGCTAACTACTTAGTCTGTAGAAGGGAATGACTGGGGTCCATTCTGCTGATAATCTCCTCAGCTGATACCAGGGGCTAGTCCTGTGTGACAACTCACATCAAGCAGCAGTGGTGAAGAAATGCCTTCAATTACACAAGTAGTGGGCAAAGACGCAGTTAAATCCATCACTTCTGAGCAGGGGTTGAAATGGCAATGGTCTCCTGGAACCACTTCCGTAAAACACTGGGAAACATGGTGTTTAGTGTGAACCCTGGCCTTGCAGAAATTAAATGATTCCCTCAGCAGTCCTATTCTGAACCGTTCTCATGCCTGCTGTAGACAGTTGGCTCTTAATCCATTTTATAGAAGCACTTTCTGTTCCTTGGATAAAAGGAAGTACATAAATTTCAAGTGCCATATTACCATACATGCATGGTTCTGTTTGGGCACAAGCACACTGTTCTTGTCATAAATTCTGACTCAGAATGGGAGCTCAGGATTTACCATCTCACTCTTTATAGTTACAAGATCGACTAAACTGATTACAAGAAGAAATATGTAAGCTTGAAACTGTTCACACCAGTGATGTGGTTCAGTAGCTTACAAAAGTGGCAAATAACAGCAAGCCAAAAGAAGGAAATTTCAGGAAAGACACAGCTCTTAAAAACACAAGTTTGGTCGTGTTCAGAACCCATGAGCAGTTGGTTCTCTTCGGGGCCTGGGATACTCTCTCCACTGCCTATTGTTGGTCCTTGGAGACATGGTTTACTGTCCTGTAGCCCTCCCTCCATCACACCAGACTTTCTAGGACCCCTCTATAAGGGGCAGTCATTCTGAGGAATGGCTTTTTCTCAAATATTTAAATTTTCCGCCACAGATTTTGTGTGTGTGTGTGTGTGTGTGTGTGTGTGTGTGTGTGTACATGTTGGTTGCATTTGGTTGTTTGAGCCAGTCAAGAGGGATTTTGAGCCCTATTACAGGGTTCTTTATGCTCCTATCCAGGATTTGAGGCAGAATAGTACAGCCACTAAAATGGAAGTCTGTACAGGCAGACCACAGGATACAAACCCCAGCTTCGCTGTTTACTAGTGTGAGGTCTTGAACAAATAATTTAAATCCTCTAAGCTTCAGTGTTTCCTCATACAAAAAAATAGAAATGATATTACCTCCCTCATAAACTCAAGGTGAAGATTAAATGTGAGCATAATGTAAATGTGAGTATTTATGATATTATTGTTTATATTGTTAATCCTTTTTTTTTTCATGTGTCAAACTGTTAGCTCCTTGAGGATAAAAAATGTTAGGATTTTAGGCATGGGTTTTTACATAGTTGGAGATTTCTGAGTAATTCTTCAGTGAGTTTACCTAGGCTGACAAAAATCACTGCCTAGCAGTTCTGAGAATGTCCCCTTTTCTTATTCAATCTACACTGCCTTCCTTAGTGATCTCATCCCCTTGTGACTTTAAATACCATCTGCTTGCTGACAACTCCCAAATTTATATTTCCAGCCTAGATCTTTTCCTGAACTCCAGGTTCTGGTGTCTAACTGCCTACCTGACATCTTCATCTGGATGGCTAAGGAGTATCTCTAACTCCACACACCCTAAGAACTCTCGCTACCCCCAAACCTGCCTCCACAGTTTGTGTATCGGCTGATGGTGATTTTATTCTTTCTCAAACCAAAAGCTCTTCCGTCCTGTTTTTCTCTCATAACCGATGCTCAAGTCATCAGGAAGGTCCATTGGTTCTACCTTCCAAATATATCTCTAATCTGGCCATTTCCCACCACTGCCACTGTCACCTGCCTGGTCTAAGTCATCATCATCTCTCACCTGTATTAGCCTTCTTTTAGAAATAAAGCTATTTTGAAATGATCTTAACTACATATTCTGAACCTTCTGAGAGTAAGTCCTATCACCCTGAAGTACTCTCATGCGTATTTTCCAAAAACAAGAACACTCTCCTATACAACAAGCATAATTCTTCGAATTAGGAAATTGACATTGATACAACACTGCCATCCAATCTCATTCAAGTTTCGCTAACACCACAGACTAGGTGGGTTAAAAACAGCAAATATTTTCTTCTCATAGCTCTGGTGGCTGGGGAGTCCAAGATCAAGGTGCCAGCCTGGCTGTGTTTCGGTGAGGACCCTCTTCCTGATTCATAGCCATCGCCTTCTATGTCCTCACATGGTGGAAGGGGCTAGGGATCTATCTCCCTGTTGCCTCTTTTATAAGGCACTCATCTCACTCTTGAGGATTTTACCCTCATGACTTAAACACCTCCCAATGGTCCCACCTCCTAACACCATCACATTGAGCATTAGGACTCAAGAATGTGAATTTTGGGGGCACACAAACATTCTGACCACAGCAACCTCCATCATGAAATGTCTGATGTTTCCTCATGAACAGACTCAGGCAATTCATCCTTGGCAAGAATTCTATAGAAACAATGCCTCGCTCTTCTCAGTGCGTCACCTCAAAAGATACACAAAGTCAATCCTTCACAAAATGGTAATGTTAACCTTAGTCACCTGGTCATGTTGATGTCTGCCAGATTTCTCCACTCAAATTCCCATGTTTTCCTTTGTAATTGATTAATATTTTATAGGGAATTATTCCTAGCTGTCAAAATACCCTACATGAAATCTTCGCCCATCAATCTTAACTAATTGACAACTTCAACCAAAATCAACCACACCTGTGAAGGGTTGCCAAATGGCAATTCTCTATTTCCGTTATTCTTTGTACATTTATTAGTTGGCAGTCTAAAGTAAGGACACACTTTCCTTTTTCATTTATTTATTTACATCACTATGGACTCATGGATTCCTATTGTATTTAATGGGTTATAATCCATTATCATTTTTTATATGAAGATTGTCCCTGGTTTGGCTAGAGGGAGCCCCTGTGTCCTTTTCAAATGTCCCCATCATTCATTGAGCATTTCCTTGTTTTCTAGCACAAGAAGATATTCCATATGCATCTTACACTTTCCATGCCCCCTACCCTGAAATCAGTCATTGGCCATTTCTACAAGGACCCCTGACTTCTTTTAGTGCAGGCTAGTATTTAGAAACCAATACCTGAGTTACCCTCTCAGTGGACAGAGCTAGGAGATACATATATGTAAACATACGCAGTTTCTGGGGCATAGTTCATATCATAACCACTATTCATCTGTGTTTCTTCATCTCTGAAATGAAAGTGTGTAGATCCTAGACACTCAAAAATTGGAAGAGTACTCCCAGTTATATATGCATATCTTGGAAATTTTAAAAATTGATTCATTAATAATTCTTATGAATATTTACTATTGGTGTAACACAATAAATTAGACACTATGATATATACTTAATGAATAGTTCTCCTCTCAAGGAACATTCGTTTAAGAACTCCTGGGATGCTTGTGAACACCTACATTTTATCAAAAATAAAAACTTACCAGCACCTAACACGCCAGCACACCTAATGTCTTGTAATTCTACATATTAATGCAATAAGTACAAAGATAAATGAGCACTACAAAACACTGAAGATGAATTTCAGTGTCAGTAGGTGCAAGGAGAAGAATGAGAACTGGCTGCAACCGCAATTAGATATTTCGTGTACCCCAATGAGACAGTGAAAGTCAATATATTGTAGTATTTACAAAACAAAATCATTTTCTGAAACTTAAGAGATATTGAGACCTATGCATACATATGAGTAGGGTATAAGAGAAAACCAAATATAAAGAATTAACCAAAGACTGAAATTCATCGATGTCTAAGCAGAACCAGCAGATTTTGAAATGTCAGAACTAGACAAGCCAATCTCCTTATAATTTTAGCAGCAGTTTGGAGGAATACCCTAAACACTGAACTGTCAGTTTAGGCCCCACTTCCCTGGGAATTTTTATTTAAATGTCTCAATACAAAGCAGTGATTTCCTCCAAGCCATGGCTCCTGCTGAATATTAAGAGCTCTGTGATTCTAAACCCTAGGACACCCTCATAATTCCCCTGCAAAAAACCCTTAGCAGCCAAACCTCCCTTCCAATATCATAATAACTTGTAAGAAGAAGACAAAAAAAACTCAATAAGAGGAAAGAAATTCAAATAGCAAATAGTGAGGATTATAAAATGATGGAATGAGCTACAGCAGACTGTTCATTATCCCTGGGTGCTTCTGCCCAGCCTGTTGCTGGGAACAGACCATCTGAACAGACCATCGAATGAAGCCTGCTCAGCAGCAGTAGATGACTTTGTAATATCTGAGATCCCTTCCTGTTCTTGGGCTCCATTGTTTGGCAGAGGTCTGCTGGTGTATAAAGGATATGTTAGGAAGAAATGCTGAGACTACAACAGAATGAAAAAAGGGAGAAAAGCTGAGGCTGTGAAGGAAGAAGAATATGAACTAGGGTGATCCCAGTTTGCCAAGGGATGCCACAGTTTTATTAACAGCACTGGAATTCCCACATCCCCGGAAGCCCCACAGTCACGGGCAAAACAGAATGTCTGGTCGCCCTACTACTTGGATCTGACAAAGATTAGCTTCTTTGGGTTTCCATGCAAATTAAAAGCTTTCATTAACTGAGCCTCAGGAACCCCTTGCCAGGGAGATAATTAATTACCTCACTTTCAACTAATGACACTGATTTCTGCCCTTTTCACCCAGCTCCATTTAAGTATATTCTATCACCCACTCAAGGGCTGGAGTCCACAGGTCCTTTGGATTGGATATCAGAAGCAGCTCTGTGTGGTGAATTCCTGGGTCCTGCTGCAGATGTTTGAGGAAAAAGCTGATTCTTCCCTTTAGTAACTATAAGTGGCAAGCCCTCCAGGAGAAAGAGGCCCCTCTGTGGTGGGTTCTCTGACTATGTCAGACATGTATTCCTGAAATCCTAATAAGCTCAGAGGCCCACACAGTGCTTTCCTCTCTGCTCTGCTTCCTCTCATCTATTTCCTTCTGAGGTTTTTATGTCTCTCTCCAAGAACCTTTGTGATCCCCAGAAAATCTCCCCCACCATCCCAGCCTCTGTGATATTCTTTCCTTCTGGTCCTGCTTCACTCAGCATAGTAACCCATCTCCCAGAAAGACAGAGCTTCTTCATTTAGAGGTGGGAGGAAGGGAGAAATTGGGTTGGTCATTACAGGATTCTCTTTGGCAGGCTAGGAAAGATAAGAAGCTTCAGAACATCCCCAAGTTAATTATTTTTGTTCCATGGCACCTAATGTTGGTAAGTGCCTGACACAGATACCCATGGCATGTTGGTGCTGAAAAGGACCATAAGATTCATGAGCCCAATCCCCTAATTTTAACAAATGAGAAAACTAACAGAGACATTAAATAATTTGTCTAAGTTCCCCCAATGTCCTTTCCATCATTCTATGTTATATGCATTAAATCTTGTGACTTGTGGTTATCAAAAGGAATAATAAGTGTCAATGACCTCCAGCCAGAGACCATAAGAAACCCACATATGGTTGAATAAATTAGTATTATTACACGTGCAGCAAAGCAGAACACACAATAAGGAACCATGGGGTGTCTTACAAGAAAGAGTTAGAAAGGACTTTTTATGGAGTTTGGGCTCTGTTGGATAATTGGGGGGAGGGTTTAAGGAAGCGGGATTGGATGCTATCAGGGAATATTTCTATGTATGAATATCTTAATAAATCTTACCCAGAAAGAGGGAAGCCTGGAGCCAGGCTAAAGCTGTAATAGGTAAAGAATCAGCAGTCACTTATATTAGCCAGAAAAGAACAATGTTCGGCCATGTTTGTGGAGTGCACAATGTCCTTATTTTGTATGTGTTCAAATACGGTTACACAGTGGTCTTTTTTTTTTTTCTTTCTCTTAATCATCCACGGTCGCAGAGTGGCCTTGTCTGATGTTGGTATTTTGTAAAACTGTTTATGTTTAGTGGGAGAGCACCAAGACCTCTGTGTCAGCCCAGCTCCCGGACATCAGGGACCGCTCTTTTCATTCTCATAATAATAAAATCACCATCTAATGAGCACTTTTAACTTGTCAGGAAAGTTTTAATCTTCATTGCCAACCCAGGAGGTAGGTACTATTATAATTCTAATTTTCACATGAAGAAACCAAGATTTAGTGAGGGGTTTGGTGGCTCTAGGCCGCGAATGCAGGCGGTCTTTCTAGGGCCTGTGCTCTGCTCTGCTCTGCGGTACAGCCAGGTGTAAACTGGAGCACGGGAGAGGCGGTGGCAGCTAACCTGTGGAGATGTGGGACGCTTTCGCAGAAAATACAAAGGGGAGAATGTCAGGAATTGCAGGCTGCACTGAATGACTGGATCATGAGGCACTCAGGATGAAAGAAAAGAAAATGTGGAAAAAACCAGCTGTGACATTTTGACCATAAAACCTTCTTTGGGAATAATCTAATAAAAGGGAAGCTGACTTATTATTCCTTAAGTTTATGATTTAGAATATTGTTTTAAACTTCACTCTCTGTTTTCAGTATGAATTTAAATCGACCGACAAGAGAAGGAGAAATCAGCAGCCACTCCACTGGCAGCGTCAGTGGGAGCATCTCAGCATAGTCAAATGGTAAAGCAAAATTGTTCAAGGCTGTGTGATGAAGAAGCTGCAGGCACCTGGCAGTACCAACGACTTAATCATAATGATTAGGGGAGAAACATGGTTATTAATAGACTTGTAGATGCACTCATTTTTCAGAATCTCCTTATGGAGTGAAGTGACAGAATGAAACTCAAATGAACAGACAAAGCCCCCATTCCACTGTTCCCACACACACCCCCGGCTCCTCCTGACTTCAGAGAGTGTTCTGGGCACAGAAAAAGAACAGGAGCGGGATATTGATCTATTTCTAGTATTTGAAAGAATTCTTCTCTTTGTAAATTTCAAGGCAGCCAAGATCCTAACATGACAGCAGCGCTACATTCTGTGCTCACCTTAGTAGATCCAAGTAACAGCACTGAGGGATCGCACACACTTCTTCCCCCAACTAAGGAAAAACAGCGTTCTTTCAGGGATAGGGTGGGAGGTGCTGGGGAGGTGGTTTGATAAAAAGTAAGAAAGATGAGAGTGGGAAAGGTTGCGCTCCAGCCATCGCAGCCTTTTCACTCATCTGTTCCTATCATTCCTCCAGGTACCACTCAGCCACCTGTGTGCCTCCACTGTGGGGCAAGCACCGTGACAGGCTCTAGGAAGAAAACGGCAAGTCAGACTTGGTCCCGCCCCCAAAACTTCCACTTCGATGGGGTCTCCAGTTTCTCTCTGTACCACTGCTTGCATAGTGCTTGAGAGAGGTTTCCTGCTGGTGACAATTACAATGATGATACTGATGATGACGACAACGAAAAGCACAGCTGTCCACAAGTTTAAGTGGCAAGTATGAATTGAGCCTGTCCCAAAGAAACGTTTGTTCATCCAAGCAGTACTGAGCAACTATTTTGCAGTTAAGACGTTTCCCAGGGCTCTGTCAGAGGTACAGGAAAGGTTTCCACTCCCAGGAGGGCCTGGTGTGGTGATCCTATAAGGTCAGACTGGAATGGCTAGAAATGCCAGGTCAGCCTTCGGTTTCTCCAGACCTCAGAATGGCTGATGGACAGTCAAGACTTGGCCCTGTGTCTCAGTTTCCATCACATTTCTAAGGTAGGTTGAAAATTGGCCCAGGAAAGTAGCATATAGGACAAACAACAACAAAGTTAAGTAAAGTCTCCTCATTCTTAAATTCTATTCATTCCTGGGCAACAACACCAGGGAAAGAAAGCACTGTATACTCCACACTTTCAAGGCTCTGCATTCAAGGCCAGGGATCCTCCTGTGCCCACAGGACAGAAGCATGGAGACGCCACATGCGCTCAGGCCTACAACCTATCTTCCCCAGCACAAGGCCTTAAGAAAGACGTGTCTGTATGGAAAGTCACTTGACTATGCCATTGATGAAAGCAACCAGTTTCATTTCAAGTGTCCATGAGCATGATGTGGGCACAGAGTGTGAGGTTAAGTGACAAGAATGTGGACAATTTCCCAGATGTTTTCTAGGAGCAAACAGCAATCACTGACTGTGGGATGGATTCTTTGCAGATGCACAGAGCTGCCTCTGCTCCAATGAGAAGGACCACACCCCTGCCCACCTCCCTGCCTCCATCCCTCCATTCCCCACTACCACGTCCTTGCAAAGACGTTTGCTTTTCTTGATTCCTAGACAGCCCATCTCATGCAAACTTTCCATCACCCTTAGCCAAGCCCTCGATTCTACTACATTTGCTCTACTTTTCTCCACTCCAGGTAAGCACTGCATCTTCATATTTGCTACGGTGATCACTGTTGAACCACAAGATGAAGGTAGATGAGGGTAAAGATACACTTCTCCGCAGAGCATACAGAAGCGATGTTCCCAGATTAAATTGGGGGCTCTTACCCCAATAATTTAAAAAAGCAGATGAATCTCTGTTGACTGGGATAAGAACTCAAAATTCTCCTTAGCAAACCTCTTCTATCAATCAAAAGCAGCCAACAAAGAAAGAAATTAATATTTATTGAGTTCTGACTATTTGTCTGGCCCTCTGTTAAGATGTTTAATATTATCTATTTATCTTCATACCAGTCTGGCAAGTTTGGTATTATTACACTCAATAAATTCTGCAAAACATGGCAGAGGCTGAAAGAAAGTAAATACCATGCCCAAGGTAACCCAGCCACTAGATACAAGAAACAAACTTGGAGCCCAAGTCTCTGTGAAGCCACAGCTTTCACTGCATTGCTGAGCTGTTCATTCTGAGAATGTGAAACGGGGGTCTTGGGGGTGACAGACCCTCCTCCAGGATCACTGCCCCTAAAGTCAGCAAGTCATACCTACCTCTCCTGTAAATCTGACACAGGAGCAAATGGTTCTAGCCCCTCGGATTATCTAAATACATTTGTGATTTTTATTAAAGCAAAACAGCAATTATGTACTTGAAATATTTGTAAAATAAGTCAACTACATTTGAGGGAAAATGTAAAAGCATTGCAATTAAACAGATCTGCACACACTGCAGGGTGTTTTCCTAACAAAAGGAGTAAGAAATAATGCTGCTAATAAAAACAATGATGATCTTGTTTAAATGTTCTAATAACTCATTTAGTGCTTTTCTGAGTAGAGTTGTATATTAGTAATTTCAAATAAAGTCTTTGATGAAAGATTAAATATATCTTCTGCTCATTCTCCTTTGCAGAGCTAGTGATTCAAGTGGGCTAATTTGTTCCCTTTCTTCTAGTAAAATGTTTTAAGTGATCTATAAATGTTTTTCTCCTTCTATTCATATTGTAAGAGGAACCAAGTGAATAATAGTGAATAAGAATAAGGACTTATACTGATGCCTTGGAAAGTAATGGGTGCCCCCACCACCAACATACACACACACACACACACACACACACACACATATGTGCACACACACGCACAGACACTGAATTCCCATTTGGGCTTCTAATACGAAACATGGAGATCTCACATCTCAAAATAAATATCCATTCAGGAAACTACATTAAATAGGAACTAACCTAAAGCAACTTCCTGGTCACATTTGAAAAGATTATCATGCTCATTAATAAATAGTAGGGTTTTGTTTTGTTTTCAGAAAGTGGGAACTCTAAAAGTGTACAATATTTTAATATGTCTAGCTCTTCCAGCAGAAATAAATATGGCATCTCTCAGTTAAATTCTAAACTGAAAAATTTCTCTTCGACACTCCAAACGTCACAATTACAGTATCTGTAGCACTTGTAAGTCAGTGTGGGAAACACAGGCCACTTCACTTTAGTCTCTTTGGGGATGTAGGGGCACGTAGTGATAGATCAAGGCAATCACATGCTATGAAATGTTTCACCTAAACTAACAAACCTACACTTAGCCAATATGTCAGGCTGATCGTTTTTAAAAACCCTCCTACTTAGAGGACATTATTAGATATAAAGACCTTCGGCTGCAGAGCTGTGCTAAAATTCTCCAAAGCAAAGCAGGATGGCCGTAGTGCTCATCACACTTTCTATAGGCAATTCTCTGCCTCCACCACTCCTATGGGCCTCTTGGGGGAAGACAATACCTTATTCTTTTTTATTATCTCAGTTCCCAGTATTAAGCATTCAATAAATATTGGTTGTATGGAATGAATGAATCTATCAATTAACACTCAGTCTCAAGTAATTTCTACATGGGTATGCATACTTCAAATGTTTTCTTTACCAGGTATGATCTGAAAAACATCCTAATTTGGAAAAAGTCTTGCTTCTGAAAACCGCAAAGCCAATTATGCCCTGAAACATGTTGATTCAGCTCCCCTCCACACCTCCCCAAAGGAGCTTCAAAGCAGATCACATTTTCCTCTGTAGAGAAGATTCAAGCTTGTCAAAGATAGCCTGAGGGGTCTTCCCAATCCCATCCATCCCAGGGACACAAAATCCCTGAGGAGGAGAACTACCATGAAGATGTCACCCAAATAAACTTTAATTAAAAAAACAAACTACAATGAAGAGAAGCACAAGGATCCCAGGTCACCTACTTGCTCCAAGTTAAGGTGAAATGAAAACCTGAACTTCTCAAAGAGCTGAAAACCCATTGAAAGGCACAACATTACCCCAAAATGAGGTGTCCAGGAAGTCCCCACAGGGAGCCATCTGTCTTACCGGATAAGCAAACCAACTAAAGACCTAGCCCTTCAGAGCAACAAGGTCTTCTTTGGGGGTGGCAGTAGAGGAGTACATTTAGGCTATCTCCTGATAAAAGGGACTGGTTTATCTCACTCAGTTTTCTGAACTATCAGATCAGGACTTTGCTCCTATCCACTGCTTCCCAAGTCCACCTGATTCTAGGACTTGCCTTTGCCCCTTTCCACCTGCCAGCCATTTCTCCTATCACCACTTCGCCTGAGTCCTGACCACAACTCCCTGCTAACTCCCACACCTTCATCTAAGTCATCTCAGAGGCACCTTGCACCTCAGATCCACAGAGCTCTGCCCAAGAAAGAAACATCGCTGAAGACAGGGTTGGGAGAATGTGCCATGTGGGTGATACGAGAGCAGAACAGAAGTAGAAAGCGGTTTGATATTTTCCTCCAGAAACTCCTGAGACCTATAAACACCTAGATTTGCAATTCTACATCCTTCACTGTAGTTCTATACAGCACGAAGGCTGGGGATATCAATATCTTCATCTTACAAAGTGAATAGTCTAGAGGTTATGTCAATAGTTATTGACCAAGAAAGAGAGGTTTAAGTACATTATTGTGAGTTATGAAAGTAACCCTTAAAAGAACTAAAAATCATGATACAAGTATATAACAAAAAGGAAAAAAGATGGGGGTGGTGAATGAACTAAATTCTCACTATAGCAAGGCATCGATACAAAATGCGTATAGCGGATGAACCAAGAATTCACAGTAAGCATATTTTTAGAGATATGGGTGCAACCACCAAAAGAAGAAAAGAGACTTCTGAGAAGTGAGGAGTGGAACAGAGTAATCATTCTTTTCAATATTATCTCTTCCACACTGTTTAATTTTTTAAACATGTTCATGGGTTGCTTACACTTTTTAAAAAATTGTTTTGAAAGTGATACATGAGTTTTTCAAAAGCTGCTATGAATCTCTAGGATTTCCTATAAGCTCACCAAGAACAACTCATCCACACTAGCCTGAATAGAAGGTTGGTGGAATAGATCCTACTTATTTCTTTCCACTTCACACAGTACCCAGAATATAATACACATTCAACAACTATCACTTGAAAGAGGAATGAATGAGTGACATCTTGGTTTCAGCGATTTATATTTGAATTAAGTCTTTGCGTGTACAATGAAAGAATTTGGGTGGAGCGGGGAGGGGTGTACAATAGATGAGCTGTCTGATTGCATGTGGCTGGATCTTTCCAATCCAAGAGCACTGCAGTCAGGATTGGCCGTAATTCCAGGTCTCGCCAGTGATGACCAGCAGCTCCTGAATCTCGCCACCCAAGCCTGCCAGCAACTACGCTCAACACTGGACAAAGGCTCCATCCTTCCTGCATCCAGATATGACTGGAGCTCCATAAAAGAGCATCCTAGCACAGTTGCTCATTGCTTAATAGCTAATCTGGCTTTGCATTTCTTTGCTGCCAAAACAGTGCGAAGGTCGGCCTCCATCGCTGAAATGGACCACTGACAGCCAAGTCGAGATACAGAACACTGCATCCAAAGTCAGAGCAGAGTGGATTCATTTTCCTGGTCTAGCTGGCTCCTGAATACATCACTTTGCTTAAGAAAACTCCCCAACATCTGTTTTGTTTATTTGTTTGTGTTTTTCTCTGTGTAAGGACAAGCACACGGGGAGGAAAGTATGCCATCTGTCCTGAAAGTAGCTAATTCATTCCTCTTAATGCTAGGTGAAAACCACCATTTTACAAGTCACAGAAGGAAGCTTTAGAAATAATCAATGAAATAACCTTAAATACACCTTTATTTGACACTAAACAATGTGTTTATTTTTACCTTGAAGCTTTCTTACTCCTAAACACCTTGTTTGAATTTAATTGCTGGTATATGCTTTAAAAAAAAAAGTAAGACCTGGTTTTCCATGGAAAAGTCACTTTTAAAATGGTATTTGAGAGATGGACAAGATTTCACCAGGAAGAGTCTGGAATAGAAAATCATTTCAAGGAAAGAATAATGTGGAGCTTTAAGAATAAATAAAAAGTAATTTCTTTCAGCTACATCAAAATGTCACTTTGGAAGCAAAATTAAGTTCCCACAAGTGACTCCACTGTAATAGCCATCCCCTCCCCTGTAGCCTGCCTTACCATTCTTCCCACCGCTATCCTCTCACTGCTACCTACCCCACTCCATGAAACAAACATGCCACATCAAACTGGAAAACTGTGATGCCAAGAGAGGGAGCCCGGTTTGACAGGAGCAAAGCTAGCTCTCTAAAGCCAGACTCCAAAGCTCTGCCATTGGAGTCTTAATGTCATTTCATGAAAAATGATCCTTCCCCCACAATTTGCCACTGTTGTTAAACAGGGGTCTTACTAGCCCCCCCCACCACCACCTGCACTCTCCTTTGTAATTAGCACATCTGGTCTCTGTGCATATATTTCATGGGTGACTCACATATAAGCTAAGTGATCGGTAACCAAATTACAAGGCTATAAATACAGCAAGTGTTGCCTGGAAAAAAAGCCCAAGTGGTTTATGAAGTCAGCAATATTCTGACAACTGATCCTTACAACCGAGTTTAGTTTTCTTTCCTTCCCTCTCCCCCCCCCACTTAGGTAATTTGATATTATATATGTCTCTAAGTATAAATCACAAGGTGAATTATTGGGAAAAGGCAACTTAGGCCCGAAAGATTTTTAATTATAGCAACATTTTTTATTCATAAGAAGTCTTGGCTGGACTGTCTCCAAATAATCTACATCTACCCAGAACATTTGGAAACAGGCAAGAACTCTTAGTATGTGAAGCAAGTCTGGCCATGCACCAACTGACTTCTCTCAGTGTCATCATTTTGTTTTCTCTGTTCAAGTGGGGGTTAGCTACTGAATCCCATGAAGAAATCCACTCATGGGGTAGGATTTCCCAAAGTAAAGGTAAAACGGGTTTCACGTGTCAAAAGGACCAAAATTGATAGAAATCATCATACTAATGAAGACAGCCAATACTGAATGGAAACTGACATTTAACATTTTCCCAGTTTCTACTTTTTTTTTTTTTTTACCCTCCACACCAACATCAGAGCTATTTTCATTAACATTTTTTAAATTGTCCATCTCCTGCCTAAAGACTTCCGTGAGCATGGAAACTAAGCATTTAATCTGAATTCCTGCTATAGTATTATTTGTTCTAAGATAGTTCTGACTCCTACTTGAAAGCAAGATTCATGCTTCACCCATCTTTGTATCCTAAGTACCTCCTGCAGAGTCTCACATGAAATTGGTGCTTATCAAACTAAACCTGATTAAACAAGAGGCCTGAGTGTGTGTGTGTGTGTGTGTGTGTGTGTGTGTGTGTGTGATCTGTATAAAGCTTCTGTGAGCTTCCTGTTTCTTACAGCTTAAAATCTAACCTCTTCAACGCTACATAGGGGACTTTTCTCAGCCTGACTCCGTCTTCCCTTCTGACATCACCTGCCCCTCGGCCTCAGCACCATATCTGGGCTCAACTTCTCCGGTGTCAGGGCAAAGATTTGCTCCTGTCCTAGGCACACTGCCGAGACATTTATGAAATGATGATCTCACCTAATGGAAGTTGGGTGGTGAGGCATTCCCATAAAGGTCAGAAGCAGAGACAAGAGTGAGTCTTGGAATGCAGGGGACAAAAGCCAGGGAACAAAGACATTATAAAACAGTGGAAGCAAAAATTTAGGCTAGAATATTATTTTTTCTAAAGACTAGAACATGACTGTGGGTAATGTTTACCTATTCATAGGAAAAACAGAAACGGGATGGATTTTGCTGAGATATCAAGAATTAGGAAGTTGGTCCCAAGTATACCGTCCCAACCTGTTTCATAGATATACGCATAGTCCCTCACATAGTATCTCACAAAGGAAGTTACTTTACTGGGGATGATGAGTCAGCACGAAGTCGACACCACTGCCCTTCAAGTTGCTATCACCATGGTCACG
>NW_017731351.1:2573699-2602508 GCF_001890085.2 Hipposideros armiger
CTGGGGGCAGGCTCTCTGCACAACCTCATGCCTGCACTGCTAGAATCGGCTCAAACCACTAAAGGGGTCAGAAGGTGCTGCCCAACCAGCAGGGGGTAAGGGCTGCAGAGACCCCAGCAGGCTTAGGGACAGATAAGATGCGGAGAAGCCTAAGCTCCTAAGGTTGAATGAGATCATCAGAAGTCAATATTTGCAGCGTTTTACATGTGATGGTTCAAGCCTTATCATAGCAACCTCCCCAAAGAAACAGAATCCTAAAATGTCCAAATGACTTGCTGGGAACACGTGGCAAGTCAGTAGGAAAAAGGCACTTCCCTCATCCAATTTGTGCTTTGTCCTCTGAACCGTACGTTTCTCCTTTTAAACATGTCCCTGCTCCGCGGACAAAATGTTTTTCTTGGGAAAGTGGAGTGGTGCATTTCCTAGCTGCAGAGTGTCTCCATTTCTCTGGACTGTCCTCGCCTACATTTTTCTTATGAAAGTTGTAATGAACCGAACCCCCTTTATAGCTAAGTCGCATTGGCCCAATGAGATCAGCTGCCACAAAGGAATTCTGTCTGCTGATAACAGAGAGCCTGCTGTAGGATAGCAATTCTGGCCTGCAGAGAAAGCAGCATCGAGACCAAAGGAAGAGGTAGGTGCAAAACCTAGTCTGGATTCCTTGGAAGCAAAATGCATTTCTCTCTCCACCTGCATCCCAAACTCGCAGGGGTAGGGAGGAGAATGGCACAAACATAGACTTAGGTTCATAGGATGTTTTAGTTAAATGATGAAACTGAGGCCCAGAGAGGTGACGTGGCTTTCCTGAGAAAACACAGTAAATTCTGAGCAGAGCTCTGACCGGAACTCAGAATCTTACCACCTGATTTATTGCAGAAGAAGGCAAAGCGGAGTGTGGTGTCTGAGGCAAGCCTCCCGGCCTGAAGGCTGTTTCTGTGGCTGACCAGCTGTGGGACCGTGGGCAGGTCTCTTAGAGTCTGCATTCTCTTTCCACATCTGTAAACTAGGGGCGATTGACCCTCCCACGGGGTTTCTGTAAGGTTTAAATGAGTGACTATGTGATTAGAGCTGAGAATAGCAATTATTGAAACTTAGAAAGCAGTTATTGTTAGCCTCATGTTAGCTTAGGATCCTTTCCAAACTTTCCAAACCAAAGAGCTGAATGCAGAAGGGGGAAAAATCCAGGGGGCTGGAAAACAAGTTCTTCATGTACAGCCCGTTGCACCTCGTGATCCTGTAAGGAAGACTACAGTAGCTTTCCCTGTGTCTAGTTCATTGCCAACTAGAGCTACACACTTCTTTTTTTAACTTTTTAAAATTATGATCCCAGGATGCATTCTCTCGGCGACAGCATTACTGGTCATGCCAGGCTGTACAAAATTATCTTCCACGCAGTGTGGTAAGGAATCATCCATGAAGTCCTCGCCCTCATGTCACCAGGCCTGTCCACCTCGGTGGTGACAAAGCTTGTGGTCAGTTGTGTGCCCTGATCTAACTTTAGGCAAATGCGGGTGGGGAATGCTCCCCCTGAGGCCTCCTGACAGCGGCGCAGGCGCCCTGAGAAGGCACACGCATGAACAAATGAGGCCTCAGAAGGAGACAGCCAAGTCCTGCAGTGGCCTCAGGAAGGAAGTGTCTGGGTATCTCTAACACCGTACGTTAGGGAGCTGGGGTGGAACTGGTATAAATTTGAGAAATGCTAAAGAGTAAATGAAAGAAATAGGAGACGAGGAGGCAAAATGAACAAAATGCCAGATATGTCCACATGCCAACGAGGAAGACGTGAGGAGGTGAGGTGTGAGGAGAAGTCTGCCACAGTGGCCAATAAACCATGAGGGCCAAATGTTTGGCTTGAATAACTCAAAATCTGCTCCCTGCTTGCAGCAGGGTTTGGCAGTGAGTCAGCAAATCTAGCAACAGAATTTCTTTTTCAGGAGCCACAGACAGTCCATTTACACACACACACACACACACACGCACGCACGCGCGCGTGCACACACACACACACACACACACACACACACACACACACACACACTCACACACGCATGCCCACACACTCTTTTGTAGATACACCCTTTAACCCTTTATCAGCAAGGAGAAAAATACATTTCTTATTAGAGTTCCAAAACCATGTATATCTTCTAAAATTATCAGGACCCCTTTTGCCAAGAAATCAAAAGATTTATTTAAGCAACACTAAATATTCTACTAAGAATATGCCACATGTCTTAGGGCAATTTCTTCTATCCCTTCCCTTTGTAAAAAGCAAAACAAAACATGAGGAATAACCAAAATGTTAACAGTGGCTATATCTGAGTTGTAAGATTATAAGGTAATTTTTCTTTTTCTTTTCTTTGTTGTTTACTAATTTGCCTTCGGCAAATGGGTATTTTTTTTTAATATTTAAAAAATATGTTAAAGGTAACAGAGTGAGCAAAAGCAAAAAACTGCCAATGAGCAGCCTTGCTGTTTTATGACGTGCCCTCAAAAGACACCTCATTGAATCAGCAAGCATCAACTGCAATATCCTCTAGAAAGGGCAGAGCCCCTGGGCAGGGCCACCAGGGCAGGGCAAAGGGGATTCAGAGCATTGGGACTGATTTCTTAGAGATGACTTCAGTGTTGCAGGAACACTGAGGCCGACATCATGACTGTTAGAGATACACTGTAACGCCCTGAGGAGGCTGATGGGACATCAGCTCCCACCAGGCCTGTGAGCAGCAGAAGACCCCATAGCACTGCTGGTCCCCAGGCAGGCCCTGTGCAACTACGTTGGAAGTGTCCCTTCTGCAAGGGGGCTTGTTCTCACGTGACACAGGAGTGAAGTGCTAATTAACTGGGTGTGGATGAGGAGAAGTCCATGTAACTGAAGTGAGTGCCATCTGATGATGTCGTTTTCCAACTAAAGGCCATTTGGCTTCAGGTATCAGGCTGACTACAAAACCACCATGCACTCTGAAGACCCTTTTGCCCATAAATGGGAACACATCCTTAAAAGGACCATTGGAGAGGCTCCCTTTGGCCTCAAGTAACTCAAGTAACATCTTCCTCACCTCCACATGTGCCCTTGATATTAAGTAAATCACAACGTCAGAGGCCTTGACCCTTCCTTTAAAAACTGCAGCTGTGAACAAGCCTTCCTAGGGTTGGCTGTGACTATGGGCACTGAACGCAGAATCATCAGTTCTCATAAAGTCTAAGTATTTTACACAAACCTGAGATCACACCAGCTTGAGCTGTCATGTGTTAGGGTCTTCAGTGCACCAACGGTGGCCGACAGCCTCACGTTGTCCAGTCCTTTCAATAGATATGCCCCCAACCCAATGAGGTGGGAGCACGCAGAAGCAGGGGTGCAGGGAGGCAAGGGCTGGTCGGGGTGGGAGACCACAGTCCGATGGACAGCATCTGAAATAAAAAGGCACATTTGGGTTCACATTGGCTGTCATATATCAGGTGTTAGGGGTCGTGAACAGATGGGAGACAATAGGCAGAGGTTTACCTGGGACCAATCCTTGACCTGCATGTCATTTCCAGTAGCTGGATCTCTACCTGAATCACCTACCTGGTATTCAAGTTCGTCTAAGCCCTTAATGATCTCCACGGGGTTTACGGTTATTCTCCTGAACCCCAGCCTGGGCGTGGAGCCCCTGCCCGCAGTGGGCAGTCCCCTTATGCTACTTGCCAGCTGTGTCCCACGCCTCAGCGTTCCTCACAGACTCCGTATGGTGGCTCCATCACATATGGCGACAGGATGAGGAAGAGGCACCTATCCACACCTGTGCGTGAGCCCCAAATACCAGGCGTGTGACCTTGGGTAAGTTACTTTTATAAACACCAGTTTTCTTACCTATAAAATGGGAACAATTTTCATCCTAGGATTGTTTGTGTGGATTAAATGAGATAATGAATGCAAAATAGTGTACCTGGCACAAGGTAAGTGCTCAATGAATTTTAGTAATAATGATGATGATGATGAAAAAGGATGAGGAAATCATGATGGAGAGTGGCTCTTCTTAACCCTGGCCACATGCCTGGGACTCAGCCTTCCTACAGTGGTTCTCAGCAGGGGTTCTTTTGCCTCCAGGGGACAATTAGCGAGGTCTGGAGACTTTGCTGGTTGCAAAGGGGAGGCGTGGGGCATGCTGCTGACATCTAGGGACTAGCGTCAGGGATGCTGCTAACCATCCTACAGTGCTCAGCACAGTCCCTGCCACAACCAAAAAGCATCTGTCCAAGTGCCAAGGTTCAGAAACCCTGCCTGCCAGTACTAGCGTCTCCCAACTTCCCTTGGCCCCTGCTGTCAATGTCCTTTAGCTGGTGGCTGTGGCTGGTCTCTAAGACTTGACCCCTCCCGGGACTGTCCCATACCACTGTCTCCTGAGCGCCTGAGCCCTCAATCTGTGGGATTCTTTGCCAAATGGCCACCAGGCTTCATTGGCCTGAGCAGTGTCTGTGACAGCAGGGATGGAGAGAACGACCGGGCCTTCCCTCTGACCAGCAACAGGCAAGAATCTGCTTCCAGCATGGCCGTGGCAGAGAGCCACGTGAAAACAAGCACAGCAGCCAGTTGAGTGTTCCACCCAAACTGGCCCCACACCAGGCCCGGACCATGAGTCACCACCACATGCTGCCGCCTCTCACCGTGACCTTTCTTTATCCCTTCATTAGCTGTAAATCTTCAGGAGCAAAACAGCAGAGAACAAACTGGGAAGGGCCTGGCAGAATAGTGTACCTGGCAAATGCCCAAATCAAAATTCAGAGTTAAGGACCTGGGCCCGGAACGAATGCCAATCGCAGCAAACCAAGGCTCCCGAACCATCCCTGGGAACCAGAGCAGTGGCCACATGGAAGGCCCTCTCTTGACATAATTGAATCGTGTGGCTGTACTGGCGCATCCTCTCCAGGAGAAGAAACAGATGTGTTTAGCAATACCCAGATGGCTGGGGACAAACTGAAGGACCTCTAACGTCTGCCCATAATTCATGCTTGCACCAAACCACACTGCACCCCTAAAGAAATCTTCCTCGTGTCCCTGATTCCTCTGTGTCAAAAGGAATTCATACTGCCTTCCGTGCAGTGTTGTGAGAAATAATTATCATAGGTTATTAAATAGTGCTTTGGCTCAAAATAAAGCAAAACTGGCTTTTCCCCCTGCTTTTTCGGAAACAAACTGTTATACTGGTGAAAAGGCTGGTGGATGGGGCAGCTGCCTTCTTCAGGGTAGTTTACTCTGCCCTGTCTCACAAGAGTTTCCTTTCTCAAAGTGGAGTCTCCCAGCCACCATCAGAAGTGCCTAGGAAACCCGAGAATAAACCGATTCTTAGGCCACATGGACAACCTACGGAATCAAAATTTCTGTGGATGAGCTTTCAGATGGTGCGCTGTCAGCAAGTTCCCCACTTGAGTTTCACACCCACCAAAGTTTGAGAATCTCGTAACAATGAATAAACCCTAGGACAGCACAGCCACCATCACCATTTCCAGCACTAAGAAGAAAGACTGGGTCCTTCGCCTCCTGCTCATGTTGCCCCATGTTATGCAAGCGGAATTCCTGGACAAGATGGGACATGTCCAGAGTGACTCAACTGAACTCGACTGTCCACCCTCACACTTATGTTTATGATACTGACAGCAACAAATTGCCATTTGCCCTTCTTAGTTTTGTAATTTCTGTCAACATTCTTGAAGTTTAAAAGGACTGAGTGTTTCCCCTTTGCTGCTGGAAGTCTGCTATCCCAAGCAAAGTCCCATCACTGTTACCAGGGAATTAATCATAAACAGACCTGACTTGCCATCATCAATCCCTCATCCGCTCCCCCACAACTGTTGGAGTGTTTAGTGTGTGTTCCAAGCATTCATAGCCATTGTCCTTACAACCATCTTGTGAGGAATCAGCTCCATTTTCCAGATGAGGGAACCAGGCCACCAGGAAGCTACCTAAGTGACAGACACAGGATTTGTCTAGGCTCTCTGACTTCAAACCCAGTGCTTTAAACAGCTCAAACTGAACAAACCCAATGCTCTAAGCTATCGTGCCCCTTGCAGTCTTAGTAAATTACAACCCTAAGTAGCTACCAACTGAGGACAGTTGTCTAGAATTTAAAACCCTCTTGCCATACTCACCATACTATTAGCAAGCAGTTACACGCAGACCAACCAAGGTGGGATCATTTGATGACTACGAGGCCATTCCGTTTCATCAGTTACATTATGTAACTCCATGCACTTCTGAGCCAATAGCAACAGCTAACATTTGTTAAGCATTTGTGGCTGCAAAGAACTAAGTGTTCTAAGGATTCTTACGCACTGAATCCTCCCAACTGCCCTGTGAGATTGGTACTACCACTGTTGTCTCTTCACAGTTGAGAAAACTGCAGCACAGAAAAGACTAGTGAAGTGTCTAAGGTCACATCGCACGTAAATGGCTAGGTCTGGGAACCACCCAGACCAGGGGATTTGACTAGGCGCTCTAACTAGGAGGGGAAATGTGCTTTTCCTAAAGATCGTTTGAGCACCTAGAGAATTCATATTGTTTTGAACCATGGTTCCTGAAATGCTATAGAAAGTGGAGCGACCCAAAGAATGCTGGGCAACATGTAAGATGAAAGCTCTAAAACGGCGTGGGGTTCTGTCATAAATCAAGTCCCAGGAAGACTCCAGGTCTGCAGTGTGCTTCCCAGTTGGGCAGGGAGGAGCTCTGTTAGGGTTATTACAGCCTAATTGAAAGCGGAAGCCAGGCTGAAGAAAAACAAAAATTTAAAATAAACTCTCTACTAAAGCTGTCAGCCTGGCTGTGGCCTCCAACGGTTTCAGTCACTAAAACCTTGTATTTAATGGTCACTGTTATAACGAACACTGAGAAAGAAATACAAAGCTGTAAATCGGAGTTTATTTTTAAGGAGTGGAAATAAATGTGTTGGGGTGCTAAGGAAGGCCAAGAGACATGGTGCCACCATACTGCCCTTCCCGGCGGTGATGCTGACCTAAGTGCCAGGCAAGGCTCCCAGTGTTAACCGCACTCCTGCTTGAAGGGGACCCTACTGTACGTGCAGAGTCCACGTTGCGCCCAACACCGTGGGCAACAGCAACTTCCGCCAACACCCTGGGTCCAGAGCTTCAACACTCACACTGCCCAATGATCCCCTTTCCTGGGCAATACATGGTCCGGGTATATTTTACATGGCGCATTTGCCACGGGAAGCAAATACTGGGCGGCCCCAATGACAATCTCCCATAAACCTCATTAACAAAGTGCCACGGCATTCATCTGCTATGCCCCAAGGATGTGGTTTGTCTCTGACTATGTATGACTTCTTTTAAATTCTTCGGCTCAGAAGAACATTCCAGAGATGCTACTATGGTCTGTCACTATTTGCAGAACCAAGAGACCAAATGCTCAGACCATATTTGGCCAGAAGATGTTTTCTAATATTTATGAGGTACTGTGATCAAACTAAAATCTGGTAAATAAACCCCTACTTGAGCGAACGCCTCCTTACCCTTAAATCCCAGCTCCAGTGCCCCTCCCCCCTGACTCTCCTAGGTCCAGTTAGTGTCTCCCTCTTCCGGGTTCCCAAGACATTCTGTTTATGCCTCAGTTAGGACACTGAACATATGGTGTTCTAAGTGCCCGTTTTACGTCTCTCTCTCTTACTATCTAGACTACAGTTCCTGGAGGGCAGGGGCCGGTGCCTCATCATCTTAATGTTCTCAGCACTTAGCAGAATTGGCAAGTAGGCACTCAATTAATACTCACAGAAGAAAAGGATGTGATCTAAAATCAGCTCAATTCAAAATGATCATATTAATTGATTAATCCCATAGTACCGGGTCAATATTTTTGTGGCTGAATTTTGACTTGGCTTTGCTCGCATTCTGGTTCTTTTCAATGTGATCCTGACACCAGAAACTTGACCAGGTACCTCAAAGCTGATGTGACAGATACAGAAGCATATAGGCTTGTAATAAATTGACACACTAAAAGCTAGTGTACGGATGCCTCCACCTTCCATTTGTAAAATGGGTATAATAAACCTGAGACTGTCCTTTCTCCTTATCCACCCAGAGGTTAGACAAGCCTGACGGGCCATTCCCACACAATCCATGGGAAGCCAAAAGTAGGATGGATCGTGTGCTCCCCAACTCTGTGCTAATACCTTCAGCCCCACCCAACACAAGGGCATCCCCGGTTACAGATGCCATAAAGTCCCTTATCCTGGAGCAAGGAAGCTTGGGCAGAGGCAGACCAGAAGAATGATGCTCTGACCTTTGCCCCACCCGGCCTGAATGTATTCCTGAGGACATTCCGAGTTCTCTCCTCTTCCACCACACAACATTAATCACCCTTTATTTCCTGGATGACAGAGAGGCTCTACTAACATGTGAAAACTCCCCAACCCACCCACAATCGAAAAATTGTCTTCGTTGGCCTAGTTCATAAACCTTTCATGATACAGAATCAGAGAATGAGTAATGGGAAAGAAGTCCAGAGAGGTGTGAAGAAACAGGGATATCTAACCAGAGAAGCTTGGTCAGTCTATGTGATAGAGCTGGGAGTTGGGGCCAAGAGGGGTTAAATCTAGCTGCCAGTGGATATGTTGGGAGGTTGTAAGTGAAAGAGAATTGGAAAGAAAAACAGCAAGATTTTATGATATGTGGCTGGTGGATAAGAACAAGTTGTCCTGTAATGTACTTTGAGAGACTTAAGACTGAAATCACTTTTAAATTATTTTTTGCTCTAGGCTGGGCTTATTTATAGGGAATTTCACACTGAGATTGGACCATTTGGGCTCTCAGCTTGTTGGGAGTTATACACACCACTATCTAATGCAGTAATACCTTTCCAGTTTGGGAAATTAGTCTATGAGGAAAATCACTTTCCCACCACCTTTCTAATAAAAACCACAAGGGACCAATCTGGAGCAACAAAGGATGATTAGGCTTGTTTACAACGAAGATGTACAACTAACTTTTTTTTTTTTTTAAGATTTTTATTGGGGAATTGGGGGGATGGGAACAGTGCTGGGGAATTGGGGGAAGGGGAACAGACAAGTTGCTGTCCTTTTGTTCTTCAGTCTAGTTGTGGAGGACGTTGCTTCACTGGCCCAAGTTGGCACCATCATTGCGCTCTTCCCGGGTGAGGCAGATCAGTCGCCGGCATCTGGACGGCTGCTCACGGCGGCTGCTGGCCGCTCACGCTGGCTGCTGGCTACACACGGTAGCCCACAGCAACCCACTACAGCAAGGGCTGCAGCCCACACTGTCGGCCAGTGACTCATGGCAGCCCAGCTCCAGGTTGAGCTGTTGTTCAGCATCTTAGCTGTAGAGGGCAGTGTCACTGGCCCTCATATGTGGGATCCGAACCGGGGCCCTCTGGCGTCCCAAGCCAGTTCTTAACCATCGCACCACTCGGCCGGCCCTACAACTAACTTTTTATGTATGTACTTTCTATTGGCCAGGCACTGTGAAAACTGCTTTAAATGTGTTAGCGCCTTTATTTAGTAATACATTTTTTTTATCCTGTCTTGTTCAGAAAAGCTAAAAGGCAGCTTCGAGGCGTCCTTAAAACACAACATAAATGAAAAAGTGAGAACAAATAAAAAAATAAAAAACAGCAAGTGTGTAAATGAACCATGTCTGAGGCCAAAGCTGCATGTCATCAAGATGTATGTATACTTGATGCTGATGGACCACACATTTGGCTTTAGATTTTCTAGCAATAAGTTCAAAAAAAGGAAAACCAGTCAGTTATACACATCACCAAGTCCATAAGATTAAAGCATAGCCAAAGAAGTGAAATCATTCTTGGTATTAAGAACAAACAGGAATTTCTCCAAAGGAGGGGAACATTGCATGATGGACAGAACAAGTTCTACAACATCCTTAAAACAGAATTTCAAATATAAGTTTCAAACACTATGACATTGAATATTAGCTGACAACTTTATAACTAACTAAAAGCAGGTCAGCACACAGCACGGTTATTTCATAACCCTGTTAAGTATTATTCTCCAGCCTGGTAGATAAGGAAATAAGAATCAAAGGGGTTAACTCATTTGTTCACAGACACACCCAATGAGGTGCACGCTCAGGTTTGGGGGTTTTGTACAGGGCCATTTGACCCCAGGGCCTACGACTTGTACTGCCTCTACTCCTCCAGCGATGCCAAACCACATAACAAAAGGACTCCTCCAAGGTCTCTTGACACACATGGATTTTCTTCTCAAAAACATGGGAAACAGATTTTTCTCAAGAGGCAGTATATATGTAAGTCTCCGTTGTAAGACAAAGGCCATCCTCAACTTTGGGGTGGTCTCTCTTCCAGCATCAGTGTTTACTTCAGTATTTGTTTAAGTGTAACTGAGTAGGTGGCACCCATCAACCATGTCCCAGCCTGTAGAACGGGCTGATGCCTGTGGGTGGTAGCCAAGATCTTGTTACGTTACAGGTGTCTTCCCAGGTGTCCTCCCGGGACCAGCAGGTGAAGGCATCCCTGGGAACATTTCCCCTCCTACAGGATGGGATGACAGGATGAGATGCTCATGAGAAGAGGAACAGGAAGAGGGGGATGGACTGGAGGCCTGGTCACGCTGAAGCGATCTCGGTGGCAGGCTCCAGAAGCAGGAATGTGTTGGCCAGACTCAAGCAGCTGAGGATGCGCAGGCCCAAAAGGCCAGCAAAGCCGGATAAAACAGCTGTGCGCAGAGCTGGGGCAGCTGGACAGCGGGCCTCAGCCAGCGTAACACAGCGTTCTTCAGAAGCACGTTCCCAGCCCCACCCCGGATGCTGACGGAGAATCCCAGGGCCGCAGACCCTGGTGGTTCCGATGGGCAGAAAAGTTGAAAACCTTTGAGCTAGAACTTGAAGTAAAGATCAGTTCCTTAAATTCACAAATATTTATCAAGGGCCTTGTATGTGCCAAGCTTTAAGCTAGTCACAGGAAACAGGGATGAGCAAAAAAACAAGACCGGGTCCTCAGAGCTTACAGGTCAGTGGGAGAGACAGGTATGAAATAGATGAACAGACACTTACAAATCGACACCCTTCTCTCCCCTCAAATCAAGTGTGTTGGCCCACAGCTGAATATACAGTAAAACCTTGGATTGAGACTAACGTGGTTTGCAAGTGTTCTGCAAGGCGAGCAAACATTTCTAATACATTTTAACATGGTGAATGAGCACTGTCTTACAATACAAGTAGTTTGTTTCTGGAACAAATTATTCTTGCAAACCAAGGTATTACTGTATTGCATTTCCCAGGGCCCAGGAAACTCAGATCTAAAAAGTACCAGGAGCTAGCTGCATTTCAAAAAGGCATAACCTGAAAGGAGGAAGGCACCCTCTTGTGGCCCTCTGGGTGGTGGCACCTGAAAGAACCTCCAGTTCTAAGAGTAGGAGGTGGCCCTGAGCAGCCACCCTAGGGAGGTAGGCAGCCTTAAAGCGGCCGGCATGTCAGCGGGCCCCGTGTTGCTCCAGGTATAAATCTCTGTCTCTAGTGTTGAATCAGCCACTTTGTGAGAAGACATTTTCCCTGGTGTGCACTGCTAAGTGGTTTTACTTTTGGACACCTGGGCTCTTTGGTGTGGAGTCAAGTGACACATTGTGCAGTCAAAGCATCGATCCAAGTCCATTTCCACTCTCCCCACAAGTCTAACACTCAGCAGGGCCTGGAACAGGGAGGCATTCAATCAGCACGCAGTGAATAAATAAATGAGCTGCACCATCCCATCCAGCTCGACATTGCCTGCTTTGTGGGATCTTGGGAAGACTGGACAAATAATCACAGTGGTTGAGTCCCTGAATTCTCTGAAAATAAATGAGCTCTTAATATATAAAATATAATCTATGTCCCTCCTAAGAGTCTCTATGAAAAAGATAATATTGACAAGGGATATACTTTGTGCTTGGAACTCAGCCTGGTATGGCTTAATTTGCAGTAGAGTAACATGTAAATTTATGATAATAAATTATATTATTTAAATGAAATTATAAAAATAAGAGTCGCTCACTCAGATTCAACTTTCATGAATGCTGACACTTCTTGAAGAATATGCAGGTCTGATTTGTATTCAGGCCTGAATACCAGTGTGAACCACGAGAGCCCAGGCACTGCTGGTTTCAAGTGTGTAGATCGGGGCCTCATCAAACACCGGTACAGTGAGTTTAGCATTTGCAGCACGTCTCCCCTCAAGAAGCCACGAGGAAATCAGCTCAGTGCAGGGCCTTGGGTTATGAGATGGCGCTGACAAAATCACTCAACACCATTTTCAGAGGTCACCAGGAAAGAAGGCCAGGACAAGGAGGAGGAGAAAAAGAGTACAGTAGCTGGTACGATGGCAGAGTTATAGAAGGGCAAAGAGATGCAAAAGCACAAAATGCAAACAAAATGGAAAGAAGTATTTGCTACAGTACTTGATCCACAGAATCCAAAAGTAAACAAACCAGTAGTAGCCTCTGAAGGAGGGAACTGATTTGGAGACATATTGATTGTGTCTCTAACTCTGAAGCTTGTGAAATATTTTACTGATTTAAGAAATACCAGAGGCTGAGAAGTACTCCTGGCCAAAGATTTAATCCACCCGAGTTGAAAACATCACGGCACACAAGGGGGGAGATGGCTGGCTCAACAGCCCATCACTGCGCCGCCACAGTCTCTCACGGGGTGCCACTTCTGGAGCCAAGGGTCCCTTCCATCTGCCACATCAGCTGAGATCAAGGCATCAGCGGTAACACCTGCACCTGGGGGACATTTGCAAGGGCACTGACACTGACCAGAGAAACGGCTTCAGTCACATCAAATCCTCATTAGTACTGATAATTCTGGAATCCCACCTCTGAATGCAATAATCCCACATCCCTCTCAACCACCATCCTCATTGAAATAGATGGGAGGAGAGGATAAAAGTAGTAACTTTGGAGTCAGAGACGCAAGGGTTTGAACTCTGGGTTTGTCAAGTAGTAACTGTGCAAACTTGGGCTAATTTATTTCCCTCTCTGAGCTTTCATTTCCTCAGGGTTAAAATGCATATTTTAATAGTATTTATTTCATAGGGTTATAGTAAGATCCAAATGATATGGCTTATGTAAATCTCTTGACAAATGCATGAAAAATGATAAGATTTCAATAATTTTTAAAAAAATTTCTTACCTGAGTCCAAAGACATCAAATGACTTCCCTGAGATGACAGAGACATTTGCTTTTCATTATCATAAATGGGTTTAAGTTACTACTTATATCACCTATTATTCATCCCTTCACCTAGTCCAGGGGTCGGCAAACTTTTCAGATGGAAGAGCCGCCAGGGGTTGGCAAACGGCGGCTCGTGAGCCACATGTGGCTCCTTGGGTATGTACATGTGGCTCTGAAGTAAAATTGAAAATGAAAATAAAGCTATCATGGTTTCATTTATAAAAATTTTAAAGAATATTATTCACACAATGTGATTATATAAAAACATATTTATGGCTCTCTAATAATTTTTAAATTGTTGTGAGGGGCAGGATTGGCTCTTCCAGGGTCAGCAAACTTTTGAGTCGGAACGTACCCAAAGCGCTGCATGTGGCTCGCAAGCCGCAGTTTGCCGACTCGTGATCTAGCCTATTAGTAAATGTGTTAATTTAGAAAGAGCCTTGTTTCATCCCTCCTAAACATTTCAACCTCTTTGGAGAAATAGTTATTAACTATCATTCTCTGTTCATAAACATTCAGTTACACTCACATCCAAATGTCAAGTGTTCAGACCTATAAACATTGAAATAATTTTGCCAGTGAAACTTCATGAGTTTCCTCATAAAATGTTTCAATTAATTCCATTTTGCTAGATGTGACCTTAATCCTTAAAATAGCAATTGATCTTAGCCAGCAGTGTTTTCATTTTCTCTTTAATAAAAATTAAAATATCCTTGAGGACAGGAGTGGGGCTTCAACTTCCTTCATATCCTACCCAGTGTTTGGCAGGTAGTAAGCCTAAGTAGGTGTTTAATATGTGTCTGATCAGGAATATCTGTGGTATAATTAAACACAACTATGATAACCTCTAGTTCAGAAAGGAAACAAACTGAGTCGATTTCTCAAACTAAAGTCTAGGACTATACCAAATCATAAGAAAATGTTAAATAAGTTGTCTTAACCAAAGAAACCACTTTGGGGCCACTGTGACAACTTCAGAATACACAGAGAGAGAGTACCGGCCTCCTTAAGTTCCCAGACCCACCATGCTCACTAATCCGAACAGTGAAGAGAGAACCTTCATATTGTTAAAAACAATTAGAGTAATACAAACCACATCATTTAAATTTCATCAGCCTGTGGGTGCACATGAGATATCACTGACAACAGTACCTCCCTTTTCACTCACTGGATTCAAGTAGTGAAGGACCTCAACAACATGAGCTTTCCCCAGCCTTTCTAGCTACATGGCAGCCACCAAGTGTGTGGTCATGGACAGTTCTCCCATGACTTACTCTGCCCACCCTTCACACTACACTTAAAGTCATGGGAGAGAGCGCCTTGCCAGTCTATGGAAATCCTAATTCCTTGCCTAGGATTCTGTGCCTAATGTTCATGAACCTATAAATCTACCAGGTGCCAGAATGGTACCCTGTTCCCATAGCCCACGGCGGTCATCACAGTGAAGGAGAGAATGTCATAGTTCTGGGTGTCCTCACTTACCAAGGCCACATATGTCATAGTACTGTGCTTAGATCCATGTGCTCTAGGAAGGAGTCCTAGAGCTAATGCTCAGCTAACTCTGTGAATTTGGGTGAATTACTGAACCCCTCTGAGCCTCAGTTTCCTTGTCTATCTATAAAATAGGGATCACACTATTATCTCAAAGGCTTATTATAAGGAGTAAATGTGATAACATGTGTAAACCAGCCAGAATAGTATCTGGCACATAGTAAACACTCAATAAATGTTCACTGTTGTTATTTCCTGAGAATGAATCATTGGAGAATTATTTAATGACTGGCTGCCATAGCCAGCAGGGAAACTCTAAAAGTAAGTCCTTTTTTTTGCCAGGCATTATTCTGGGTCATATCACATAATTTACTATTCACAACAACCACTGAGGTAAATATTGTTCTCACTGTTTTTATAGGCCCATAGAAGTTATTTACCCAAAGTTAATCATCTGCATAAAAGAGAGGCCAGCAGCTGCCCAGAGAACATGTTTTCTCCCTACGTCATGGCGCCTCACATGCTTCAGAAGACTTGAGACCTCCCACTGGTGTCACAGTTACACTGAAATCAGCAGCACATGCACGTTTGAGCCGTGGTCAGGACAGAAGCCTGGTTCCGCCTGCATCAGCTTCTGCCCACAGTTCATAAGGACACAGCCATCGACACAACTGCTGGATTGTCACTTTTGAGGTTTTATTTATTTTGAAGTCCACAAGATGTAGCTTTACAAAGTCACTGGATGTGACCCCCAGGCACTGATGACCTGCCAGCAGGAGCCCAGCAGTTGGTTTATCTAAAAGACTTTGAACCCAAGGCTTTTCCAAGCCTCTTAGCAGGGAAAGGCTCTTAATCAATTAATCCTTTCTGAGACGCTGACTTCTTGAACTGGGGTTGTGGGCCCCCTTGTTTAAATGAGAGAAGGAAGGGCCTGGGACTAGGTCTGACCTGCTCCTTTCAGCCTCTGGGACTCACTAGGGACACTCATGAGGGAAGGAATGTGGAGAACGCAGGCCTGTCACTCAAACTGCCACCTATGTCAGCTCTGGGTTCAGTCACCACCCTCTGCACCCCTTTGAGTCCTCACCCATCAGGATACTGAAGGAGGCCAAACCCCAGCAAGGCCTTTCCTAAACCTTTACATGCCTCTCGGCAGACAGGCACATTGGAACGGGGCTCTGAGAGGCTCTTTCAGGACTTTGTTTCCCACTGTCTGTATTCCCTTAAGGGCAAAGTGCAAACTTTTTACCCATTCTCGTTTCTGAAGTCAGGATGTGCCATACAATAGACGTGTACATCTGATGTGGAAGCATCTCCTTTTTTTCTCTCAAAAATTATTACTACAAAAAAATGTATTTCCATACCTTATACCTCCCTTGAAAACATACATCATTTTCTTTCATATTAATTAGAATGCATAACCTTCAGAACCTTAATTTCTACTGACAACTAAAAGCAAGAAACCAATATTTCCACTAGCAAATCCGCAATACATTTTACAACCTCTAGAAGTATAGGTTCTGTAATAAAATATGAAGCCAGAAATAGATGAACTCCAACCTACCTAATAATTAATATATCTGTATTTCATTATTTTGAAATACCTAGATATTCAATAATTTTTATCATTTAACACAACTTAGTAAAACTGAAATCTTAAGTTACCAACAGATGCTGAGAAACCTCGTCCAAGCATGGAAATGCAGTTTTTAAGGAACTAAAAGGAAGTAGTTTGTCCTAAGGATGGTTATTTCTGAATGAGTGAGAGGAGACTAACTAAGGACTGGGAAAGTTATAGAAGGTTTGTAAAGAAAAATCTTGAGAGAATTTTATATATGGTTAAGCTGAATGCAATTAAGTAAATTTAAATATTAAAAGTAAGCTGGTAAAAAATTAGTTAAGTTTTCTCTCTGCTAAATAAGACAAACTTTGTTAGACTATTGGTCTGTTACTGATTTTATGAAAAAGTTTTCTGCCTGAAAAGCAAAGATTATGTGTCATCAAGAAAAAAAAAATTATTACTACAACGATGCCTCAACATTTACAAACTGCTCAGAATTCAGTAAAAGCCAAAAAAGATAATATGTTCTTTGGCGTTGCCTTGGTATTGTATGTTCCTCTATTAATATTTTTAAAACCCTCCACAACTAGACTGAAGAATAAAATAGCAATTTGTCTACCTGCCTGTTCCCCTTCTCTGATTCCCCAATGCTGTTCCCCTCTCCCCAATCTCCCAATAAAATCTTTAAAAAAAATTTTTTTTTTAAACTATTTCTTTTCTTATCTGTCTCCCCTACTAGTTGGTAAATGTCTTAAGGTATGGAACTTGGTTTTAGCCATCTTTGTAGCCTCAGCAAAATGCTCAGTGCCTGAAATATGGTAGGTGAGCAACAAATGTTTGCATGGGTGGCTGGATGGACAGATGGACAAATGGCCAGATAGTTGGAAACCCTACAGACTTTATGAAGAAGTGGGTGTTTGAGCAAATCTAACCCGGATTTCTCTCTTTTATGGTGTCATCTTTTCATTGGACTACAAGTGTAGAGATTATACAGATGACAAGACCATCAACCAACTTCTTTCACTCCTTTCACTCTGTGGTTCTCCTGGCCAATCAAAGGGCACGAAGAGAGCCCCAGGCTGCTCAATGCAACCGCGTTCTTTACAGATAAGCAACTTCCTTCAAAAGGATATGCTTAGCCAGTTCCAAGTTTAGGGTCTTTTTAAATGCCATCTCATTTCCATTGTAATATTGACGTTAACAATAATAAAAACAGCCGACATTTATTGAGAGGTACTCCATGCCAGGCACTATGTCACAGCTTTGCATGCATTGTCTCATTTAATCCTCACCATGGCCTTAGGAGGCTCAGGCAGGTTAAGGAGCCTGCCCAAGATGACACAGCTAATCAGTGGCACAGCCAGAATTCGAACTCAGACAATCTAAATTCAGAGCTCTACTTGTTTAATCTAATCTCTCTGATAAAATCACCCATATTTTTCTCATGTAGCTATTTAAAGGTTTTGTTCTTAATGATCAACTGCTTTCATTTTATCACGGATGGGAAATATTTCAAATGCACTGATGCAAGTTATTAAGCAGGGCACATTTAGGAAATAATTTTAGTCCTAAAATAGTCCTGTGAAGTGGGATGGACTTGTACTGTCAAGTCTTTGAAATGAGAGCTCAGGCGGGAAGGGAAGCAGAACAGGGAAGCACATGGGAACCCACGCGCTGATGGCCTCTGCTGGCTCCACTGGCCGACACTTGCCCCTAGGACACAGCGCTGAAGTCGCAGGGGATCCTCCGCTCTGTGTAAGGTAACACGTCTTGATTAAATTTTTAAAAGGAAGAAAAAGAAAGCGTAGCCTCTGTGCTGCCTATGTGGAGGGTACAACATTTGCAAGAGGCTGATGTTTTCTCTTACTGGCTGTTGAAACGTATCACATAACTCTTGCCTCCTCAGGAATCAAGTTTGGGAAGGGACTTCCTATCTGCAAATCCCTGGTAGCTGGCTTTATTAACATCTTGGGACATTAATGTCGCCTCTAACCTAATTATTCATACTATTTTTCAATCCCAGATTGTGTCACCACCAACTCAGTCCAAAGACTAAAATAAAACAATCCTAGGAAAATTCCAGTGGCGTACAAGTCAGAGAGGGATACGACCTTCAGAAGGCTCCCAGAAATGCCTGCTCACAGCCCAGGCATTCTCCGCTGCTCACATGCAGAGCCGGCATTCCCAACGCGGACTATATTTACAATCTTGAATTCTTTCCTCATCCCCACCCACCTGCTTCGCAAAAGGCTTTCCCCATTGGAACGTGCCACGACTTGTAGAAAGAACTCCATCTACTCAGAAACACTGCATTGACAGTGGTCGTGAGTAAGCTGGGCCAGGTGCTCACGTGTCATGAATACCAGCCATGTTTGGTTATTTATAAGGCAAAGTCAGGACCACGGAATACCTCCTCTTACTTACGGGCTGCTTCTCAGGTCGCTACATTGCATTTTAATTTATATCACAGACTAATTAAATGCACTAAAAAGTATAACCTTTAGCTCAGATTTTCAAATGGGAGACAAAGGAGAAGGAATTGAAAATGTATTGAATACCTGCTAAAGGCCAGGCCTTGTGCTGGGAGCTTTACTTATGTTACCTCTTAATTCCCACCACAATCATATGAAGGAGGTATTATTGTCCCCACCTTATAGATAAGGAAACATTACCTCTGAAGGATTAAATGTCCTGCCCAGGTAAGTGGTAAAGCCAAGATGGGAACCAGGATGGTGTGAGCCCAAATTCCATGTTTGTTTTTATTACCAGATCAAAATTTCCTGACACTGCCTCGTTCAGGACCAAAGCATAAGAATAATGGGTTAAAAGGCAAGAATTCTGCAGTCAGGCTTTCTGGGTGTTTAATCTGTTCCATCACTTTCTAGGTGTGTGACATCGTCAGTTACTTAACCTCTCTAAACCTCAGTTTCTTCATCTTGAATAAACAGAGATCACTGCTCACTTCAGGCAGCACATATACTAAATAAAATTGGGACAACACAGAGAAGGTTAGCATGACCCCTGCACAAGGATGACACACAAATTGGTGAAGCGTTCAATATATTTTGGTTGCTGGACTTATCATAGTGATCACCTCTTTAGGTATGTATAAATGTTGAATAACTATGGTGTATACCTGAAACGAATATAATATTGCATGTTAGCTATATTTTAATAAAAATCTTTTGTTTAAGATAAAAAATAGAGATCATTATAATGTTACCTTATGAATTTCAAATACTTAACAATAATTATTATGATGGCCATTTTCTTTCCCACAAATCCTCCTCACCTGTTAAATAGAATAATAATAACAAGGCTAATATTCACTGAATACTTACTATAGGCCAGGCACTATGCTGAGGATTTTACATGAACTATCTCATTTAATTCTAACAGTAATTCAATGAAACAACAGTTCTTGAATGCTCAGTATATGCCAGGATCTGTTCTAAACCCCCTACTCATATTAACTAGTAAATGAGTCAGATCATATTGCTGTCCCAATTTTACAGGTTAGAAAATGGAAGATCAGAGAGGATAAGTAAATCACCCATGGTCACACAGCTAAGAAAAGATGAAGCTCTGTTAAGAACTCAGGCAGCCAGACTTAGGAATTCACAGTCTTAACCTTGACTTTGGTGTTCCTGGACCTGGGATGGGCCATAAAAGAAATGTCTGACGCAGACCTGTGATCAAAGAGCTCCCAAACACATGGAAGCTGTAAGACCTGCACATTTAACAAATGAGGACGGACGGTATAATATTCTGTAGCCAGATATGCAAAATACACAAAAAACACAGAAGGGGCCTTGGACAACAAATGAGTGGGCATGGTGGCCTGGGGGTTCCAGGGAAGCCTTCCTAGAGAATATGTGGCTTTCACCGAGCCTCAGGGGATTGGGGTCGGTCACAGGAAGTCAGGTCGAGGAAAGTATAATATATCAGGAGAGAGTCTCGGCCAGTACAGAGACACAGATGCGAGCCGTGTTTGGGGAAGAATAAGGAGACTGGCCTGATGATAACTGAGTTTCATGTTGGAAAACAGAAATAAAATTACATGAAGTAAGGGCAGATTACAGAAGACCCTTGACAACAGGCTAAAAAACGGGCCATCATTTACAAGAGACAATAGAAAGGATTGGCTTCTTTAGGAGGTCAGTTACCTGACAAGAGTGCACTACGCAGCAGGCTTAGGGTGGGGAGGCTGAGAGACAGGGAGGAACCTCCAGCAAGCACCCCAAGCGTGAGGCAGGGAGAGAGAGCCCTTCCTCACTAAAGTGATAGCATCAGAGGCAGAAGGAAGGGCCCAACCAGAGACACTGAGCACACAATCAATGCGGCTTAGTGGTAGATCGAAGCAGGAGACATTCAGAGAACAGGTATGGGACGCCAGGATCTGTGTCTGGCTAAGTCAGCATCATATCCCACACCAGGCTCTGTTAATGACTGACTGACACATGGTAAATGCTACAAAGGTGTGTGTTAAATAAATGAGTGAGTCATCTAGCTTCTAACCCAGGCCCTTCGTTTTGCATATGTGAAAACAGATCCTGAAAGTTATGTGAATTAACCAAAATTATGTAAATGTGAGTGGCAGAATCTAAACTAAATCCCCAAATCCTGACAACTATTCCAGAATTTTCCCTGCTGTAACTTGCTCTCAATATGGAAAATTTGGGGGACTATAACATTGATGATGTCGATAACAGAAACTGAGATTTGGGGAGAGATTGCTGTAGTTCTTGCATAATATTAATTTGGTTTTGGACATGTGAACATTGATGTGATGACAGAACCTCTCACTAGAAATGTCCTGTAAGAGGTTTTCAATCAGGGACTAGAGTGAAAGTGAGAATTCACAAGTAGAGATAGATATATTTGAGAATCATAAACACAGAACTATGAAGTCATGAGAAACATATTTGTGTAATATCATGAATAAAAAATGGCTTTGGTTTCCCATTTCTTTAACATTTTTTAGTCTATTGAAGGACTGTTGAACAAGCAGCGCACTTAACTACAATCAGTATGTTAATGTCATTAAAATCACTTCGTTTGCTTATGTTAATCTCAGTCCGCCTGCATAGACAGTGATTCAGGGACTGCTGCGCTGACCAGGCTACATCATACCCTCTGTAAGCACTGCCAGGGCTCCAGGTCTGTCTGGGGGTCCTGCTGCCATCTTTATTCTCTACTTTAGTTAGGTCTTGCCAACTGTTATGTCCAAAGGCAAAGCAAAAGAATCTTTAAAATTTTCTGAGATTTATGGAATGTGCCTACGCCATAAAAGAAGCAGAGGCCTCATCGTTCATGAGTCAGCCCACATATCCCCTTATCTGAGTTTTACCTAAACTTCACCTGCAGTCTTCATGCATGCCCCATGAAGCAGTCAGTCACCCCTTTCCCTCTATTCCTTCAGAACTCTAAACATATTTCAGTCAACATATTTCTGTCGTAGATGGCATGTTGTTTCGTAACTGCTTCTGTGTATACAAGATCTGACAACTAAGTTTGCACACTTGTTGCAACGATGTGGCTAACCTTTTTTGTTGTCAGAGGGATTATTCATTGTGAATTTGTACCAACTGGACAAACAGTTAAACAAGTTTATTATTTGGGAGTGCTGAAAAGGCTGCATGAAAAACTTGGACGACCTGAACTTTTTGCCAACAATTCATGGCTCTTGCATCACATCAATGCACCAGCTCACACAGCACTGTCTGTAAGGGAGTTTTTAGCCAGTAAACAAATAACGGTATTGGAACACCCTCCCTACTCACCTGGTCTGGCCCCCAGTGACTACTTTCTTTATTAAAGATAAAGGAAATATTGAAAGGAAGACATTTTGATGACATTCAGGACATCAAGGGTAATATGATGACAGCTCTGATGGCCATTCCAGAAAGAGTTCCAAAACTGCTTTGAAGGGTGGATTAAGCGCTGGCATCGGTGCATAGCTTCCCAAGGGAAGTACTTCGAAGGTGACTATAGTGATATTCAGCAATGAGGTGTGTAGAACTTTTTCTAGGATGAGTTCATGAATTTAATTGTCCGACCTCATATATACCTCTTTAGTCAATGTGTGTCCAAAAAAGTAAGCCTTTTAATCTACCTCATTTTCATGATATCAGTGCCAGCACAGAGCAGAAATTCAATTCATTTTGTTTGAAACCTTTTAACATCTGAGCATCTGAAGAGTCAGGGCAATCAAGGTCGATGGAATAGTTCATGGGAAGAAGGAACCATGTCCACACGGACTCATTCTAGCAAGAGAGAGAAATTCTTTCGCAATCACAGGAACCCATGCAAGAGCACACAGCTAGGGAGTGGAAATGAGAATAGTGTATGTGCAGGGAGGAAAGTGACCTCATTGGAGCAGGAGAGCAGGAGCTGGATAGGAAGGAGAGATAAATTGGGGTGGGTTGGGTCAGATTATGGAGGGTCTCACAGGGATATGAGTGAGACTCAGTATCTTAGTTTCCTATTGCTACTGTAACAAATCACAACAAACTTGGTGGCTTAAAACAACACAAATCTATTATCTTATCAGTTCTGGAAGCCAGAAGCTAGAAATAGGTCTCACTAGGCTAAAACCAAGGCTGCCATTTCTTTCCAGAGGCTCTAGGGAAGAATCCATTTTCCTGTCTTTTCTATCTTCTAGAGGCTGCCCACATTCTTTGGCTCATGACACTCTTCCAACGTCAAAGCCAGCAATGGTTGGTCTTTCACACACCACTACACTCTGACACTTTCTTCTGACTCCCTCTTTTATTTTTAAAGACACCATGATTACCTTGGGTCCACCCAGATAATCCAGGATAATCTCCCCATCATGTTAGCAATATTAATTTCATGTGACCCTTAATTCCCCTTCACTATGTAATCTAACATATTCGCATGTTCCAAGCACATTAGGACATGACGCCTTTGGGGGCCACTGTTCTGCCTATCACACTCAGTGTGATGGAATAGGAAGTTTGTATCCATCTCTTCAACTGTAAATGGCATGACAAAAGCATAGAGCTCCAGACTGAGCTGCTCTAAAATGCCCTCTCTAAAATCTTGCACAACAGAGTCATGATAAGGATTTTCTTTTTTTCTTTTTTTTTTTTGCTTTTGTGCACAAAGAATATATATATATATATATATATATATATATTTTTTTTTTTTTGCTGAGCCATCCTGCCACCTGTTGGCAGCTCAGTGGCAGCTCAGCTCGGGCCAGGCATCAAACCGCTGTTGCTCAGAGCTCAAACTCTTGAGCAANTAGCTGAGCCATCCTGCCACCTGTTGGCAGCTCAGTGGCAGCTCAGCTCGGGCCAGGCATCAAACCGCTGTTGCTCAGAGCTCAAACTCTTGAGCAAGCTCTTAACCAACTGAGCCACTCAGCCGGCCCTTATATATTTTTAATAGCAAATATACATTAGATGATTTGTTCACATCTATATAGGCAGAGAACAAGAACATTTGAATCCTTCTCTGTATATAACGAGTCCTAAGAAATGGCCCAGTTGTCATACTGTGTGATGCCCACATGCATAATATTCTGAATGATTTTAATTCACTTAATGAGATCTGAGTTCCTATTAATCTGGTGGATGGTATGAGTCCCATAACATTGATAGAGCTGTGATTCTTTCTTTTTTGCATAACACTAATTAATAATGATAATACAACCATCTTGAATGTAGTTATCATCCTTCTTAGAGCTCAAAGAGTTTCATAGAATTTATCCTTTTTCTTTAAAAAATATGGCTACGGGGTTAGCAGCTGCAGTATCACTATTTGAGATTAAAATAATAAATAATTTTCCAACATCAGTGAAAGACACAAGTAAATGTATAAATATAATTATCTGATTGAAAAAAGAGTCAAACTTGGTTTTCATACATGCAAACTGTAAATTCAAAGATGAGTAAGTGAAGTTCTCTGAAGCTGACTATTTGTATCTTCAAAGTATAGGTGACCATGTCTGCATTCATTCATTCATTCATTCTTTCTTTTAATAGCACTTCATGTACACTCCCAGGTGCCAGCATAGGGATTCAACAAAATCAAGACAAGGTCATTGTCTTCAAGGAGCTTACTGTTAGTATGAGACAGACTATACACTTTTAACAAGTATATTAACAAACAAATCATCTGTCAGGTAGTAAAAAGTACTCTTAATTAAAAGAAAAAACAAAAACAGCACAGGGAAGAAAGAGAGGGAGAAAGGAATGTTATTTTAATTAGGGTGGTCATGGGAGGTCTGAGGAGATACTTGAGTAAGGCGCAAGTCATGTGAAGAAACAAGAAAAGGGTCAGCATGCCAAGTTGATTCAATGAACAGATATTAATTAAGCATAGACTATGGGCCAGGAATTGTTTTTGGTGCTGGGGATAAAGCAAGTATAAAGACCCTACCAGAGACAGGACAAGCCTGAAGAGATCAAGAAACAACAAAAAGTATATGTGCCACTGAGTTATAGGAATAAATGCCTTTACCAAACACATTTTACCCTCTAATTATTGATAGGTAAAATAATTACCAAAGCCACAAAATCCTAGTCAGTCTAACTACCCCTCTTCCTGGATCTATGGTTTTTAAATTTCTTGCAATCAGATCATCTGTTTAAACAAAGTCTCATGTGGAATTCTGACACATCAAACAAATAAAAGTGATCTGTTCTGTTGAAGGATTTGGGGGTGTCCACAGCCCTACCTACTCTGACTTCCCACAGACGTCCCTGCCCCTGCTTTGTAATGATGTGAGTTTCTTGGTTTTGATAATTGTGCTATCATTGTGTAAAATGTTAACATTAGGAAAAGCTGGGTGAAAGATATATGAGAACTCTAGGTACAGTTGTCCCTCTACCCTCAGGTTCCACATCTGAGGATTCAACCAAACAAAAGTCAAACATATTTGGGGAAAAGAAAACAAAAACCTCACGTTGTCGCTGACATATACGTAGTTAGGCCTATGATGGCTGCATCTGTACTGACCATGTACAGACATTTTTTTTGTTGTCACTATTCCCTAAACAACACAGTATAACAACTATTTACATAGTGTGGACACTTTATTAGGTATTATAAATGATCTAGAGATGACTTAAAGTACGCGGGACAATATACGTAGCTTCTATGTAAATACTACGCCATTTATATAAGGGACTTGAGCATCCTTGGGTTTTGGTATCTGCTCAGGGTCCTAGAAACAATCCTCTGTAGACACCGAGGGATGACTGTACTAATTTTGCAACTCTTCTCTAAGTCTAAAATTATTTCAAATTAAAAACTTGAAAGAAAAAAAAATCTTCCCACCATCACTACCAGGCAGCCCACTAAGGGTCGGTGGTGGGCAGGGGCTTCACGGGAGGCCATTAACCCTGCTGATTAGCCACGCCTTGCTGACTTAGTCTACTTATAAGAGACCTTCGAAAATGGGCAGTTCCTTTCTGGGTTGCCTATTCTGATTTTTAACATCCTCAACACCAAAAAAAATATTTCTTATGATTCTTTAAACCTACCAGGCTCTGGGATAAACCCACCTTTTCAAGTGTTGTCATCAATAGAGAATTAAATTGCCTTCTACAAAATATTACTTCATGCTATAGTCACAGACCACATACTCTTCCATCAACCTTCTTTCTAAACTTAATAGCAATGCCTTCATCTTTTCTCACAGGCCTTCTCTTTCCACATTTGAATCATTCAGGGGACTTAACACTTTAAATTCTTTTTGACCTTCTTAAACTATGGTGTCCGCAGCTTATCAATGGACTTCTAAAAATAAATAAATTAAATAAATAGAAATAAAATTAAAAGAGGAAGCAGTCAGTGTCAGATACCTTTGGTGAGAGGAGTGTACTGTCACTCAGACTTTATGTACAATATTCCTATTTAGATATTATTGCCATAACAACCTCACGCATTACCACATTTTATTTTTTCTTAAGCCTCTTTTCACACTGCCTATGGCGGTGGTTAAGCTAAGTGCCCCAGGCTTTTGCTCCTAACCAATGAACAGCCAGACTGGGAACCTCAAGTCTTTCAGCAACTCACAACTGCCAAAAGGTTCTCTCGCCAAGAGACATATTCCCTGAAGTATATGAAGTAGAAATTCACTCTGAAATCATTCACCTGATATCATTCAACAGTAAGATAAGTAAACTGACTGAGTCTGTGACCTTGTTTGTTGGATCTCTCCATGCTTTAGCTGCCTGCCTGAAAAGTGAGGATAAGTGTGTTTACCAACTTTGTGTGGGTGTTGCAAGAGTTGATTAATGCTTATGAGGCACCCTCTATCTGATCAGAGGCTCTGTGGCTTCACCACCCAGGTCATCAGACTGTGGAATGCCTATGTCCCTCAAGGGCACTCCCTTGAAGCTCGGTACCGTGACTGTCGGTAACTTGCTGTGGCCCATCACTGGTGTGTGACCCAACTGTACTTTCAGACATGCACGCCCAGTGCCAGTAAGGCTATCACCAAAGCTGAAAAGCAGTTTTTCTAATGCTGCGGGCTCATGCACCAGGCACCAAAATAGCACAAGAAATACTATACCCATATTGCTTTATCCTAGACATCTGACACTTGTAAAGCTGATGCCAAATTTCTTGTCACATATGTGTCTGGAAGCCTTCGTGCTGAGAGGCATTTCTTATCTTCTTCTGACATTTCAGAGAGCTGCATGGAGCTACACAAGCACAGACTCTCGTTCAAAAAGGCTAGAGGCAAATGTAAGCATTCTTTTCAGGTGACCTCCACAGCCTCACTGGAAAAGATCCAAGATACCCTTCACATCTGTAATCCTTAGGATGTTCCAAATGTCTGACCGTGCTTCTTCCAGTGAGTAAGAGCCAAACTGACCTGGCTCTCCAAGGTCATCTGGAAATGATATGCCCATTAGCCAAATGAGGAAATGCTACTGCAGGCAAACCAACCATAAGATCAAACAATCTTCAGAGGTACAGGGGTCCACATACTCTGTCTCTGGTGACACAGGCCACATCCATCTATTAAAGTCAGGCTTCAGTTGACTCTAATTACCATTGTGACACACTCCCCCAAACAGAAGCTAAACTAGGATTTTTCACATGATACAAAGGTGATAATTTCTAGTGATTCCCTTCCCTCTGATCTTGCCTACACAACCTGTCTGACAGGGTAGGCTCTACAGAGACCCCATCCCCAGCCACTAGGGAACGGGAGTTTCTAGTGGGAGAGCCCCTAAAGCAGTCTGTGGCAGAATAGCCTGGTTTTAAATGCAAATTCCTGGGCCCCATTCCAGGCCTTTCAATCAGAACCTCTGGCAAATGAGATCCAAGAATCTGCATTGTTAACAAATTTCCTCGATGATCTTTTTTTTAACTTTTTATTTTTCCCAGATAATTTTTCTACACACTAAATTTGTTTAAAGCCTGACAGAATTTTCAGGTAAATTAAAACTCACACAAACCCTCAGTTTTCTGGGAGAGTTTCTGGCCACATAACCCTAGTAAACATCTATGCATCCAACATAGGAGCTCCTAAATATATAAAAAATATTTTGACAGACATAAACAGAGGTCAACAGAAACACTATCGTAGTAGGGGACTTCAACACCCCATTGTCACCAATGGACAGATCCTCTGGACAGAAAATCAACACGGAAACAGTGGCCTTAAATGACACTTTAGACCAGCTGGATTTAATCGATATTTTTAGAGCATTTCACCCCAAAGAAACAGAAGATACATTCTCCTCAAGTGCACGTGGAACACTTTCCAAGATAGACCACATGTTAGGCCACAAAACAAGTCTCAAGAAATTTAAGAAGATTGAAATCATATAAGTGTCTTCTCCAATCACAATGCTATGAAACTAGAAATCAATTATAAGAAGAAATCCGGAAAGCACGCAAATACATGGAGGCTGAATAACATGCTACTAAATAGTGAGTGGGTCAAAACTGAGATCAAGGAAGAAATCAAAAGCTATCTCAAGACAAATGAAAGTGAAAATACAACAACCCAAAATCTATGGGATGCAGTGAAAGCAGTCCTAAGAGGGAAATTCATCAGTCCTAGAGGGAAATTCATAGCAATGCAGGCCTACCTAAGGAAACAAGAACAATCTCAAATCAACAGACTATCTTTACACCTAAGGGAACTGGAAAAAGAACACCAAAACAATTCCAAAGGGAGTGCAAGGAAGGAAATAATAAAGACCAAAGCAGAAATAAATGAAATAGAGACCAAAAAACCCCCCAAAAACAATACAAAAGATCAATGAAACCAAAAGCTGTTTTTTTTGAAAAGATAAACAAAATTGATAAACCCTTAGCCAGACCCACCAAGAAAAAGAGAGGACCCAAATTAATAAAATCAGAAATGAAAGTGGAGAAGTGACAACAGATACCACAGAAATACAGAAAATTTTAAGAAAATACTACAAGCAACTATATGCCAACAAATTATACAATGTGGAAGAAATGGATAAATTTCTAGAAGCATACAATCTACCAAGTCTGAACCAAGAAGAAACAGAAACTCTGAACAGACTGATTACTACCAAAGAAATTGAATCAGTAATCAACAA
>NW_017731351.1:2602513-2704960 GCF_001890085.2 Hipposideros armiger
CTACCAAAGAAATTGAATCAGTAATCAACAAGCTTCCAACAAACAAAAGTCCTGGACCAGATGGCTTCACAGGTGAATTTTACAAAACATTCAAAAAGAATTAATACCTATTCTCAAGCTATTTCAAAAAATACAGAAGGAGGGAAGGCTCCCAAACACATTTTATGAGGCCACTATTACTCTGATCCCCAAATCAGACAAAGATATTACAAAAAAGAAAAATATAGGCCGATATCCCTAATGAACATAGATGCAAAAATCCTCAACAAAATACTAGCAAACCAAATTTAGCATCACATTCAAAAGATCATACACCACGATCAAGTGAGATTCATTCCTGGTATGCAAGATTGGTTCAATATCCGCAAATCAATTAATGTAATACATCATATTAACAAAATGAAAAATACAAATCATGATCATATCAATAGATGCAGAAAAAGCATTTGACAAAATTCAGCAACCATTTATGATAAAAACTCTTAGCAATGTGGGAATAGTGGGATCATATCTTAACATAACAAAGGCCATATATAATAAGCCGACAGCAAACATTGTATTCAATGGGGAAAGGCTAAAAGCTTTCCCCTTAAGATCAGGAACAAGACAAGGCTGCCCACTTTCACCACTTGTATTCAACATAGTTCTGGAAGTTCTAGCCATAGCAATCAGACAAGAAAATGAAATAAAAGGCATCCAAATTGGAAAGGAGGAAGTAAAATTGTCATTATATGCAGATGACATGATACTATATAGAGAGAATCCCAAAGACTCCACCAAAAAACTGTTAGAACTAATAAATGAATTTAGTAAGGTAGGGGGATACAAAATTAATATTCAGAAATCAGTTGCATTTGCATACACCAATAGTAAACTATCAGAAGAAGAAATCAGAAAATTAATCCCTTTTACAATTGCTTGAAAAACAATAAAATATCTAGGAATAAATTTAACTAAAGAAGTAAAAGACCTGTACTCAGAAAATTATAAGACACTGAAGAGAGAAATCAAAGAAGATACAAATAAATGGAAATACATACCATGTTCATGGATAGGAAGCATTAATATAGTTAAAATGTCAATACTACCTAAGGTTATATATAGAATCAATGCAATTCCTATCAAACTACCAAGGACATTTTTCTCAGAAATAGAACATATAATCCTAAAATTTATATGGAACCATAAAAGACCCTGAATAGCCACGGAAATCTTGAGGAATAAGAACAAAGTGGAAGTTATCACACTACCTGACATCAAATCATACTACAAGGCTATAGTAATCAAAACAGTATGGTCCTGGCATAAAAACAGTCACATAGACCAATGGAACAGAATAGAGAGCCCAGAAATAAACCCATCCATATATGATCATTTAATCAATGACAATGGAAGCAAGAATTTACATTGGAGTAAAGATAGTCTATTTAATAAATGGAGCTGAGAAAATTGGACTGACACGTGCAAAAAAATGAAAATGGACCACCTACTTACACCATACATGAGAACAAATTCAAAATGGATTGAAGAGTTAAATGTAAGACCTGAAACCATAAAACTCCTAGAAGAAAACAGGGAGTAAATTTGCAGACATTACCCTCAGTAATATTTTTACTGATAAATACCTTTGGGTAAGGGAAATAAAAGAAAAAATAAACATGGGATTACATCAAACTTAAAAGTTTTTTCACAGCAAAGGAAATCAATAAAACAAAAAGGCAGCCTACTGAATGGGAGAAGATACTGGCCAACAATATATCTGATAGAGGGTTAATATCCAAAATTTATTAAACACTCATTCAACTCAACACCAAAAAACAACCCAATTAAAAAATGGGCAGAGGATATGAAGAGGCATTTCTCTAAAGAGGACATACAGATGGCTAACAGGCATATGGAAAAATGTTCAACCTCACTAATCATTAGAGAAATACAAATAAAAACCACAATGAGATACCACCTCACTCCGGTCAGAATGGCTATCATCAATAAATCAAGAAACAACAAGTGCTGGCGAGGCTGTGGAGAAAAGGGAACCCTGTTGCACTGTTGGTGGGACTACAGATTGGTGCAGCCACTATGGAAATCAGTATGGAGGTATCTCAAAAACTGGAAATGGAACTACCGTATGACCCAGCAATTCCACCCTTGGGTATCTATCCAGGGAAACCCAAGATGCTAATTTGAAAAAATATATGCACCCCTATGTTTATTGCAGCGCTATTTACAATAGCCAAGACTTGGAAACAACTGAAATGCCCATTGGTAGACGCCTGGATTAAGAAGCTGTGTTACATTTATACAATGGAATATTACTCCGCTATAAAGAAAAATGAAATCGTACCATTTGCAATGATATGGATAGACCTAGAGAACATTATGCTAGGTGAAATAAGTCAGGCGGAGAAAGACAAATACCATATGATCTCACTTATATGTGGAATCTAAAGAACTGAATAAACGAGCAAAGTAAACAGAAATGGTCTCAGAGATATAGAGGAACAACTGATGGTTGATAGTTGGGAGGGGGGTGGGGATGAGGGAGAAGGGGAAGGGATTAGACAGCATAAATAGGTAACTACAATATTGCCACAGGGATATGAAAGACAGTTCGGGGAATATAACTAATAATGTTGTTAATATTTTGTAGGGTGTCAGATAGTCACATGTCTTGTTAGGGAGACCACTTCATGAATGGGGTAGAGGCTTGATCACTGCTCTGTACACCTGAAGCTGATGGTGTACAGTTTTATTGTATGTCAACTGTAGTTGAATATATATATATATATATATATATATATATATATAGTCACGGGATGTGGAGTATAGTGTGTGAGTGGAGTCAATGGAATTGTAATAGATATATATGATATTGGAGGGGAGGGGGGAGTGGGGTGGCGGATTTTGGGAGGGGGATTGTCATTTTGAGGGGTAAAAAGTATAACTATTGCACTGTGTTGTACACCTGAAATGAATTTAAAAAAAAAAAAGAAAGAAAACATTCTAAAAAAAAAAAGAGACAGAGTGACCAAGTCAATCTATTTTATTATGGCAGTATGCATACTGACATTAAATCAAATGTGTCCCTGTAAAATAAACATTTTATTTGCAGCATCAAAAAAAAATTTAAGTTTCTCCTAAAAGATAAGCTTTTGTTTAGGTCTAAGAGGATAAACTTCAATGTGCTTATACGTACTTCTCCATTTGAAAACTGCATGAGGCTGAGGACCATGCATTACACAGAATGCTTAGGGCACAGTGGGAACGTGGCAGGTGCTTAATAAATATTTACTTTTTAACTGATTTTCTTCAGGATGAAAGTGAGTAAAACAACACATTGAACAAACTATGTCACAGTGAAGTTTTCACATGGCATGAAGATGACTCCTGGTGAGCCGAGAGGCCTGGCGTGGCCTTATCAGGGTAGGGCCTGCAGCAGCACATAGGACAGGCCTGTCACTGCGTGGACACACAGCACCATCCCGGAGATGCTGTCAAAAGTCCCCCTCCCCAACTTAGGGAGAGCTGAAAACCAGTGCGAGTACAGCCCTACAATTTCACAGCACAAGTGAGGCAAGTGGAATCTATGTCAGTTTGTGAGGAAGTAATTCAGCAGTTTATCCCCTGAAACTCCAGGCCTTCCTGAGAAGCAGCACTGCACTTCCAGTGATGCACGACTGACAGCAGAGGTGAAGAGAAGAGAAAGGAAGGACAAGTGGGAGAACGAGCCATGGTGTGCCCACGGTGAAAGAGGGATAGCTTTTCAGCGTGAGACTCAGTGTTCCCTCCAGGACCCCTGGCCCCCTTTTATGTCTAAAGGGACAAATTTCTCACTGTACATGTTGCTCTTGGACTCTTCTTTGTTGCTCAGAATCTGAATAATGAGCAGATAGAAAGAGGATAGAAAAATGGGCAAGTCCCAGTTAACTTATATATTAAAGAGCTGAGAGAGGTGGCAAGAGAAGGAAGGAGGGAGAGAGGTCAGAGAAGCATGTGAAATGGATGCCAGAGAGGCTTTCAGGATTGAGAGGTGTCAGTCGGAGACTCAGAGCTTTGGGGAGCACTTGATGTCCATATGGAAGGAAATGAGGATGACAGTGAAGTAGAGAAATTTTAGGATGTTTTTTCTATATTAGGAATGCATACCCCATAGTAAAATTCTATTGAATTGTATGCTTTAAATGGATGAATTGTATGTATGTGAATTGTATCTCAATAAAGGTTTTTTTAGTTTTGTTTTTTAATATCCTTAAAAAAAAAGGTACACCTCACTTTGGCAGTTTATTGAGAAACTAAAATAACATTTTTAAAATTCTGTTTACTTCTTGGGTCCTACCCCATTTCTTTGAATTCATTCTTACACGGAGACTGAGCCATGTGGAACTTAAACTATGTTTGGGTTATAACAAATTAGAGAAAGGGTCCTTAAAGATCCTCTAGTCCAAGTTCTCATTTCAAAGGTTTGGGAATGCAGGTGGGGTGGTTAAGTGAGTTTTCCTGCTCACACAGTAGTAAAGCTGGGAACTATGGAGGTCTGATCCAGGTCTTTTGAAAACTACCACCCCACTCCTATTCAACGCTCTTCCAGCTATTGTTTATAGAAAGAAACAATCCAAGGGTAAACATGATTAGAACACATAGTTACTATGCTCAGTCCAGTTTTTCTGGCCTTTAGAACAAATCAGTCTGGCTGGCATCAGTCCAATGAGTTGCACACCACTGCCCATCTAATAGCCTAGGCCGTGGAGATTCAGCCTTTTGTGAGCCTTAAGAATAATCAGTCTTCACAAAAATAACCATGGCTGCCATTTATTGGGTACTCATTCATACATCAACTTGGGCAGGGCAGTCAGAGCCGTGTGACATTGAAATATGGAGAATTCAATTTTTAAATAAGAATTTTAAAACTACTAGATGCCACTAATGTACATAATGCCCATCTGTGAATTGCAACAGAAACTTATAAAGCTAATTATGGGATCACGTCTCTGATGCTCTCCCAGGATGGCTATGGCACCTGCTATGTGCTAGGTGCCAGTCTAGACATTTTACATATGGCATCTTGTAATCCCCACAGTAATTCTATGACATGGGTATCAATCACCCCATTTTACAGATCAAAAAGAGTGAAAACATGATGGGAGTAGGACCAAACAAGTAAGAGTTAAGTTCTGATGTCAATACAATACCTTTGGGGCTCAAAGAGGGTAGTGTTCATGACATAACTTAAGGCTGTACCAAAAGTCCCCCTTTATCCCAAAAGACTCACCCCAGTGCCTGTCATTCCATCATTAGCTTCATTAATTAATGACTTAAATACCCTTAATAGTCACCTATGAAATTAAAAATAACTTACACATTGATCAGAGTAGACGAAGCTATGCTACAGAATAAACTGGAATCTCAGTGGGCTCACATAGCAAGTGTTTCCCGTTCCTGAAGGGTCTGATACAGACGTTAGCAGCCATTTACGGGAGGCCAGGGATGGATGAGAACACGGAAGATGGTGCATGGTGTCTTAGGTCCACAGCACGCAGATCACGCAGGCCTACAGGTGAAGTGCCTCCTTTCCACCTGTATCCTGCTGGCCAACCTAACCGTGCAGGCGGCTGGGAAATGGAGGGAAGCAGAGGCATGCGGCAGCACTGCGATCCCTGCCACAGTCCTAAAAGAATTACAGCCTTGGTTCTTATCTGTTGGCACATTAGTTAACAAGAGTTAGTAACAACAGACACAAGTGGTATGTAAGGTCTCTCTTCTTCAGGACAGGGCCAGGAAGGAAGAGATGGAAAAGGGACAGTGACGAGACAAATGTACGTACTTGACAATTTTGCTAGATTTTGCCTGACTTCAAAGAGCTGTCTGCTATACCTCACTATCTCTCTGGCTCATCACTCATACTTCTGATGGCTTTGGCTGTGTGATGAATTAGATCTTACGTTTTGCAAGTATAAGTTCTCTCAGAAATGTCAGAAATAAAGCTGTTTGTTCGTTTTATTCATAGAGGCAAAGAGGTACTTTGGGAGATACAACTAAATAAATATTTTCCTGACAAGTTCACTGTAACAGAGCTCAATAAATTGACATATTTTCCCATTTATTTCTACCATAAAACTCAACAACAAAAAAACAATGAATTGGCCCTAAAAAGAAACACATCAAATTTAGAAATGCATAAAATTTTAAAGTCATATATTTAAAGAAAAAGTATAACTTATTAAAACATTAATAGTAACTATTGGTGTATGACCCAATTAGGCCAGAAACCTGGCTTGAAATCCTCCCTCTCACTCAGGCTGCTAACCATCTGCATTTGATATTATCCACAGATTGTCTATCAAGTTCATCATCTCCCCCTCTTTCTCCTATCCCCATTGTCACTGTCTCAAAATTTCTCACCTGGAGTATTGTATCACCTCCTAGATGACCTCCCCACATTTGGTCTTGCCTATACTCTCAAGCCCACCCTAGACAGCAGTGATCTTGAACCTGCAGGGTACAAGGAAATCCTTTTGGAAACTACTTGAAGGAGCTGATTCCCAAGTCCCCTGACCAGAAATTCTGATTCAGTGGATCTGATTCAGTGGTGCAGTTCAGGACTCTGAATTTGTAACAAGCATCGTGGAAGGTTTTAATGTGTATGGATGGTCCTTAGAGAAACCTGCTCCACACAGAATCTCAGCAAGAATCCCAAATCTCAATTGCCAGTCCTCTGTTTAAAGCAACTGGATGGCTGGTCAGAGTCGGCTGGATGAATCCCAAGGCCCTTATCCTGGAATGGAAAGTCTCCATGACCCAGGTTTGGAATATCCCTCCAGCCTCCTATTTTACCTGTCTTACTCAAACCTTACACTTTCAGAAACACCAATACCAAACTGCATTTCCTGGGCACCCTGCATTGCTTCATGCATCCCCATCTTAGCCCGTGCTGTGCTGGCTACCCAGAATCTCCTTATGTATCGCCTTCCTGATAAACCAGCATTTACCTTCAAACCTGGGCTCTGGTGAGTCACTTCCTTTGTTAATTACCTCTACTATGCCACCTCTGACAGAGTTACTAATGCCTCCCTCCTCTTCTTCCTCCTGCCTGCTCATGACCTTTGCACATGTCTCTATGATGGCACGTGTTTGTTTACATTCCTCTCATTCCCGTCTATTCCTCAAGTCATTTTCTTGCTTCATCTCTGTGCCTGGCATGGAGAAGGCACGAAATACATTGTTGAACGATAGGTACAATAGAAAAATGAAGGTCTTTTGGGGGACAGCAACAAATAAAGATCCCCTTTAGATTATCTGGTCCTTTAAGTTGAATATTTTAGTTCAGTTTAGTTTATAACACTTTCTCTTTCCTACATTATTCAAATTAATTCTACAAACACGTTTTGAAAGCTTATGGTGCATGTCATTGCACAATAATGCTTCTTAAAATCTTATGTTTATATGCTAAAAACTATAGATATAGGCTTTCTTTACCTTTTATTCTCCACTAGTCTTTCATTAATTTTCTTATTTAACTAATGGTTTCTCTCCCAACAGTTAGGTGAGCTATTATCACTTTGATTATCTGATATCTTTTGGAATGCTTTATATTAGTAATAAATGTTTCCTTCCCAACAAAACTAAAATTTCCTTCCAAATACTATAGTATCACGTAATATTAAAATGATATCCGTAGATTTGTGTTTCTACCTAACGGGCTTCTTTGGGTAAATGCATGAGAAAGTTAATAGCAGCCTAATACTTAATCCACATCCCTAATCAGTCAATAAGTTGTGTGTGTATATGTTTGTATATGTGTCTTTTTGTGTGTATGTGTGTTTTAATTTCATGACCTAAGAACCCAATCAGTCACATCCTGAGAAAAACTGTTAAGTAAAAGAAAGAATGGACCATTGTCTTTCTATATTTATCTCTGGATCTTTGTACTTAACTCAAAGACCTCCTCTAGATTCTGAAAGCAGCTTGTGACCATTGAAAATGTGGCATAAATACTGTAGCCTTGACCAACCTTAAGAAAACTGAAAACCCTCTTTTGTAACCTATTCAAAAGTTCAGGTCATGATCTCATGCCTGTGCATAACAATGTATTTAAATATTGCTGCTTTGTACAATTCTTTATATATATTATTCTGTAAATTTATCTCTCAAAGGAGAAAATTCTGTCATAAAACAGACAGTAAAACTCTTAAACTTGCCAAGATACTACAGTCTACAATAATTTTCTAACAACGAAAGACACTGATTCTTTTTAGCAGAGGAGCAGAGTTATTATAAATGTATTCTTTCTGACATCAAAACAGCAAGAATAATTACTCATCCTATATTTGTTGGCTTAGAATTATTTGGATGCAGTAAAAATATCTTTACTCTAGCCATAAACCTGTAAATCTTCCCTGCAAAGATGAAAACTGTCCATAGCAAACAGCAGTAACACCCCAAGTCTGACACTTGCAGGCACCCAAACACAGTGCTGGGTGGTCAGAGAGCACTGTAAGCATTAACCAGGAAATCACACAGAGCACCACATTCCCTCTGCCCAAAGAACAAGCATCCTTAATGCAACAATGGACCAAAACATAACTATCCCAACACAGCAGCTTGTGAGGCTGCCTGAGACACTTTCAGTGGCAGGCAGTCAGCCCCCTCTAGTGCTGCAGTCTTTTTCAGACAACTCTTAGGGATCTGCAAGCATGAGGCAATCAGCGGCTGGTCCTGGTGTTCTCTGAGCATTTTGTAGAGTGAACAGTGGCTCACACTGGCTCCAAAACTGACTCTGCATTAACCTTGTGAACACCACCTGCCCCACCCCAGTGATTCCCTGGGACTCTACCATGCCCAACTTGCACAACACCAACAGAGGCATTTTCATCACCAGGGCAACCAGCCTGGCCACGTGCACCATGTGCAGTCAGGAATAAAGAATACAATAACTGAAGTGAAGAATACACTAGAAGGGATCAAAAGAAAATTAGATGAAGCACGGGATCAAATCTGCAATTTAGAAGATAAGGTAGCAAAAAATACCCAATCAGCACAACAACAACAACAAAAAATTTTTAAAAATGAAGAGAGTTTAAGGGACCTCTGGGGCAACATCAAAGGTAACAACATTCACATCATAGAAGTATCAAAAGGAGAAGAGAGGGGACAAGGGATGGAGAACAAATTGGAAGAAATAATGACTGAAAACTTCCCTAACCTGGTGAAGGAAATAGACATACAAGGCCAAGAAGTGCAGAGAGACCCAAACAAGATGAACCCAAAGAGGCCTGTACCAAGATACATCATAATTAAAAGGCAAAGGTTAAAGACAAAGAGAGAATCCTAAAAGCAGTAAGAGAAAGACAACTAGTTACTCACAAAGGAGCTCCCATAAGACCGTCGGCTGATTTCTCAACAGAAACTTTGCAGGCCAGAAGGGAGTGGCACAAAATATTCAAAGTGATGAAATGCAAGCACCTACAACCCAGATTACTCTACCCAGTAAGGCATTCATTTAAAATTGAAGGAGAGATAAAGAGTTTCCCAGAAAAGAAAAAGCTAAAGAAATTCATTACTACTAAGTCAGTACTGCAAGAAATATAAAGGGACTTCTTTAAGAAGAAGGGATGGGGGATGAACATAAAAATGAATAATAAAATGGCAGTAACTACGTATCTATCAATAATCACTTTAAATATAAATGGAATAAATGTTCCAATCAAAAGACATAGGGTACCTGAATGGATAAGAACACAAGACCCATACATATGCTGTCTACAAGAGACCCACCTCAGATCAAAAGAGGCTGAAAGTAAAGGGATGGAAAAAGATATTTTATGTAAATGGAAATGAAAAAAAAAGTTGGGGTAGCAATATTTGTATCAAACAAAATAGACTTTCAAACAAAGACTATAATAAGGGACAAAGAAGGTAATATCGTCATAGTGGGAAACTTTAACATCACATTAGCACCCATGGACAGATCTTCCAGATAGAAAATCAACAAGGAAACAGCAGACTTAAATGACACACTAGGCCAGATGAATTTGGTATTTTTAGAGCATTCCACCCCAAAGTAGCAAAATATACATTCTTTTGAAGTGCACCTGAACAACATTTTCCAAGACAGACCACATGCTAGGCCACAAAACAAGTCTCAATAAATTCAAAAAGCTGAAATCATATCAAATATCTTCTCCAACCATAATGGTATGAAACTAAAAATCCATTACAAAAAAAAAAATCCTAAAAAACACACAAACGCATGGAAGCTAAATAACGCTACTAAATAATGAATGTGTTAACAATGAAATTAGGGAAGACATCAAAGATACCTTGAAACAAATGAAAATAAAAACACAACGACCTAAAATCTATGGGACACAGCAAAAGCAGTCCTATGAGGGAAATTCATAGCAATATAGGCCTACCTGAAGAAACAAGAAAAATCTCAAATAAACAATATAACTTTACACTTAAAGGAACTAGAAAAAGAACAACAAACAAAGCCCAAAGTGAGGAGAAAGAAGGAAATAATTCCCAGGAAATTACATGTGTAATGCACATGAGTGGGGCTGGTTGGGTGGAACCACCACCAAAGAGAATTCAGGTAGATTCTAGTTCTTCTGAGCAATTTGAGGAACTTTCAGGACATAAAGAATTTGTTTCAAATAAGATACTAATAACTGTCCCTTATAATAATAACAAGTCCTTAATAACAGAAAATTCCTGCCAGTAATGAAGAAAACAAGACTGACAAATTTCTATGACATCTGACAATTAAGTTTGTGAACTCATCCTAGAAAATGTGCTACATAACTCATTGCTGAATATCACTACGGTCACCTTTGAAGTATTCCCCTTGGGAAGCTATGCACCAACCCAATGCCTAGTCCACCCTTCAAAGAAATATTGGAACTCTTTTTCTGGAATGGCCATCTAAGCTGTCATCATATTACACTTGATGTCTTGAATGTCATCAAAATGTCTTTCTTTCAATATTTCCTTTATCTTCAGGTAAAGGAAGAAGTCACTGGGGGCCTGATCAGGTGAGCAGAGAGGGTGTTCCAATACAGTTATTTGATTAGTAGCTAAAAACTCCCTCACAGACAGTGCCGTGTGAGCTGGTGCATTGTCGGGATGCAAGAGCCATGAATTATTGATGAAAAGTTCAGGTCGTCTAACTGTTTCACACAGCCTTTTCAGCACTTCTAAATAGTAAACCTGGTTAACTGTTTGTCCAGTTGGTACAAATTCATAATGAATAATCCCTTTGATATAAAAAAAGATTAGCAACATCGTTGCAACAAGTTCGCAAACTGTCAGACCTCGTATATACAACAGAGTATTACTCAGCCATTAAAAAAATGAAATCTTAACCATTTGCAATAACATGAATGGAGCCTAGAGGGTATTATGTTAAGTGAAATAAGTCAGACAGAGACAAATACCATATGATCTCACTTGTATGTGGAATCTAACAAACAAACAACAAAAACAACAACAAAAAGAAACAGACCCATAGATACAGAGAACAAACTTATGGTCACCAGATGGGAGGAGTTTGGGAGCAGGGTGAAAAAGGTGAAAGGATTGAGAAGTATACATTGGTAGTTACAAATTGGTCATGGGGATTAAAGTACAGCACAGGGAATATAGTCAATAATATTGTAATAGCTCTGGGTGGTGCCAGTTGGGTACTAGACTAATGGGGGGAGGGGGGAATCACTTCATAAATTATGGAAATGTCTAACCACTATGCTGTACACCTGAAACTAATATAAAGTAATACTGAATGTCAACTATAATTGAAAATTAAAAACAAACAAATCGTTTTTAATAACAGATAAAAAACAATAAAAATAAAAATAAAAAACGTTCCAGGAAACATACAATGTAAAGTTACAAATATGTCCCATGGAGGGATAAGAATTTAATAATAGTTTAAAATCATTTGTACGGCGGCTATCATTTAAAACAAAACAAAACAAAACACAGGAAATAACAAGTGTTGACAAGGATATAGAGAAATTGGAACTCTCATACACTGCTAGTGGGAATACAAAGTGGTGACAATTTTTGGCATTCTCAATAAATCAGACATAGAATTAAAACATGACCCAACAATTTCACTCCTATGTACATACACAAAAGAATAAAAAAGAACTTAAAAAGATATTTATACATAAATGTTCATGGCAGCACCAGTTACACCAAAGAGAGGGGAAAAGTGCAAATGTCCAACAACAGATGAATGGATAAACAAAATATGTTGGGTTGTCGGAAAAGTCATGACATATTTTTTCTATGTTTTTGGTTGCAAAAATGCGTCATGACGTTTCCAACAACCCAATAATAGATACACACAATGGAATATTATTCAGCCTTATAAAGGAATAAAGTACTGATATGTGCTACAACACTGATGAACCTAGAAAATATGCTAAGTAAAAGAAGCCAGTCACAATAGGCCACGTATTGCATGATACCATTTATATGACATACCCACAATCGAGAAATTTATAGAGACAGAAAACAAATTAGTCGATGCTGGGGGCAGAGGAGAGGGAAGAATGGGAGTGACTGCTTAATATCTCCTATTTCCTTTCAGGGTCATGAAAATGTCTGGGGCTACACAGTGGTGAAAGTTTCATGAAGCTGTGAATGTCTCAAATGCCACTAAATTGTATGCTTTAAAATTGTTAAAATGGTGACTTTTATATTATGTGAATTTTATCACAATAAAAATCACTTGTAATTAAATAATATTTAAGTGTCATACAATTCTGAGATATTCCATAGTAAAGATACTTTTGATTAAAAGAATATCAAATACAACCATTTTTAAATTGCTTGCATTAGCAAATGTCAGCCTTAACTGTTCCATTTCTAAATAAATTTACCATTACAGTAGAATTTTAAAGAATCTGGAAAATGGAAGATGTTTGGTGCATATTTGTTATACTGAATTGAAAAGTAGCAATGCTGCAAAGCCAGATAACATAAACCCCAAATTTATAACTTTGGTAATATAAGATGATTATAGATATCTATGGTTAAATACCTAGAAGACAACAAACTCTCAAAAGTGTGAGAAAAACTAATGTTCTGCTTTGAAAACCAATAACCTCTCAGCATCCCAAAGAATTACTGGCCTATATCATTACTCAGCATTATATATAAATATGAAGATTCATCAACAAAATTCATGCTGAGTACTTATTATATGCCAGGCACGATCCTAGGGTTTGAAAATATCAGTTATTAAGGCAAGGTTTTTGCCCTGAAGGACCTTATTAATTAAATAGAAGCCATGCATGTTTTACATACTGTAGTTTAATGTATGCCAATCATGTCACCCAGGAACAGTAGAAGGATAAACAGCCAACCAGAGTCACAAGAAGTACAGATAAATCACTTGTTGCTATTACCTTCCTAAATGGTATTTAAAGCAAAGCACCGATAAACCAGAATCATCATGTTGTCATCCAGACAGCTGCTCAGAAACATCATGCTGGATATCTGAGTTAGTAATCACATACTACTAAACTCCTAAGCTCTGTTTTATTCACATTCTGTCTCCTCAATCAACCAGAAGAGTGGGCAAATGTTGCACTGTAGGCTGTTATCACTATGAAAGAAATGTTTTATACACAGAACCCTGTACCTGGCACTATTGATGATTCAGAGTTAATGGATGGCATCCTTACCTTTGCATAGTTTGCTATCTGACTGGGTAGGCAAAATGCCCATCAGAACTGTTTAAGAGCAATTAGAGAGTGACATAAGCTCTAAACATGTATGAGTCAATATAGTGTAAATCAAGCTCCCAAGTTCTGTGAGAATTTGAAGCATGAACTACTTACCTGGTACCCACTGCCCTTCTGATATAGTACATACAATGGTTTACATACTCCCTTGAATTCGAGAACAGTTCTAACCTTGATCTATTTTCTTCATATCACATGTAGGGGCTGGGGAGAGAACATCTAGGACTTCCTATATTGCCAGGCACTTTGGTAGGCATTTTTATATTTAGCCTCACAAAAACCCAAGCTAGTTTATCATCATCATCATCATCATCATCATCAATCTCACTTAATACTTGCCCACGATCACATAGCAACTAAATGTGATGGCTGTGGAAGTGTCTTTGGACCCGGGTTTAATTTCAAAGACTATTTTTTCCACACAATTTTGCTCCATGATGTCACACTCCTTAGACCACACTCTAAAAGGTGTTGCCCTAAAGTAATGGCTCTTATCCAGAGGTGCCTCTTAGAATTACCTCCAAGAGTTTTTTTCAAAATACACATACAGAAAGCCATACTCCATATATATCAGTCAGAAACTCTAGAGCTGGGGCTTGGGCATGCATATCTTAAAAATACTCCCAAGTAATTTTACACACTCATCTGGTTAAGAAATTCTACCTTCAAGTATGCTGCTGGAGGAAACCATCAATTACATAATTCAAAAACATCTCACACAATGAACAACATGAATTTCCAGATTAAAAGGGCTCAACAAATGCCTGGCCTAATTGATGATAACAGATTCACACTGGGGCACATCATTATGAAATGTCATAACAGTGAGAAAATGAACTCGAAGAAATTTTTTTTAAACTCACATATAAAGAATATGGACTGAGAATAGCTTTAAACATCTCAACAATACTAGAAGCTAGAAGAAAGCAACGATGGCTTCAAAATCAGAAGAAAATTATCTCTAATCTAGAATTTTACACCCAGCCCAACTGTTAGTCAAATATGAAGGTAAAATAAAAAGCATCTCCAGACATGCAAAGTCTCAAAAAATGACTTCTCACATACCCTTTTTCAGGAAGCAGGAGATTGTGTTCTACTAAAATGAAAGCGTAACAAGAATATTTTTAGAAAAAATAAGACAGAAGATCCTTTCTTAACAAAGAATCCAACACAGAAGAGTGCAAAGTAAATCCCCAGACTAAATCCCCTCGAAAAGAGTTCATTTGCTAAAGAGGACAGGAACTAATACCAAGTCCATTAGAAAGAAAACTCTGGTAGTACATATCCCTTGACAGTTTTGGTAGAATATTACAGAGAGAGGCAAAACACCCCACAGAAAGAAGTCGATAAAGGCTCAGTGCTTAAGATCAGAGTAAAAGCAAATGTACAAGTAAAGACCAAAATCAACAGTAAAGGACTCAGAGTTTAGAAGAGAATTCCCCAGGCCATGGGGAGCAAGAGGAACAGGATGCTGACCTAAATTCTTCTCTGCGCCACACAATTAAGTTTTAGCTTCTCAGTACCTTCTTAGGGATGTCAGAACCCCTGGAGAGCCTTTACCATCATCTTTTGAAAATCTAGGTTCAATTGCTCCAATAATTACTTTTGACATCCTCACAACACCTTCCAGCTACTGACATGTGTAATAAAATAGTATCTTAAAATATTAACTTTTGTGGCTTCTTTCTATTTTTTGCACTTCCTTGGACCCTATCCTAGTCAAAGTGAGGCACTCACCCTCTGCTTTAGAGCGATTAGGACAGTTATAGCAAGAATAAAGGAAGCAGGGCATGGAGTTTGTGTCATAATAATAGATTAGAGAGAGAACAGAGAAAGGCAAATCATCCTCTCTCCTTCTACCAGCTTAACTGACAATACCTTGGGCTGGGGTTGAGAGAAAAATGGTGGTGGGAGGTTCTTTGGATAAACACGAGGAGTAGATCTGGAGGAACCACATGTTAACTAATATCAGGGAACCACATGGAAGCAGAGCCAGTACTTATCAAACACCCAAAAACATTCTAATGAAAAGTACATACTGGCCAAGGTAAAGAGCTATAGAGTAAGAGGCCACCATTGACAAAGGCCTATGCATTATTCTTGAAGCATCATCTAACAGTGGACACCCACTCATGCCTAAAAGCATGCAGAATCCCATATGATCTTCCCCTAGAGGACATCTAGGATAGTCATAGGTCCATGACACCCAGAGGAGCAGTGGATCATGTAAGGAGAGCCCTCAGCAGCATGTGAACTTGAATAGGACTAGACAGTAGTGAAATCTACCCCAAATACAGACACACAGACTGGGTGGACTCTATTTGACAATAAGCTACCCAAATAGGCACTCTTTAAGGAACTCAGTCTTAATGAGCCTTATTTTTATCTATATATTTAAAAAGCTAATGTCTCATGTGTGAAAATATGCATTCTCCAAGTTTCCACTTCCCTGTGTGAAATATATCAAGAGGTAAATGAGTTCCCCTAAGAAACAGGCTGTGAAATTGAAAGTCTTGGTTAGTCTCTAATTTGAATGAAGGGTTCATTAACAGGAGGCCCCATTGGAACTCCATAAATTCCCAGATGAGATAGTTACTAATTCCAGACAGTGATCCAAGCATCCGAAACAAAAACAATAAAGGAGTAATATCTCCCTTTGGGTACTTTTTACTTCTAAGCATTTATGTGCTGTTCTCATAAGTGCCTTCTTAAAGGGAGTCAACACCATTGCACATATAAGCAAAGGTTAAAAGTTTTACTCAGGCCCTGCATCTTTGTTCAGTCTTCATCTAGAATTTAATTTATAGCCAGTACTACATTGTCAACTTAAAACTATGACCTCTTTATTAAGCTCCACCCCCCAAATTTAATAAATATATAGTAACCTGAGGTCAACAATCCTATACATATTTATTTAGAAATTTTCTCAGAGAAAATGATATAGTATCCTTTTAAAAACAGAACAGGCAATGATCTGGCAATAAATCTACTGAATCAAACATATGAGAGCTCGGACCTTTTCTAACAGCAAGTGGGAGACGTCACCTAACAGATACCGGCTTACTCTTTAATGCTTACGATAGGACTATGTGTCTGTGTGGCATTAGGTAAGAAAGATGGTTTCAGGTGATGGACTACAGTTGAAAGGGCAAACAGAGCCATCAAGTCCGGAATGTTGTGCCTTAGGGGGAAACACAGTGGGAGTGGGAGCATAAATATGTGGATTGTACACACTAACTATAGGGCAGACAAGCTGATTTGTGTCTGAGGTAGCTAATAAATTCCTGGGTACCTTTTACAACCTTACCAAACTAGCTGTTCCAAACACAACAGCAGAGTGATCTGACTTAAACAGACTAAGTTATTAAATCTTACCAAAAATAAGGAGTTGCTGCCATGATAACAAGCTATGGATCACGGTCAAAATGTTGGTAAGGGCTTAAGGCAAGAGCCGAGAGGAACAAGGCACACTGGAGAAGTACTGAGAAGGAAGCTGAACGGAAGCCATGGCGAAGAAGAGGTAATATTTTCATCAGTGCATTTAAGGTCCAAAAAGGAATCATAGACTTTAGGGCTGGAAAGAATCTTAGAGATTATCTAAACCAACCTCTCTTTTTTAACATATGAAGAAAACGAGACCCAGGAAAGTTGTTACTTGCCCAATATCATTTGAGTTTTCTTTGTTTCCTGTTTAGACTCTTTCTACCATACTATTTTTGGCTTCCCCTACCTAAAGTTTCTCAAGGACAGGGACCTTAGCCTTCTAAACCATCCCTGCACTCTATAACCCTTTCTAATGAATGATTTCATGGGCACAAACTCTGGCCCCTCAGGCTTCTTCCCCGCAGATCAACCCTTTCCTTCCAGTCCCCACACACCACACAAAGCTAGCACATACTAATGTAACATGCTTCTCTTCATGACTCTATGGAGGAAGAAAATAGGTAGCTAGGTCTGCCAGCAAGCCATTTACTGCTCCAAAAATGAAGGAAGAGTAATACAAGCATCACTCCTTCGGCTAAACTTCACTCCTAGAGGAAGGTGAAGGGCTAACACGATGTACATGCTACAAAACAAATCTGCCAAATCAGGTCTGCTAGTGGGAGAAAAAGCCCATGCTATACAGTTGGTAAGCATTTGCACTGAGTCTCAGGTGGGTGATGCACAAATATCAAGTGAGGAATTAATTTAAGAAAGTCATACAGGTAAGTTCATCTCATTCTTTTGGTGATATAAATGCCCTTCACTCTTTCAGCAAATGCTTATTGAGCAGCTGCTCTGTGCCAAGCACTGATGTAGACACAGAAGCCATTACCCTTAGTTACTCAAACACAAAGTCACAGTCCTGACCATTTCCTCCCCAGCCCCGCTATTAGCCGTCATCCTATGTCCTTTCAGATTTTCTCTTTAATCCCTTTCCCCACTTTCTGTTTGCTTCCAAAACCAGCACATTAGCCTAGGCCTTCATCATCTCAGGCCTAAACCAGTTTTTTTGAACTACTCTCCCAAATTTCTTTCAATCTAAAATGTACAGGTTATAGTTTCAAAAATCCTGAATTTATCTGGTTAGTTCAATTCTCAAAACTTTCAGATGGGTCCACATATCCTACCTCAAACTCCCGACTGTCATGTCCCAGCCTCCAAGTTTTGGCTCTATCTCTTCTGTCCAAACTTAATCAACGGGAATCCTATTCAGAAGCAATGTTAAACTGTATTAATATTTTTTTACCACATTTCCTATAAGTTTACACAAAGAGATAAAAAAGTTATGAGACAAGCGATTCTTTCATTTATGTGCGTTAAGTTCTTGGAAAAGTTATTTTAAAGCAACATAAAGTAAACAGACTTTAATTTTCCCATAGAAACGATGTTATTATAAATACTTTCACTCTTGACTGAGAAGTTAATGCCCAACATTTTTATTGTTGGTCAAGGTAGAAAAACTACTATAAATCACAACAATGTCAGTAGGATTTTCTTTTCTGTTGCAATAGCTGTACTTCTAACCAAGCATCTGTAGAATTCCCCTTTGTGGAACCCACAATCATCAGCCATTATCAACTTTAAGTTAACAACTCCCTGCGCAGTGTAAAATATAAAGATTTCTAAAGTGCATGTAATCAATCAAGGTAATACAATCTTAAGAATGCATTTAATATGATATACTATCAACACTTATTATATAATTTTCCTTGCTTACTTGATAGTTTCCACTTTTTTTTTACTGCAGTGAAGCAGGAGGCGAGAGACACCTTCACCAAGGATATAGAATTTAGGAGGGTTACCTTGGGTCAATTCTGACAGCATCTTGAGAAAGAGGGACCTAGGGCTACTTGTGCCTTTTTTCAGTAATAATGATACAAAGATATTTAAATTGTTGGTGCCCTCTTTTTTTTCTCTCTGTCTCTCAAAAAGTTTCTTGTAGTAAGCTTAAAAGTTTAAGCATGAGAGATTGAATTAAAGGTCTTTGTGTGTTTGAAAACTTTCTTGAACAGCACTGTCACTAATGTAATCATCCTAAAATAACTAAAAGTGAGCCTCTTGAGTAAACTTCCATCTTTTAGTCTCTCACCAACTTCTTGCTTCATGGTTTTAAAGAGCCCCAAAGTGTGGTAGGCAAAACCAGGCCCAAGAGCTCAGCATTAAGTTTGACTGGGACCAAGTGAAGCAAGTCGCTCAAGCTCAGTCACAGCTGGGCTGCCGATGGCTTACAGTTATGGAAAGCAGCCAGCATTCAATGTGTCGTCATTTACTCGGATTTTTATAGATAGATTTTGTCCTCAGGTTAGTGGCTAATTCTTTCAACAAAAATATGAAACTTTTAAACACATATGGTTCTTTGCTTCAGTGTGTATCAAAGCCCTTTAAAATGTGTGCCTGTTGATCAGTAAATAGACTCAGCAACTTCATTTGCAGTAATTTTGCCTAAGGAAATAAGCATTCGTATGCAAAGGTGTATTGATGAGACTGTTCTCCACAACAGTGTTATAACAATGAAAAAGGAAATAATCCAAGTGTCCAGTAACAAGGAAAGAATTAACAAATAAGGATGCATCCAGGCAATGTGATACTGTCTTAGCCTGGGTTCCTGCCAGAAAGCAGAGGCCGAGGGTCCAAGTGCAGGTAGCTTGTTTTGAGAGGTGAACTCAGGGAACAGCAGTGAAGTACCAGAAGGAACAGAGCAGGGAAGAAGGATATTCCAATATAAAAATGTATTATCAAACCAGAAACTAAGGGAAACTGGAGCTTGATCTGCCTGAGGGTCCCTAAGGAACCTTGTAGAAAGTGCCCCTCTGAATTGTCAGCCTGCACCACATCATCGGGGAGCATTTACCCACCGGCTCTCATCAACCGCTGGTCAAGGGTTTTCCCATGAGAATTAACATCCTCACACTTCCAAGTCTGCCCATGCTCAGGTGCTAAACAGGTCTCTGCAGGTTCTCCATGTAGGGGTAGAAACTGAGAAGAGCATGGTGCAGCTAAAGCAGGTACATGTAAGGTGACATCTGTGCAATGGCTGGGGCACACTGCGGCTGACAGGATGTGAGGTGTGAGAGCTGCAGGTGTCTGACACCATGTGCCACAGAAGTGATGATGCAGTTCTAGCCACTAACAAGAAAGTATCTGTTATTGATAAGGGAAAGTTACTATAGCAAGTTACAAAATGCTAGATGTAGTATGATGCCATTCATTTTAGTTAGTTAGCTTTAGTTTCTACTAAAGAGTCCCTTCAGGTAGCTTTTAAAGGGAAGAGGGTGGTTAAGTTGAAGGCTCAATGGAGCAAAAAGGAAACAGGGATGTCAGAGGAACCATGGTACAGGCAGCCCTTGGGGGGATGGGAAGCCACCAAACAGAGTCAACTTGGATACCAAGTACTGTCCCCACTTTGCGCCCTCTCTCTCTCTCTCACTCACAACCTAGTTCTGCTCTTCTCTTGTAACTGGCTCCCTCACCCTATTCTTTGTACCTTTGAATCTCTGCTTTCCCATCTAAGGCATGGTTTCTGCTTCTTCACAGCCCTAATGTTCCCCTACAGTTGTGCTGTTTATAGCTGGATCCTCTCCGGCTGGTAGATGAATATACCATATCATTTGATAAACATTTTAATATCAATTGCACATACACACATGTATGTATTATGCTTTTATGGAGGGGGACAGAGACATGCAAGGAAGCAGAGAAGAAATCACCAGAGGTTAGGAAAGTCTGAACCAGCCAGTGGGGGAAACTGAAGCTGTCAGTGCACACACAAATGCACAGTTTATGTATACAGTAGCAATGCATACACACAGGAATTTCCTTCAGTCCAGTGCCAGAAATAACTTTCCCATTTTAGTCTACCCAGAGAATGTAGTTAGTAAAAGGAAGGGAGAATTTGAAGAAATCTGTTCTCTCCGTCTCCAGAGAATGTGTATTTCTCTGGAGAAAGGTAAGGAGAAACTAGTTCATTAGTATATCTTTCTACAGTATATCAAAGCAGTCAGGTACTCAGGCCCTCATAATTAAATACACGAGAGCTAAAAAACAAAGCTCTTGCAACGGCATCACCTTTAAAAATAAGAAATTTCCTGTAAGAAATCTGAAGGAGAAGACTTTTCATATGCATCTCTAGCACACAGTAAAGTCAGTATTAGTAAATATTCTAGTAACATAACAAGTATTTTAGTTCAATATTATTATATAGCTGATATCTATTGTTTTGGCCCCTGTATTCATCATGAATTTCCTTAAAGGAACCACCTTCCCACCGATTTTAAGCCAGGTAGTTGGAAGGGCTTGTTCCCACTGCTAAATCTAGTGTGAGCCACAACTGGATGTCGATCAGCAGCTCCAATCCTCTTGCACAGTGATGGACTCAAGGATGGGGATAGGACCCAAGTCAGCCATTCAGAACCGACCTGGGGCTCCTGTTCATCTGCTGAGGATGAGAGGTCTTCTTCTTCAATGGACTTGAAGTCTTGGCGGTGTGAAGTCTTGGGAGTGGGGAGCCTTCTTTCAGCCATGAGGGGATATTCTGTCTAAGAACGCAGCCTACATGTACAAGGGAGAGGAGTGAGGTGAGGCCCCATCCTGGAGGTGTTTCTGGAGCACCTGTGTCAAGCAACAGTGAAGCCAGTCTCCCCACTGAACTTGCCAGTTATAAAAGCCAGTAAATCCCCTTTTCAATTAAATCCATTTGGATTTTCACTTTCAACCAAAGAAACTTAACTGATACACTGTTATAACATATACATGCTGATTTATTTCTATGATTTTTTTCCAGGAATAAATACAGAACAGACCCAGTCAAAAATAAAACTTACCAATAAAGTAGTCTATAAGGGAGTCTTCTTACCCGGTTTTGAATACTATGGATTCCAAATCTTGAGTTTAATTAATTAAATGGGATCTTTACACTATTGATATTTATTTATAAAAAGACCTTACATATGATTCTTAATTTCTGAACAGACTGTTGAGAATTATAACCTATCTTATGGAATGAGAACTATAAACAAAAAAACATGAGCACTATAAAAAAGTTAACTAAATATGGCTACCAAAAAACAATCTCTATGTTTGTCCAGATGTCTCTTTTCCTTTCATTGTTCAATCCAATTATGTGCCTTTTTCATAATTAGGTATGGGGTAGCCCATTACTCCTGGGTCTCAACACCCTGAGTCATAGCCACTGCAGTTATTTGCAGCTCTGTCTACACTGCCTCCAAATTCTTTATAAAAGTCCTAGTCCTTATTAATAACACTCCTAAAGAGGTCTCACGAGGCCTTCCTAGTACTTCAGACAATTTTTAGCTCTATGGTTCTTCCCAAGTTAAAAACAAAATGAATTTCACAAACAGAATTGAAATGTCAAATTTTACTACCATCTGGATTTAAAGACTACAAGAAAAACTAGGTTTGGGTTGTTTTATTTTTGTAGCCAAAGTGAATGCATTACAGTACATTTGTTTTCAGACCATTTACCTCTCTATTCTGCATTTTACTCCAGGTGGATAAGGTATTCAAGTGAAAAAGAGGAGGCCATCCGGGAAATTCTAAGAGGGAGCCTATAAAATCCAGTAGTTGCATTCGATATAATGGAAGAAAAATCTTCCAACTCCTCTTCATCTTCCTCATGAGGATAAACCGATCTGCTCACTGCACTGAATTCAGAACCGCGAATGAGAGTTAACAACTTGGCTCTGCTCTGGGGGCTTACAATCTGATGTATGTACACACATAAAGGATGAACAGGCAACTTTACAAAGGCTTTATGGTCCATCCATTTAAAGCACAAGGCAGCTCCACTGCCTCGGGGGAGGGGAGAGAAAGTATAGCGGCAGCTGAGACCCATCAGGTAGGATAGATCTGACAGTGGAGGAAAGGTGACAGTGAGGGAGGTGAGTTGAAGTCCCTCCTGGTGTAGGCAGCAAAGATGTCCCCTCAGAGTAAAGCCCTCAGACTGCGACACATCAAAACACAGCTGAGTTATTCCTCACCTTAGAAGAGCCCTCACAGAGCGCATCATTTGATTCTCTCAAGAGCCCGAGAAGCCGTCAAGGACCATCTACCAAATTTCAGAGATATGGAAACCAAGGCCTACTCTACGTACAGGTCCTGAGACATACGAGGAGTGAGAACAAAGACATGTTCCATTTGAGAAGAACAGCCAGGTTTCAGTGAGAGGAAGAAGAAGCAAATATTCAGAAAAGGGTGACACAGATTCCATCAGCAAACCAGGAATTCCAGAGTGCAGTGTAGGAATCTGAAATTACAGGCAAGCAAGGAAACAGATTCAGATGAGGGAGGGTAGAAAGCAGTGTCAAGATGATGATGATGTGGGAGGTTTGGACTTCTAGTGCTGACCGAGGTCAGTGGGATGTGGGGTGTGTTGGGAGTCGTCCTGGAAAGCTGGAGGAAGGTGAGTAAGCAGTGTCATCCAGAGCATTTAGCTGGCAGGTGTGGGGTCATTGTTTAGTCCTGTATCTCACTAGGGGTGTTTGGCCCTAGGGAATGGAAGAGGGTTGCCTTAGAGAACACCTTATCATAGGCTGCAGACTGTTCAGTGCTGTCTCAGCGGGAGTACTGTTTGTTGCGAAGACTTCCAAACCCTGGTCTCCCCCTTCATGGCAGTGTTGTCACAGCCTGAGCACCAGGGGGCTTCTGGTTGTTCCCCCAGGTGGGAGTTGCAGACCGATGGGCCGTGGCCTGTCTTAGGTCAGAAATTCTGGGGCAACTGAAAAATGAAGCCATGTGAGGAGCTGGAGCTACTAGTACCTCTTCTTCTGGGAAGGTAAAAGAGATTATAATCATTTTCCTGTCACCTGTAATTCTAGCCTTTAACCAACAAGTTTCTTTTGCTCCGCTTTGTCCCATTACCCTGAATTGCGTCTCTTGACTTCAGAAAAGTCCTCTTCTTCCTTGACCATGATTTCCACAGATGATACAAGTATAACTGAACTGCCTTCATAAACATTTCAAACAAACTGTAATGGTATCTGAGACTTCAGACAACTACTGTTCTCTTACCACCCTTGGTTCATATCCCCACCAAAACAAAACAAAAAATAGGTAGAAAAAGACATGTGCCAGAGAGTTATAGATAGATAGATAGATACATACATACATATATACACAGAGAGATAGATACATAGATAGATGATAGATAGGCTAGACAGACTTGCAGATGAATAGGTAGGTGGATGATAGATAATAAATGAAGAACGGGAAGGGGAGGGAGGAGAAAGGAAGAGAAAAGAAGAGAGGAGAGGAAGGAAGAGGAGGGGAGGAGGGCAGAAGTGAGAAGAGTTGAAGAGGGAAGGGGAGAGGAAGGGAGAAGAAATTGGTGAGATCTGGGTAACCCTTTGATGGCTTAAAAAATATCTAGGTATTCTTTGGATCAATCCGGTCCTATAATCTTGTGAAAAGGATAATTTCATTTAGAAATCTAATCAGCAAAATTAAAGCTAATTTCCTAATCCCCCTACTTTTACACCTTAAGAATTAGTAGAACTCGCAAAGCCAATGTAAATTTGAAGTAGGAAAGGCCTATAGGAAGAGTTAGAAGATCATTCTGGAACTGTCTTCCTAACTCTGAATCTGAACTCATCTTGCAAGCCCTGGGGTAAAATAACTCAGTTCAGAAGCAAAGCCAGAGCTCTAATCCAAAAACCTGCTATAAATAGAACCTGAACCCTGCTCTTGCCAGGAAAACTGGAGGCTTCCATCGAGTCACTCTCTCCATAATGAGGAGGAACTGGCATTGTCTCCCTAGGGTCAACGAGTAGAGTGTGAGCACCAGGAGGGAGTCGGAAGCTGAGTTCCAAGGACCACAGCCTAAGGAGTCCTCACTTAAAATTCCCAGTGAGTTTATTGCCCATGGGCCATAAAGCTTCCCCTGTTCTCCCTTTCAGTAAGCACCATGGTTTTGTTCTTGGTTATACAATCTATAGGACATTCCAGAGACTCAGATGAGGAAGTAGACATGGCCTAGCCCATAAATTCTCAACCTCTGATGTATATATGAATTCTCCAATGAGGAGAATCATCATAATGGTAAGCTCCCAGAACCCAGGCCTCAGAGTCGATGATTTCAAACGCCTTACTTCACTTTTACCTCATGTGCAATCTCTGCGGAAGATGTTGTTTTCATTCCAATTTTACAAATGAAGAAGCTGAAGAAAATTAAGTAGTTTCGCCAAGTCACTCCTTTCAGACATGGTAAGGCTGGTCTTATGTGCAGGGCATCTGATGACAGATCTTGTGTTGTATTGATTCTGTGACTACCACCCTGCCCACTTATGGGAGGGTTCTGCAATTCAGAAGAAAAGGACTTATTTTAAAACACGGATGGTCCTGGAAGGTAAATATTATGCTAAGTGAAATAAGTCAAAAAAACAAATACTGTATGATCTCACTTATATGTGGAATTTAAAGAATACAATAAACAAACAACAGAAACAGGCTCATAGATACAGAAAACAAACTGATGGTTACTGGATGGGAGGAGGGTTAGAGGGATGAGTGAAAAAGGTGAAGGGATTAGGAAGTACAAATTGGTTGTTACAAAACAGTCAAGGGGATGTAAAGTACAGCATAGGCAACATAGTCGATAATATATATTGAAATGACTATGGATGGTGCCAGGTGGGTACTAGGCTAATAAGGGGGAGCACTTCATAAATTATATAAATGTCTAACCACTATGCTGCATACCTGAAACTAATATAAAACAATATTGAATGTCAATTGTAATTGAAAATAATTTTTTTTAAAAGGAAACTTCTCTGCACTTTTTAAAGGTGGCATGGCAGTTACCTAAGCAAATGGAAACTTTTTTTTAAATTTGATAGCATTTCAAAGAAAGTAAAATTACCAAAAAAGTATGATAATGATTCCTCCAGGGCACATAATTATTTGTATAGCTACTACAATTTTTAGAACAATGTTGATGTATGGTGACATCCATTGCGCTATAAAAGGAGGCAGGGAAAGAAAGAATTCTCCTGACCTTTTCAGGTTCATTGTTTCTTGATCAGTCAATGCAAAGTAAACATTCAGGGTATTTTGTACCGTAGCTCCATTCTGTATTCCAAATTATTTAAATGGTATGGCACACTTGAGCTAAATTTACTTACGGTAGTTGGCTTTAGAATCACTTTAGGGCACACACAGACCTGTAATCCAGCCAGCAGTCCAATTAGACTTTTTCACAACTCCACGTCTCCTCCAGCCCCATCTTAAATGTCTGTCTGTTATCCCTCCTCCTCTCCTTTCCATCTGTCCCCAGCATTTTCATCCCCATCCAAATGTATTCTATTAATAGTTATTGATCATCGTATTTCACTTAACCTGTTGACCATATTATTTCACTTCACCTACTTCTTTAATAAGTCTTCTCTTCAGGTCTCCCTTCTAATGTGAGTACGCATTCTTCCTGCTTTCTTCACACACCTCTGACACTGTCCTGTATTCCAAAGACTTTATGTAATAACCTGTCCTAATTTCAGGTGAAGGCCATCTGATTTCCCCACTATCTGCCATCCCTCCTCATGGCTGTTCATAGGCCTGAAGGATCTCCTCAATTGCTTTATGAGCAAAACCAGCCTCCATGTCTTCTTCCATACCCAGTCCACCACCAATATTTTTGGATCTTCCTCTGTACTTGGTACTCCCCATTATTTTAGGGGAAAATCCATTCATACCTACTGATGACCCTGACACTGGCCTTCCTGCTCTTCAATCCCCAAAACTCTATCTTCACTCCAACTCAGTTTCCTTTCAATAGAGTCAAACCTTAGCTTTATCGTCTCTGCTACCCCATTTCTAAGATCTTAAACTGAAATTTAATTCATCCTATAGGACCATAATCTGCCATCTCCCCAACTTTCCCATTCTTTCATCCAGCTTCCCTTTGATGTTCATAATAGACCATAATCTATCTCAGTTCAGCTTGATTTGCTTCCCAATCCAGTCTGGTCCAAAGGTCAGATAATTCACCACCTCCCTAGAATCCCATGCCCCTTGGTCTCCTACCCTTCCCACTTTGTCAATCACTGCCTCGCTTTCCTCTTGTTTACCAAATTATCTCTGCTCGTTGCCTCCATTTCTTCACCTATTTATTCCTTAATTCCATGAAATCTGGCTTCTGCACATATTGTTATGTTAATGCTACTTTCTTTCCATATTTCTGGAATTCGTCTATCCAACTCACCACAGAATTGAGAGACTTTTGCTCATTTTTCATGCCCTTGTTTATTCTGCAGCATTTGGCACTGTTGGCTGGATAAACGTTTCTTCCTTCTAGTTCTAGCTCTCCTCTTCTGAGACTTGATGCTAGCCTGATTCTCCTCTTCCCTCTTCCTGCACCTTATCTCTCTTCTTCTGGGCCTTTCTCTTTGTCCCCTAATTCTCCAAAGCTTAGTATTTCCCAAAGATTATATCTTTATCTTATTTTCACACTATATATTTTCACTTATGGATCTAACCTCTCTCTCATTTCCTCATAAACTAAGACTTCAAGTTTGAAGACACATCTGACATTTGCCCCTCCTGGAACAGGATCTGGCACACTGTAGGTCCTCAATAGGTGATGAGACATATGAACAGTGAGAACATGAGCAAACCAATCAACCTCTCTGGGTCTCAGTCTCATAGTGTTGTTATGTGGACTGAATGCCACAATATATAATGAAACTTATCTAGGGAACAGAAAATAACAGGCAGATAGTATCACCTATCCCCTATTTCCTGTGCAAATGACTCCCCAACCTAAATCTGTGAGCGATACTCACACCAGAACCCCAGGCACAAATGCACATATCTCCATTGACAGCAAGTTGGTCACTCAATCTCAGCAATTTAAACTATCCTATCTTCTATCCCAAGCTAGGTCCTCTCCCTCTCATACCTATTTCTGTAATAACACTACCACTCTCCCAGTTATTGAGGCTCTAAACCACAGAAATCATCTTTAATTAGTTTTTTTTTAACTCCCTTCCCACGTCCCATACTACCAAGTCCAAAGATTACTTACACAATATCCATCAGTATTCTTATACTCTCCATCCAAGCCTCCTTTCCAGACCAGTATCAGCTCTTGCTCAGAGACCCACAGTAGCTTCTGTAATGGTCTATCCATCATCAGTCTCTCTCCACTTCAGTCTTGCAAGGTTCCTCTTCCTAAAAACATCCCTAATCATGACCCTTCACTGTTCAATAGCCTATAACAGATCCCCTGTGCTTACTGTGTGAATCAGACTCCCCAGCCTGGCAATTAGAGCCCCACACATATGACCAAAGTTCTTAGCACATGTTTTCTTGATGTGCCCTGTTTCTCACCTTTATGTCTACTCATGCTCTTCCTTGCCCCTGCAGAGCTTTCATCCCCATCTATAGCTACTGAAATCTGACCAGCCTTCAAAGTCCAGCTCAAATCTTTTGGAAAGTCTTCCCTGATCCTCTGAGTTGGATTTAATTGTTCTTTTTCTAGTACTTCATCAACAGCTTTATTTTTATGATTCTTATTTTATTCTATTGTAATTAAAGGCTTATATATCTGCCTTCTCTATTATGTAATAAGCTCCTTGAAAATAGGGATCATGTCTTCTTAATTTTTATATTTCAAAAAAACTTAGCAAAATTCTCTGCACATAAAGGTCATTTGTAAATATCTGTTAAATTCATGTGCATATCTTTTAAAAAAATCACACAATGGAATTTAGTGTTTTTGAAACCGTGCATTATAATCATTTGTCTATGTAAACAAAATATAGCTTTCAAGGCTTCTGGTGGCATATCTCTTAGGGATTGACAGAAAGGCCTTAGAAGACAGATATTTATCGCATCTGTGAAATGTCTTTCCCACCCTGCTTTGGCCTCTCCCTCAAATCATAGCGATGGTTGAGCTGATAGATGAAATGATAAACTTAGAAAAAAATAATTGTTGTAATCTCTCCTGGTTAAAAAAACAAGAGAATATTTCTCCCTCTGAAGAGCCCAGTGTATGAGAGATGAAGAATGTGTCAATTCAGAAACAGCAATGGCAGGGATAATTGGTCAAAGCTTCAGAATGCTTTGTAAAACCCACCATGGACTTTCAACCCTTGTAGTTAGCGTGTCCCAGAAGTTACACGGTGCAGCAAAAGGGCTTTGGACTTATCCCAGCTCAGCCACGGATAGGCTATGAGACATTGTCAAAGTCACCCCTTGCTTTTGGCCTCAATTTCCTCGTCTACAAAATAAGGAGATTAACATACTATGCAATCTCTAAGGTTCCTTCCATCCCTGACCTTCTCTCACTATGAGATGTCAAATGTCTTGCTCGGTAGCCATTTGAAGCAATACTGCAAAGAGGCAGAGAATCTGAGCACTACAGTCAGACAGCTGAGGTCTAAATCCTGCCTTGGCCCCTTCAGCTGTGTAAGATTGGGTAAGGTACATAATCTCTCTGGTCTCAGCTTCTTCATCTGTAAGAAGGTTCTGATGATGATAATAATAGTAACTATTAATACATAGGGTGTGAGAATTAAAAGAGATGTGTAAATTGCTTAGCACAATGCGTGGCACACAGCAAACAAGCGCTTGATGAATTTTGCGCTTATTTACTTAAACGCGATCTATTTTCAAAAACAGTAAATGTATCCTGAGAACACTAAGTGAAGCACTTTTTTCAGGCGTGTGCTCAGGTATGTCCTGAGGCAGCCAGGAAATGGCCCTGGACTTCTGAAGACAAAGGTTATAGACTGGCAGCCCACAAGCCGTGTGCCCCGTGGGTGCACTCTCTTGGTATGGATAGTGTTATTGTTGCTATTTTAATTGACTTAGTTGCCAACTACTTCGGAGTTTGACGTTTCTGGCTTCTTTTGAAAACTTAGAGTATGTGGCGATGGTGAACCTGATTCCTGTAGAGCTCAGTAAGTGGTCCTGTCACCCCGCTGTCCTGCACCCAGCCTGCTCCACTCACTCCCACTACATGCCTTGCCCCTCCAGTCTTTTCACTTTTTATCCCTGTCCTAGGAGGTGAAGATAGGTGTTCTTGTCCATTAAACAAAGACCACACTGTTCCCACCACATGCAGAGTCTAAGAAGGAACCAACACAGAGGGAAGTGGAGCTGCAACATGGAGGCAGAGCGGCTCTAGTTACATCGTTTGATCCCTGAATCCAGCTCTGCCTGAAACCCGTACATCCTTAGATTTCCTAGCTAAATGAGTCATTAAATTTCCTTTTTTAACCGAGGTAGCTTTATTTGGGTTTTTGTCATTTGCAACCAAGAGACATAACCAATTCCATGACCAGGATGGCCAACTCATCCTTGTTTTGTCACTGAAAGTCCCATAAACCTCTCAGTTGGGAAACCTCTCAGTCCCCGGCAAACTGGGAGAGTTGATCAGCCTAGGTGGCACAGTTATGATTCAAAGTCAGTAGCTATCATCTAAGTCTATGCTTTCTACCTCTCACATCTCTCACTTTCATTTCCAAAATCCACTACTGTATTATCAAAATATGAACCAGAACTTGGTTTCTAATACCATTCCTATAAAATGAACTATGGCTCCTTGGAGAAATAGCTGATTCTTGAGGCAGAGCAGAGAATATACAAGAATATATACTATCTTTCCAACCTTTCTGGAGCAATTTATAGTACTAGAAAGTAAAGAAGTGCTCAGAAAACAAAATGATGGGGTACATCAAAGAGATACAGAAACCAACTGAAAGAGTTCTCAATGGCCAAAGCACACCAATTTGAGCAACAGAATAAATTACAAAATATTAAATTATAATGCAAAGTATAAAATAAATATCCTATTGAAAGTCAGCCCTCAACACACGGGTTTGTAAGAACAATAAAAAATAATTGACAGGGCCCAGGCACATTCAGGAATGCATGAGAGGAAGCCCGGAACACAGACCCGGGTATGTCCATATATGTGCAGGCTGGGGTATGGGACACAACCCCGGAACCTACTGTGCAGGCGGTCAGCTCCGGTTACATAAGCCCTTATGTAAGCATGACTTGCACTTGCGGGAGGGAGCACGTGCACTCCCGTCTCCTGTGCGCGCTCCTCCCCCAAACCACTATATAAGGTTCCTATTGCTGATTAAAGATGCTGGTTCCTCCTCATGTCGGCTCCGCTTGCCTTTTTTACACTGGGCATCTCACCGCCAAAAACTCCCCCGCAAACCCCCAGCGACGACAATAATAATAAAATAAATAAATAAATAAATAAATATCCTTGTGTCCATAATTAAATGGGGAGAAGAGACAAATGTCTCTTACAGAAGAATTCCAATTAATTTATGTAGATACACTCCCCTCTAAGAAGTGGGACTTCACTTCTCACCTCTTACCCCCTTAAGAACAGGCTGTGCATACTGACGGCTTCCAAAAAGTAGAGAATGGAAAAGGAGGAAAAAGTAACTTTACAGTAGAAAAATCTGACCACTTTAGCTAATAAGGTTAACATCAACAGGATGAGTAATGTTGATAGTATTAACCTTAATATGATGCAATGAGAATGGCATTACACCTCTGTGATCTTCCTCCCAAAAACCCAAGACTTCTATCTAATCATGGGAAAAACACTGAAGAAATCCAAATTGAGGGACATTCTGAAAGAAAAAAAAAACTGACTAGTACTGCAAAAACTGTCCATGAAAAACCAGAAAAGTCTGAGAAAGCACAGACCAGAGGAGGTTAGGGAGACATTATGATTAAATGTAATATGGTCCCAGAACAAATAAAAGGACATTAGACAAAAACTGGGGAAATCTGAATAAAGTATTAACTTTAGTTAAAATATCATACCAAGGTTCATTTCTAACTTCTGACAACAGGACATAGTAATGTAGCATGTTAACAACAGGGAAACTAGATGAGGATTCTATGGGCATTCTCTCTACTATCTGCAACTTTTCTGGAAATCTAAAACTATTATAAAATTATGAATTATTTTTAAAATAAGAGATCAGTTCATATTCTAAAGGTAAGTCCAACTATGAAGAATGATGTGACTGCACTCATTTAAAAACATAAAAAATACACTTTAGAAAAGATAGATTTATATACATACTGTATATTTTCTAGAGAAAGTAACAAACAGCCCTGTGTCATCTGCCTGGACAGCCTTTCCTAGTGTAATTGCAAGTTAGTTACACCATAACATTTGATCAACCTATTTAGAATGTTGATTCTTCCAATCATTCATTAAACTTACAAACTAAATTAATGCTTGTTTTTACATGTCTTGGCAGAACAAATTAATGCTATCTGAACAAATTATAATAATAACCTTGGCTTCTGACTGCTGTTGTTTGGGCAGGTTATAGCTTCAGTTTCTAACGCCTGTGCACATGGGGATCTTTTAGGTAGGGATCTGCTCACCTATCAATACAGGTACAGAGTTATCCTTAATGAGTGTTAGAAGAATGCCCCAGAGGAAAAGCTGACCTTGTCCTCCATTCTTGTCAAAGCAGTAAGAGACTTAGGTGGAAACGTGAAAACACACATCCTCACGGTAAGAAAGCAACTCACTCACTCAGCAACACTTTTCTTACCACCTGAGCTAAGAATACAGAAATGACTGACACTGAAGGTTTTCCATTCTTACTTCAGGGGCAACAGTACAATGTGTTATTAAACTGGAGATGAAGAGATATGTTAGACAAATGAAACTGAGTCCTTGAAATATACAAGCGAATATTCCACTAGTGCCTAAGGAGTGGCGAGTTGTAGGAGTAAATATGCACTTCATGAATAAACACTGATCACATGCCTCCCATTGATGGCATCTTCTGGGACCAGCCAGAGGATGCAAACGATTAAGACACGGTCTGTGTCCTCAAGGCACTCGCTGTCTGGTAATGAGGATAAAGGAAGCACACCATTAGCTGCAAGCACAAAGTAGAAGTTAATATGTGCCCCCAAGAAAAGTACAAAGTGCTCTGGAGGTGAAAGAGGAAGACATTAGATCTAGTTAAGGACAGGGAAGTAGATAGCATTGTGAGATAGGCTTAAAATGTGGTACCAACCAGACAAGTTTGGATGGCGTTATTATACAGGCAAAGGGACAACCTCAGCAAATTCACTCAAGTTTTCCTGTTTAGCCAGGGAATATGTAAATAAGTCTTGGTAGATGATGTAGCTTTAAAAGGGAACTGAGATAGATGCTAATTCTGGGGAGAGAGTGGGGTCAGGAGTAGGATATTTACTGTCCTTAAAGCATCTCCCCCCAGACTGCTTATCAGGTCTAAGGGGAGAAGAGTAACCACACTGTGGAGAAACCAGACATCACTTTAACCAAATGATGAACATTAGTTAGCATGACCGATGGGGAGCAGATGGACATCAGGTGGCTCCAGACGCCACACTGGGAGAAGGATGCTACCTTTCTTTTGTAGTTTTCTCACCAGACATCTAATCATGAGGAAATCTGAATCTAATCATGAAGAGACATCACACAAACCCAAACTGAGGAATATAATATCAAATAACTGGGCCATGTCCTTCAAATATATCAATGTCATAAAAGACAAAGAAAAACAGAGTTCTTCCAGATTAAAGAAAACCAAACAGTCAACGTGACAATGTAACGTGATCCTAGACTGGATCCTGGAGGGGGAAAATGCTAGAATAGGACAATATTGGGACAACTGACAGAACTGGAATATAGACTGAACATTTTTAATGTATTACATTCATGTTAAATATTCTGAATGTAATAATTCTACTGTAGTTACATAAGAAAATAGCCCTGCTTTTAGGTAAGACACACTGAAAAATTAAGAAGTAAACAGGTGTGATATATGCCACCTACTCTCAATTGATTCAGCAAAAACAAAAAAAAATGTGTATATGGAAGGACAGACAGTGACTGATAAAACAGATGTAGTAAAATGTTAAAAATCAGTGACAAGTAAAGGGTATACGGTGGCAGGGGGAATTCTCAGTATCATTCTTGCAACTTTACTATTGTACAAAATTATTTCAAAATAAAAACTTTTTTCAAGTAAAGGCCTTATAAAATATTAAAATCAAAATTATTTTCATGCATAAAGTTTTAAAACTGAGTTCTATTAAGGTATAAATATTTTTACATAGCTGTAAATTACTATTTATATTGTACTTGAAACTTTAGGATCTTCTTTTTTACTTAACATTGTCTTATTCAAATATTTCCATGTATCAATTTGGTCATATAGCAATCATTTTTATTAACTATATGTTTCTCTGCCATGTAATCATTCTATTATTGAACATTTCTGTTATTTCCAATTTACACAATTATAGTATCACCACTGTGAGCACATCTATAAAAATTAACTTTATTTCCTTTGGGAATACTTCTTGGGGTTTTAGAATAATTCTGTATAACATGATCTAGAAAGGGGACTGTACTGTTTTAGATGTCAAAATGAAGTGGCTTGAGATCCACTCACGCCAGAGGAAATTTTTCATACTTGTGAGTATGGAGTCAATTTTGCAAATTGCTCATCAGTGCATTGGCCCCATTGCCCGATAATAGCTCTCACACACACACACACACACACACACACACACACTCACACCCCCATTCACCAGCCCAAAGAGCACACTGAGGAAAAAGAAGGATGTGCATGGAGCCAGGCTGACAGACTACTACTAGGTTGACTCTCCACCAACTTAACTGAAATGCTTTTCTAGTTAACACAGAGCACAGCAAACCAAACTTGCTCATGCTCAGATGACTGGTTTTAGTAAATATGTCCTATTCTGATAGAAGTTCCAAAATTTTCATATAAAAACTGCTTGGAGCTTGGTTAAAAGAAAAAAAAAACAACCATGTACTTTGACTATAAATGTGTCTGGGGAGCTTGAACATCAAATGACTGAAGAATAATTTCAAATGTAATGATATTAATAATTATGTCAGGCTAAAGACCAATTTGAGTGAACAGTGTAAACAAGGAGCACCAATGAGCAAATTCAGCAAGTAGGAACTTATTTGTACAAGATAAGAGGAAGAACACAGGACTTTGTGAAAATCCCATTTCTGTCTTAAAGGAAGTATCCGCACACTAAGATAGGTCTTTGGTGAGAACTGTAGCATGTGTGGATACATACGAAATATAAGCACTTGAATTCTTACTCATACACACTAATGAACAAAGTTTTCACAAAGATGCTAGCACAAGGGAACGTACGCATAAGACACTTAGAACAGAGCCTGGCACCCAGGCAGTACCAGTTATTACTGGTAAGCTTTTCACAATTTCATAATAAAGTATCTACCCTTGCTTCTTCCAATACAGTTAAAAATAAGTACTTTAAACACTTCCTGTAACTCAAAGTCACTCAAAGCACTACATTAAACACAAAGGCACTCAGGAAAATAGGTCTTTGGGAATATTTAATCATTGATCTTGAGCCAAAAGCGGCCTTCAATTATCATCCAGTACACCGTGAAGACGAGGAAATCAGGCCCATCAAGCTCTGTTACCAACATTTCCTATTTTTATTTAATATGGGAGGTGGTGAATGTGTGGGGAAGGGGTAGAAAATAAAACTCTGGGGAGCCACACCCAGCCTTGTGTCTGTAGGTGTGTCCCATCACCAAGCAGTCCCGGTATCTAAGGACGCACGGACAGCAAGAAGCAGAACATGTCGCAACACACAGCTTGATGAATGGCTGAGCTTTGCATCCAGGCTCAGGAGTGAGGGCACGGTGTGCCTGCTCTGTTATTCATTCTGCATTTACTCCGTAAAAGATTTCCATTTCCTAATTCAGAATCCTTTAATGAAGAAAAAAAGCCTGCCTGGTTGGGTTTAGATTTATTATTTCAGTGACACAGATAAACTTCCAACTGACATAAGAGAGAATGAAGTATCACATTTCTTTCAATCAATTTTTCACCTTTACACAGTGATAAGAGCTTGTGGCAAAGGTTCATAATTCTGCCTACGTGAAAGGGTTGTCACTGAGACCCAGAGTCCAGGAGTCACCAGCCTTAAATAAGGAAACCTGAAGACCCTGACTGCCAGGTCGTGCAGTTTCTGGCTCTTCCGGAGATGGACGCCCCTCTGCTGGGGTGGGCCCGTCACTGACAGGCAATCCCATCCTGCAAAGAGCACTCTCCTGTAGTGCCCTGCTGGCGATGAGCGAGACAAAGAGGGTGGGGAGAAAGGCCTGGACTTGCCCTTTAACCAGACCCAAGCATGTTTCCCTGGCCTTCTTGGCTGAACACCATATCAACATGTTTCCAAGAGCAACAGCTGACCTTGGGTAGCTGAGTGAACTGTGGCCCATGTGGTATGATTTAAAGATCCCTCCACTCCAAAGTTCTCTAGATCCTCCTGTAAAACTGCCTGGCATCCTGTATTTGAGACTTATTCCTTTAGCTTAACACCATTGTCTAAAAATATAAATATCTTTGGACAGTTTGTTAATGCAGTAGGTCATCAGTCAGCCATTCCCACTGTGGCATGAGTTCTTTTTATCCACTCCTTTATTTCTACCAGCTGGCTGAGATCACCAGACCTAGAGGATCAGTTACTGGGTTCTGATTTATTGTTATTATATTTCATCTTTTAATGAAGTAGAAGAACTTAAAAGGGAGAAAAAGATTATTGTGGTGCACGGAGCACTGCCTTGGAAGGGTAGGGAGAGGAGTAGGATGTGGGCTACAGGAGGACAGCAGGAGGCCCCTGGCCTCTCCCAGGGTGAGGGGAAGGGCCTAGGAAGTGAGTGTTAGCCCAAAATAAGCCCCATTATTTCCCAACTTTGGGACAAGCCTACTTCAGGAAATACTACTTCAGATCAGAGCAATGACCTAGAGTTGCATAAACTCTGTTTATCTTTCAAATTAATACCCAATTTTTCAGTTCATAAACTGAATTAAAAATAACCCAATAATCACATGAAAAAAAGTGTAACAAAAATTTCTAAGCACACACACCCACACCCACTAACACCCCTCTGATGTGCACAATTACAATTTCAGCGAGGAACGGAATTCCAAAGCAGCAAGTGACACAGAGAAAATAATCCATCTCTATATTTCTCCATCTTCACTGAGGCATACTGAAGGCTGTGGAAGTGCTACTGTATGATGACACTGGGTGGGGAAGATTATCTTCCCACATTGGCCAGCTCTCTGTGCTACATTTCATACAGTCCCAGCCACATCCGTATTTGGAGTGAAAGAAGGACCTGATGCTGCATTGCTGTTGGTCTTCCAAGGACGGCCGCGGCTCTTCAAAAGTGGGCTAAGCAAATGTGTGAGCCAGCAGCTATAAACTGCCTTCAAATAAAATCCTTTTCCCAAATCTGTGTAGATTGTAAAAATTACCAGGGTATCTGTTTAAACCAAGCCATCCCTCAGAATTCTGATTCAATAGGTCTGGAAAAAGCCCAGGAAATTATGTTTTTTTACGAGCACTTCAGATGATTTTTGTACTCAGGCAAGTTTAATAAACACCAAGATAAGAAATCTATAATTTCAGAAAGAAACCTAGGAAGAAGGAAAGGCCAGAATGAGTTGTTTCTCCCCGAGTTTGGGAATATGCATTCCAGCCCCTTTTGGAGGATAAGGTAGATTATTGCTTCTGGCCCATCCAATGCCTATCTTGAGCTGAGAACTTTCCATGATGTCAACAGGACACAGTAAGTCAAGATAAGAAAGGAATTTAGCTCTTGTGTGTGAAGGCCTATTAATACCCTCAAACTGACTACATACAAGGAAAATCTAGCATCACACGGCTATTCTTCTATGGGCTGGTGGTAAAGTCATAGCCCATACCCCACACACATCAGCAATCTCAGCACTATAATGATCAGCCAGAGTTCTGAGCTAATAGACTAAAGCTGGTGAATGCAGCAAGTCAACATGTGGGTACTATTCGGAGCTAGTATGAACTACAATCCTCAAATGGAATACAATCTTTTACAAGAATTCGTCTGCCACAGAAGGGCCTTAGGAAACTCATCCAGAAGCTTCACAAGTATGTGGCCTAGGCCCGGACAGAACACAGGAAGACAAAAACAGGAATTATCTGAATGGCAGGATTATAAGTGCAACTTTTCTCTATTTCCTTTATCGCTATTTTAATATGGATGTGATGAATAATAATCGCTAATGCATTACTTGCTAGTCCCCTGTCACTATTTTGTCAAAAAGCAAATGAAAATATTCCTCAATGACAACTGAGTCAGTTTCCTAATTTCTGCTGTTAATGAAGGTATTATACTCCATCAACATATTTCTTTATCATAAACTCCATTTTCAGACACAGAGATAATATAAGAGGCACGGAGAGTGATATCCCCCCTTCAGAAAAAGTGCTTTATACAGTATGAAAACAGAATTAGATATTTATTAAAATAGCACTGGACATTCTGAAAAACATAAAATATGTGAAGAAGTCTCTGTGGCAGAGAGAAGGGAGAGGTAAAAGTTGAGGCGGTGAGGACACAACAGAGAGGGGTGGATAGGACCTGCTGCGTGGGCGTGCACGGCGTACAGATGCCCAGGCTCTCTGCTGCCATCTTCACTGCCTGAGGCTGGGGCACCTGGGCCTCCCGAAAGTGCATGGTGGTTAGTTCCAGGCACCTTCTCCCTAGACAGCAGGGCTCTCTGGCAGAAATGTACAGTTGGGGCTGTCCCATCTGGGCCTCATGACCCTTTCATATTTTGATAGAGGGAGAAGGAGGAGTAAGTGGCTAAAAGTGGAGTGGGAAGAATTATGACAAAGAGGACCCCAGGCAGATGGCCAATAGACATATGAAAAGATGCTCAACATCACTAATCATCAGAAAAAATGCAAATTAAAACCACAATGAGATATCACTTCACACCTGTCAGAATGGCTATGATCAATAAATCAACAAACAACAAGTGCTGGAGAGAATGTGGAAAAAAGGGAACCCTCGTGCACTGTTGTTGGTGGGATTGCAGACTGGTGCAGCCATTACGGAAAACAGAATGGAGGTAACCCAAAAAATTAAAAATAGAACTACTTATTACCCAGCAATTCCACTTCTGCGTATTTATCCAAAGAAATCCAAAACACGAATTTGAAAGGATATACGCATCCCTATGTTAACTGCAGCATTGTTTACTAATAGCCAAGAAGCAACCTAAGCGTTCATTGATAGATGACTGGATAAAGAAGATGTGGTAAATACATGTAATGGAATATTACTCGGCCGTAAAAAAGAATGGAAATCTTATCATTTGAGACAACACGGATGACCTAGAGCAGCGGTTCTCAACCTGTGGGCTGCGACCCCTTTGGGGGTCAAACGACCCTTTCACAGGGGTCGCCTAAGACCATCGGAAAACAAAAAGATATTTACATTACTATTCATAACAGTAGCAAAATTACAGTTATAGAGTAGCAACGAAAATAATTTTATGGTTGAGGGTCACCACAATATGAGGAACTGTATTAAGGGGTCGCGGCATTAGGAAGGTTGAGAACCGCTGACCTAGAGGGAATTATGCTAAGTGAAATAAATCAGACAGAGAAAAGACAAATACCATTTTATTTCATTTATATGTGGAGTCTTAAAAACAAACAAACAAACAAACAAACAAAACAGAAATAGACTCATAGATACAAAGAACAAAGTAAAGGTTGCCAGGTGGCGGGGGAGTTGGAGAGCTGGGTGAAAAAGGTGAAGGGATAAAGAAATACAAATTGGTAATTACAAAATAGTCATGGGGATACAAAGCACAACATAGGGAATATAGTCAATAATATTGTAATAACTATGTATGGTGTCAGGTGGATACTAGACTTATCAGGGGGATCACTTCATAAGCTATATAAATGTCTAACTGCTATGCTGTACACCTAAAACTAATATAATATTGAATATCAACTGTAATTTTTAAAAGTAAAAATTTTAAAAAGAAAAAAAAAAAACGAGGACCGCAGGCTCTGGAAAGGAGAGTCTGGAGGCCCATCAATAAGTGGGAACGACTGGTATCAAAGCGAGGGGCTACAGACCAGCCCTGTGACAGTGGGGAGAACGATGCCCAAGAGGGGAAAATGGCAGAGACAGGAAAGGATATAGGCCCCGAAGAGAAACCGTGAGGACTTGCAGCCTCGCTGCTCTGCGACCCTGGACAGACAGGCAGACAGACAAACAGACAGGTGCTGCTGCTGCTGCCTGGGGGTCCTGGATGAGGCTGCTCTTGGGCAGGCCTGGCTGAGCTCACTTTGTCCTGCCTGGCATGCTCAGGAGGCTTTTCCTGTCAATCCCAGCTCACTACGGGACCTTTGCCTCGAGAGCTTTTGTTAATGGAGATATAACCATGGAAAAGTGAGACAGGTGCTGGAGTCCAGGACAATGGGTAACACGGAACTTATATATCTCTCCCAAAGTTTAAAAAATAGGATGCTTGAAATTTGTACTGAAATCTAAGGTAGCTTTTTTTGTTGTTTTTACTTGACTTTTCAAGTGAGGGCAGCAATCTTAGCTGACAACTTTTCTGATTAATATTTTCACTAAGAAGAATTAAGTTGAAATCAATTAGAAATTTCTCTTTTTATATTTTGGTTTGAGGTTTGATGTTCTTATTTTGAGGATGATGATTGGGTTTTACCTTTACATCTAATGAAAAAAAGAAGAAAACAACAATCTATTTTAATTCTTACGCTTAATCAAGAGCCAGTCAGATTTCTTCAACCCACATCCAGAATACATCCTTTGGTTTCAGTGAGAGACTCTTGACATCTTAGGGTAAGGCTGTCTGTGACATCACAACACCTTAGCCTAAATATCATCTCTCCTGTTGTTTCTAAGCAGCAATGTCAGAAACAGAGGCATTGTAGGATAATTTCAGAGACTAGGAATGCTAGATAAGTGGTTAATATTTGATGAGATAAGCAGAATCTATGCAAAGTCCATGAACTTGAAGTCCATTCTACTTGAAGATGTAGAGTGCTTTCATGTTGTTATACATTATAAAATAACAGTGCTCACATATTGAGTGCCTATGTTGTTCTAAGTCTACCTGTGTAATTATCTTACTTGCATATAACATACAACATACCATACCGTACCACAACGTACCGTACCGTACCATACCATACGACACCATAACTACCTATGAACTTGGGCTTACACTTAAGGGAATAAAAGCCTAGAGAAATCAGATCAAAAGCCCAAAGCCACAGAGCTAGTGAAGTGGCAGAGCCAGGATTTTAAACCCCTCCCCGTCATAGTGTGACATAGTAAACGTTCTCGGGCCATCTCCTCTGAGACCTTCCCGGCCAATACCTCCAGCCCTCCTCCTCTGCTCTGGATTGCATCTGGCCTTTGTGTTTTCAGAGCTCTTTATCAGTTGTCTCCAAATAGGGGCTGCACGTTCTGAGACAGGTCCATGGTTACTTATCTTTATAGCCTTAGCACCTACAGGGGAAACTGACAGAGAATAGGTAGGAGTTTATGGGATGTTCAAATAAGAGCTACCTAGGGAAGATGCCAGAATTGAACATTTATTATTCTCATGTAGAATCTAATATTATGTTTATACTTTCATTTTATATAATTGACGTTACTATATTCTTTTTTACAGTAGTATATTGATAGTTGATACAAATGAGTTGATTCTATTTTCAAGTTGATTCTATTTTCAAAAACTACTAGAGTTTTTGGCTGTAGTCTGCGATTATAACATTTAAGACATCAACAGTGCCAAATGAATGAATAAAGAGGAAATATACATTGTATATTAAATAAAGTAAAAAGGATGCTAATTGTTGACTAAGGATGAGAGCACTGAGATGTGCTCTGCTCAGATCCCACTCAAGGGAAGAATTCCCGTCACCTCCTCTTGCAGATGCCCCGTTAAGCCAGGCTTTCTCTTTTGAAGGTTCTCTTAACCCTTAACTTCTGAAAGTCCCTTGCATAATAGTCATAGCACACAGAAAACGTGCGCTGGCAGAGGCCTCATTAGACCAGACAGAAGGCAGTAGCCCAGCTCCTGAGCAGGAGTGCATAATGGTGAATCCTGGCCCTGCTGCTCTTGAACACGTGGCTTCACTTCTCCAGGTCTCAGTTTCCCCACATGCGAAACGGAGTTGAAACATCCCCTACTGGACAAAGTTGTTGAGGACCTGGTGAGATAAGTTATGTAAAGCACTTCCCACACTACCTGGCATATAGTAAGTGCTCAGTAAATGTCAGCCATTGCAGTCAAGGGCAATGCTGAGTGATAACAGCCACGTCCCACACAACAGAACTGGCCTGGGGGCCAGCTTGGACCCAGGTGCCAGCACTGGAGACTGGATCCTCTGCTGAGCCATGCAATAATGTGTCAGGGGAGTCCATGTGGTATAGGCGACCTGGGTGCAAGTGGTCAGCTAGCCGTGTGGTCTGGAAGAGTTGCTTAGCCTCGTGCCTCAGTTTCTTCATGTGTAAAATGGCAACAATAATAGTGCATATATCACTGTGAGGATTGAGTCTGTGTGTGTGTGTGTGTGTGTGTGTGTGTGTGTGTGTGTGTGTGTACACACAGGTCTGGCACATAACTGTATAAATTAGATGTTATTATTTCTGGCCACCTTCAGCTTTCACTTGCTACCCAACACCTCTATGTTGAAGTAGACAGAGAAATGACATTCTATGTGGTCACTGAGGGAAATTTAAAATATCTTCCTACATTTTTCAAATCATCTGGAAATAGGTTGCATTCTATATTTCTGTTGAAGAAGTTGGAGAACAACATTTCAATAAGCGCCTTTCTGCTTTTTAAAATATTTATTATTAAACTAAAAAAGGCCTTGAGCAGTATGTGACGATTTGCAAGAATTCGGAGTCCTCCTAAAAATTCTGCTTCTCCTGCCCCTAGATGTTTCAGAGAAAGAGATAGAGGTCAGGCTCCAAAATGGTTGGCCACATAAAACATGGCCCCAAATGTCTTTACAATTCTCATTTGATTATCCCTACTGTAGAAAAACAGTGAAAATGGTTATGAGGACTTTAAATAAAATGGTTATTACATGCAAATGAAATGGTACAAGCTACACACTAAACTGTTGTATAGTGTCTGAATTAAGTCACATAAAGTAAGGAAGCATCCAAGATAAAACTGAAACACACCCTTCTCACTGGTGATCTGCAGTCCACGATAAAAAACTGTCATGAAAGCCAATCCTGGGCAAAGTGAGGTCCTGGCAAAAGGCTCCTTCTCCATTTCCTTCTACAAATATCTGCGGCAGGGCTGTGCTGAGCAGTTCTGCACTGGAGTGCTCTCTTGGTCGTTAAGTGCCACCTCTCTCTCTCTCTGTCTTTCTCTGGGTCTCTCTCCCTTTCTCTCTCTGTCTCTGTCTATGTGGATCTCTTTCTCTCTCTCGCTGCATGACTGTTGCATTTTAGCTAGACATTGGAGAAAACCTGAAAACTTGCAGAATCCTAAATTCTAGCTCCCCTGATAGGTACACTGTCTATCATCCAAATTTGTCATATGTCAGAAAGGCACTGCTTTGGCAGCTATTCAGCAGCCTATGTAACATGAGTCAGGGTGCTCATTCTAGTTCCAGACAACTCATGTCCAGGTTACATGTCATCTGTACTGGAGACAGCTTGTGACTCAGAGTGGCCCCACGAGGCTTAGTGGGTAGCAAGGCAAGCCAGAACAGGGAGACCCAGAACCCCGCAAACAGACAGAGCCCAGGAACAGAGCTGGTGATGGGCAAGGGTCCCAAAATGGGTGACTGGCTTACAGGGTTCACAGGAGGCAAAAGGAAGAAGATCTGGGGTCCCAGGCAGCACACCAAGCCAGGGAGGGGACCAGCTGGGGTTTGGTCCTAGGAAATGGCAAAAACCAGTCACCAGTCACTGTGAAGTGAGTCACCTCAGACCCTTTCAAGAATTAGTGGTGGTATGGATAAACAAATGCACATGAATACATAAAATTATATGTGGGAGAAAAACTCTAGCTTAGAAATTATAGGATTAGGTATCTAGCCACATGTTTACCCCTTACAAGCTGTGTGACCTTAGGCAAATCACTTAACCTATTTTAGCAGCTCTAAACGGAGACAACACCTGTCATACCTGCTGCACAAGGTTGTAAGGACCTGATGAAAGGACAGGTGTGAAAGCAGTTTAGGAACAACTTGACTAAGGGCTCTAGTCCTGTGACAGGCTTCCTTCTCTTTTGCTGCACCCCTGAGGGGAGCTCTGCGACTTTCATCATGGAGGGGAGCACCTAGCCTGGGAACGATCAGCATCTGTGCAGCTTTGTAACGCCGCCTCCTGCCAGATTCGAATGCCCCGCTGTCTCGCCCAGCCCCACCAACACACTGAGAGTCGTCCCCCTAGTCCGACAGTATTTCCAATTATTCCATTGTCAACAAGATATTTGATTACTCTATTGTAAGCTGAAACCGGATGCCTAGAGACCACGCGGCCCGCAGATGTCCTCCCTCTGGCCCACAGTTTGGGCTACACAGGGTACCTCCTGATCACCACCACCAAAAAGAATTACATATATCCTCTTCAGTTTTTAATAATTAAAAATCAGTTGATTTCCATACAAATTTAGTTTTCTAGGTTCTCTTGAAAAATCAAAAGATCTAGCAACACTGGGTCCAAATTCCCACAAGGCAACACTCACTTTAGGGAGCATTGGAATCACAGGGAGAGATTAGGACACAGGCTGCAGAACCCCCACCCCAGGGTTTATGACTCAGTAGTTTCCAGGCCATCCGGATGCTGCTGGCCCAGGGACCACACTTTGAGAACCACCTGCTAGATCACCATGGGCTGCTCTTGTTCAAAGAGACACACAGGTCCGTTTGCCACACCCCCACCTCCTGTTTCAGTGATAGCCTCTGTTGTCATTTGTCCTGCTCACTGGGTTGTTTCTCCTACACGTGCAAAGCCTCCTGACTATTAAAATGTGCCTGGTCTCTGAGGCATTTCTGAGTTCGCAACCTCTGCTACTTCAGGGCAAGAACCCCACTTTCCTGTCTCACCCCTACTCCCCTTCCCCCCCCCCCCGCGCACTGACCTCCATGTCTCTCTCTCTCATACATACACCTGCACCATCCCACATAGTATCTTATACATGGCATCCAAATATGTTAGCTGATTTGAATTCCTGCACAAAGTCTGAATCCTTCAAGGTCTGAGCTTGAAAGACAGCAGACCTCTGAGCTAGGAGCTGGTCTGATCCTTCTTGCCCTTGTCCACTGCCTTCAGGTTAAGAGCCGATCTAGGCTGCCTCAGATGTGGAGGTGGGGGCAAGGAATAAAGCAGATCATGACGTAGGGTCAGGCCTGAGTTCTCCTGAGATCTACTTCTCCTGTTTAGCTTCTCAGCCCCAGATTTTAGCCCCCAGTCCCCTAAAATCAGTTACCACCTAGGAATACTAACAAATGCCTTCACTAATGGGTTTTGTGCTCACCAGCATGAGGGCCGCGGACAGGCCTGGCTGATAATTCTAGTCCCTTCCAACCTTCTTTTCTATGAGCGCATTAATGAAGACTTGGAGCAAATTCTGTGCATATTTTGAAATCTACCCAAATGCAGGCCATACTTTTCTCCCTAGTGTCCACCCCTACCCACACAGGCTCTATCTTGGATCCTTGGTCCTAAGCCAGGGTTTGTGTAAAATGAACTCAAATTTAATTTCCACTAAGAGTTTAAGTGTTTCTCTTTTCAATAATGAAATATAGGCAGTTCATTCCAGAGATTCTAGTATTTAAAGCCAAAAAAAGTTTATCCTTCTTTTATGGGCTGACAGCAAATGAAAAGAGTTTGTTTCACCAAAAGGAGTACCAAAGTAATTTGTGAAGACCTGACCTCATTAAAATATTTTTGAAAGGTGACCAAAAAGGAAGAAACATCTAAATGAACTGTGAGAGGCCTCTCCTGCACTGTCAAAAAGTGGCCTCAGAGCTCTATTCCTAGCACTTCCACGTTATGGAAAAGGGCCCTGAGGCTTGTAACAGCTTCCTCAGGATGAGACACCATCAAAGGCAGAGTCAAACTCACTTTCAAGCCCACACGTCCCCAGTGCCAATTTATTTCACCATCCACAGTTCTTGGATGCAGGGCATATCTCCCCTCTAAACTGCCTCTAAAAAGATTCAGAATTCAAGCTGAAGATGACCCAAAACTCAAAACATAAAATAGAAGACTTCGCAGTGATCGCTTCTTAAAACCAGGAGAGAAAAACAGAAAATTAGCACATAGCAAATCAGAGCAAAGACATGCAGACAAACTTTTATAAGTGACAAAAATTACTCCCAGGCCAAAAGGGCTTTGCTTGCATGTAATAACCAATCCACAAAAAGAACAGATCCCTCAGAAGGAGACTGGGAAGCAGCAACAAAGGTAAAAGCCTGAGACAAAAGTTATCAAGACCCCTCAAAGGAAAGTCGTGACCGGCTGTCCAATCCTTAATGAGGAGAGATGCCTACAACCTGTCGATTTCAGGAAGCCCAAAGCCATAAAGTGAAAGTGCAACGGATTTATCACATAAAAATTAAACATTTCTATAAGGTAAAGGATCCCTTTAAAAAATCAAAAAGTGGGGCCGGCCGAGTGGCGCGATGGTTAAGAACTCGCTTGGGATGCCAGAGGGCCCCGGTTCGGATCCCACATATGAGGGCCAGTAACACTGCCCTCCACAGCTAAGATGCTGAACAACAGCTCAACCTGGAGCTGGGCTGCCTGAGTCGCCGGTGACGGCGTGGGCTGCAGTCCCTGTGGCAGTGGATTGCCATGGGCTACCGTGTGTGGCCAGCAGCCAGCGTGAGCGGCCAGCAGCCGCAGTGAGCGGCCGTCCAGAAGCCGGCGACTGATCTGCCTCGCCAGAGAAGAGCGCAATGATGGTGCCAACTTGGGCCAGTGAAGCAACATCCTCCACAACTAGATTGAAGAACAAAACGACAGCAACTTGTCTGTTCCCCTTTCCCCAATTCCCCAGCACTGTTTCCATCCCCCCAATTCCCCAATAAAAATCTTAAAAAAATAAAAAAATATAAAAAATAAAAAAAATAAAAAATCAAAAAGTGAATGAACATTTGAACACTTGTCAGAAAAAGGGTTAATATTACTGCTGTTATAAACACCCTCCCCCCGCTCCCATAAAAAAATGATCAAAGACAACAATCCAATAGAAAAAATGGACAGGGGAGGGAATGAATAGACAGATTATGGAACAGGAAATGCAAATATCTCAAAAACACACAGAAAAATTCTCAATCTCACCTGTAGTCAGGAAACATGCAAATTCAATCAAAGGTACACTGTTTTTACCAATCACAGTGTCAAAAGGAAAAAACCCCCCAAAACTTAAAAATATCAATATCATAAGGACTATTGAGGGTATAGGGGAAAATACACTGTCCCACATTTCTTGGGGGTATAAGGATAGGAATGTTACATGATCCTTGAAATATAATTTGGACATATATAAGAAAATAAGTATGCCCTCTGATCTCTAATCCTACTATGGAGAACTACACACTACGGAGAATTACATACTAAGGTATTTTAAGTAGTGGCAAAAGAAATCCCCAAAACTCAACATTCATCAATATGGGACTGACTGGATAAACTGTGCACATCCATATAAATACTATGCAGTTATTAAAAAGAAAAAAATTGCATTATTTGGCAGATAGTTAAAGGCAGCAGCTAGCACTGTGGACCTGAGAGCACATTGCCCAAGTTTAAACTGCTGCTCCCACAATCACTAGCTGTGCAACCTTGGGCAAATTTTTTACATCTCAATTCCTCATCCACCTGCTGGGGCTAACAGACCTACCTTACACAGTGGTTGTGGGGTAAATGAGCTAAGCATAGGGCCTGGCATCCAGCAGGTACTGAAATGATGTCCATGTGGGAGAGGGGGAGAACTGTACACATTGTATAGCATAGATCTATTTTAGTTAAAAGTATATATATTTTAAAGCACACTGTTGTATGTATATGTGGGTGGTGGTGAGAGGAAAGGATAAAGTTTTAACTTTTTCTGTGTGCATCTCGTGCTGTTTGGCTTGCTGCAAAGAACATGTATTACTTTTGGAGTTTGGAAGCATAATCCAATAACATGTTTTTAGAAGTGGGGTGGGTGAGGGTGCTAGCAGGAGTGGGGGATACACAGGATAATTAAAAACTGGGGAGTGAATCTGGGAACTGAAAAGTGTGCTTAGTCTGGAGCACAGAGCACACAATGGAGAGAGGTGGATAAGAGGCTGGGGTGGTAAAGGAAGGGTCATGTGTTCAAGGGAAAGAGGTGTGGACTTTATCTGCCATGTCTGTGAAAAATTCTGTGGAAGAAAGGAATGCACAGTCTTGGCTGCACTCTGGGAATATGAAAGATGAACTCTGCCTCTCCATCAAAACCAAAGCTTTTGGTGGTTCCCTGTTACTCTTTATAGGGATAAAGTCCAAACCTGAGTCCATGAGTCTTATCACAGCCCTCTCACCCCACCCCACTCCAAACTCAAAGCCTTCACTGCAGCCTCACTTAACTGCTTGGGTTCTTAGCAATCTCTGCTCTCTCCAGCTCCCAGGCTTGGCTCAGGCGGCAGCCTCTGTCAGCACTATCCTGCTCCCATGCCTCTCCTTGTTCTGCCCGGCTAACTCCTCAGAGCTCAGCTAACCCCCCCCCCCACACACACACACACACATACACTTCTTGGAAAGCTCACTGCAATTCCCCAAGGCTCAGTTTTCCTCCTAGGTCCCCCCATATCACCCTTGGCATCAACCTAAAAAGAATACTTTTGACATGGATTTCTAATTGTCAATTTATTGTCTGCCTCCCCAACTAGACTGCAAATCCATAAGGACTGGTGTTTAATGTCATTCCTTGTTGATTCTTCGGTACCTAACACAGAACACAAAACACAGAGATCTATAAATATTTGTTAAATAAATGAGCCTCTTTAACTACACAAGCCATCTAACTAATTTCCCTTTCTTATATTCCATGCTTTCCCAGAAAGTTTCTGATGTACTTCCCTGTCCTATGTACGTCAGCTCATAGGCAGAAAATCTACAACAGTGATCCTATCAGTAGAAGTCAGGGTCCATGTGACAGTTATATTGCTCACTGCAAACTAATAAACTGGCATAGGGATTTTATCTGTTTGTCTTGTATCTTGGTTAATGTAAGTTCTGCCCTGGAGGAAAAAAACCCTCCATGTGCAGGCAAAAGCACATGTCTGAGCACTCACAATGCAGGGCCACAGCTCTGAACCACGGCCAAAGACTACAGTAAAGGACTCTGGGGAGGCCTTTCCTGGCTACACCTGGATCTTGATCCTTTCAGCAAATACTTAGTAACCCCCTACTAAAAGGCAACCTTCATTCTAACCTTTGAGAATGTAGTGAGGAATGAGACAGATGAGCCCTACATCATGGAATCACATTCTACTGAGTGTTAGGAGAGGGACAGATAATCAACATGTAAACATGAGGTAATTTCAGGTAGTGCTAAATGCTGAGAAGACAATTAGGCAGGACAGGGAATGATTAAAGTTAGGCGAGAGTTTGTGAGAACTCTTCAGACAAATGGTCAGGGTAAGGCTTCTCTGAGGGGTGGACATTTTAGCTGAGACCTAAGTAATGAGAATGAGGCAGCCATGAGAAAATCTGGGGGCGGAGAATTTGAGGCCTAGGAAAGAGCAAATGGAACATCTCTTAAATAAAAAGAGCGTGGAGTGCTCAAACGTAGAAAATCAATATGGCTGAAGCATAATGAGCAAGGAAGGTGATTTGAGGGTGATCCGAGGGTCAAGTATAGACTAGATTATAAAGGCCATGAGGAGGAGTTTGGGTTTTCTTCTTACTGCGAGGGAAAGACATTAGTGAAGTATAGATAGGAAAGCGATTGAGTCTGGTTTATATTGTTAAATGGCTAATGACAGACTGAACTCTAGGGAAGAAGCAGTGGAAACTGAGAGGCCAGACGGGAGGCTACTGTCAGAGTCCGAATCAGAGCCACTGATGGCTTGTATGGGGATGGTAGCCGTGGACCTGGTGAAAGTGGTGGGTCAGACCTGGGATAATATTTTGGAGGTAGGGTCAATAGTAGTTAATGTTAGATTGGATGTTGGAGGCAAGAGAAAAAGAATGATCGAAGTTGTGATCTTTTGGTTCAGGACATTTCCGCACCTGCTTGCTGCTAAAAATCAATGTTCTGCTGGAGAGCTCCTTTTTAGTAACCATAACAAAGTCAAAGCCAGTCAAAATGTCTGCTAGTGTACGACAATACTTGAATTATCTACACCAGCTTACTGTAGAGGATTCAAGGACAGTTTATTCTGTGTGAAACTAAAGCTTTAAGCTTCAGGTTTTGTTTTTTTGCTTGTTTGTCTTTTTTTGGATATCTAAAAAGCAGTTCATTTTCAAAAGACCCAAGTGCTTACAAAACAGAGGTTTGTGTCCCATTAAAAAGTGCCATTTCCTTGAAATATTAGAGATCTATAGGCCCAGAGCTTCTATTACAACTATCACTTCTTTACTTTGCTTTATAATCTTAACTTATTTTCACATATGATGGCCTTATTTTATATTATTGTTTTATGAATGTTAAAACCAAGGCTTGGCAGGCCAGGTAGCTTACAGCACAGGAAGAAACAGAATGGCAAGCCTGATTTCCTTAATCGACCCCTTCATGTATTCATTCACCTTCTGCAAAACTCTGGAGATAGTATGTCTTGAAGAACTGTTTAAGGCTATAGAGTGATTACTTTCTCCAGAACTTAACTCTTCCAGTATTTTATATATATTGCCCAGTGATAGTCCCTTAGAAAATAACATTTTGAAAACAAACTATACTTATTACTATGCATTCATCTACAAAATATATACATAATATTATTAGAGAAAAAATCAAGTAGGGTTGAATATAATTTCATGACTTAAAAGAGCTTAAGAATATTCACAGTATTTGTTGTGTTCATATGCAACAGCATTTGCTAGGGCTTATGAGACTCAATAAACTATACCCCTCTTCCTACCAAGTTGTAAAACAACTGAAAAATAGGCATGAGAGTAAGGAACTGAGAACTATCGCACTTCCTGATAAAGCTGATGCTGCGGAAGAGGGAGGCTGCCTCCTGGACACTGAACCCTGGGGCTAGGCAGACACAGAGTTGCTGACCAGTAGAGCAGGACAACCAAGACTCTCCTCCACCCACTTCAAAGACCTCCCCCTGTAATGTCTGCAACATACAGGAGCAGACAAGAAAGCAGGATTCCTTACCAACAGCCTGGCTCCAAGAGTAGGACTGTCCAAGAGTGAGTTTTCGTATCCAGTTTCTCACCATCCAGCACCCTATTGGATAGGCAAAAGGAAGGGATGACCCAAGAGGCCAGGAATTTCAATAGAACCCCCTGCAGCCACACCACATTCCCCATCTAATTTTATTCTCTTAACCTAGGAGTCCTCAAACTGGAATAAGTCTATCCTGGGAGTCTACAAGTACTTTCAATGAGAACACAGGCACAGATAATTTTAAGGAAATCAGTTCCATCTAGTCAACTTTCACCTACTCTTTCCTAAAATTGAGCTGCTGAAATGACTGAAATGTCACAACTTCATTTTACCAACTCACTTTAAAAATCATTCTTTTCCCACTTAGAAAAGAGACATCCTCTCACCCATCCCAGATCTTAATATGGCCGATTGTTCCCATGTGCAACAACCTTCTAAGACACCATACAAAGGAATATTGATATTGATATTTAATTTAATCAAGGCATGATAAGCCTACAGATTTCCTGGCTTTCCTTATCTTACACATATTTCTGTAAAAAGAAAAGAAATTAGGTATTTTGGCCTGTGTTGGGGTGCTCTGAGCTCAGAGTGGGGGAGCAGGAGTTGTGATCATTTTTGTCTACACCATTTCTTCTTCCATTTCCTGATGATGTCAAAGAATACTGCTGAGATAAAGAGAAATGCTACGGAGGTTGAGCCCTACTTCATCCGGGTAACAAGCCAACAGCAAGGTTTCATGCTCCCTGTATCTATCTCATAATTCAAATATGGATGGTTTGTGGAAAACATTCTGGGAAATACCAGTCAGCTACAAGGCACACCAGCTCAGTAATGAAAAAGAATTATAAAACCTCATTCTCCTGTGTCTCAGTTGCAAATTTCAGAAGATCTCAAGGAAAAGAATGTCTAAAAATTCCAAATTTCCTTCTAACAGATAAATGTTACAAGTAAAAGGAACATATATCAGAGGTAACTTAGTGTTTTGTATTTTCTTGAATAATAATTCCGACTCATGGGAAAAAATATTTTCATTAATTTTTGCCTAAACATTATTGAATACAGTAAATCTGTATTCATTTCACCCAAACACTTCTGCTCATTGTTACCTGTTAACCATTTTTTCCTTATTATTCATCCCTATCTTTTATGTAAAAAACTTACATTTAGATATATAGTTTTCTACTGAAAATAAAGCATTTACCAATAACCATATACTCATATTTTGTAAGCTAATAGTGCTTACAAAATATGCACCTAGTAGTCCTCCTACTGTTTTACTATTCTGTCTCCTATCAAAAAATTACATTCACCTATAGATTCATGAACTAATTGGGGAAGGGGAGCTCAATCCATTTAATTCAGAGGCAAATTTCCAATAAAATTTTAGTTCTCTTTAATAATTATTTATAAAAATTTGTAGTGACGTTATGAGCATTTACATACTAATAATTGCAATAACTCAATCCAAAATTTTTTGACACTTAGAACCTTTTGCTTATAGAAAATTTTAAACATTATACATTTTATTGCAGAAAAGAATGATAAGTTAAGCTATAAAATACATACATTCGAGCATAAAATGTATTTTTAAAACTTCTGTGGGGAAGTAGATGAAAATACAAATTTAAAGGAAAGGGCTGGCCGAGTGGTGCACTGGTTAGGAGTTGGCTTGGGACTCGGTTCGGATCCCACATTAGGGCCAGTGACGCTGCACCCTCTACAGCTAAGGTGGTGAACAACAGCTCAACCTGGAGCTGGGCTGCCGTAAGTGGCCAGCAATGGTGTAGGCTGCAGTGGGGCTGGCTGGCAGCGGGCGTGAGCTTTCGTGAGCTGCCGTGAGCCGCCAATGAGAGCTCCAATGGCTGGTGAGCAACTGCCTTACCCAGGAAGAGTGCAATGATCATAATACCAACATGGACCATTGAAGTGACGTCCTCCACAACTAGACTGAAGAACAAAAGGATAGGAACTTGTCTGTTCCCCTTCCCTAATTCCCCAATGTTGTTCCCCTCCCCAAATTTCCTAATAAAATCTTTAAAAAAAAAAATTCAAAGGAAAAAAAGAATAATGTAAAATTTCTATAAAAATGAATGATGATGAGTATTCAGGCTCTATGGGATTTAATTTCATTAAGTGAATTTTAAGTGACATAGTACTTTTTATTTTAAAATATTTGTATTATTCCAGAAATTATATCATTTGCAATGAAGGAAAAAAAATTTGCATGTCAACTTATAAATTATTTTGGGGAGGTATGTTAGCAAAAATGTACACAGACCATTGCCTTAACCCTTTTGGCTTATTCACTGAGATCAACTTGGGATATGGTTATCCCTCTTGGGTAAGGAGTCAGCAGTCAATTAGGGTAGTCTTGCTCTCATCTTGGTAAGGCCACTTCTCCAGTATTGATTTCATTGTTTTTGTGGGATCTCCTGGGGTCACTGGTAAAGTGATTTTGTTCCCAGAACACCCTAATGGGTCAAAACAATACATCAATTAAATCAGCTCCAATGCTATTCTGAACCCAAGGCTACAATCTACAACTTGTCCTACTGCCAATCCCACTACCTTATTCAATATAATCAGAAGTTCTAAAAGAATATCAAATGGAAACATACTCTAGAAATTAAGATAGAAAAAGATGGCCTCAATTTGATTATGAACCCCTCCCATTATGAATTTTCCGGAGAGAAATAAAAAGTTCAGAGAGTAAATTATCATGTTCCTAATTATAGCCCAAAGTAATCAGTACTAACTTTGTGTTAAAGTCCAAAATTGTAATGCCCAACATTGAACTCTCCTGCTCTTGTGAATTAAAGTTCAAACAACAGGTTTTGTCACTCCCTGGCAGTGAACTTAGCTCCTAAAACTGACGCCTTCCCCTAGAGACCCTGTCTTGTTACATAGTGAGCTCATCCCAGGCCTCCCATGGCATGGTCAGGCCCCTGGGAAACTTGTGGTTTGAAGCAGCTGAACAGAAGGGACACTTTCTGTGAGTGGCCTGACTCCCATTAGAAAGGGGAGAGGAAGAAGGTGGGCTCCACGCACCAAACTTACACATCAGGAAACTTGCTAGTATCGCTGGAGTAGAGTACCAAGTGTTACGTTAGTGGCACTCCCATCATACTTCAAGAAACGTCTGATGCGGCAAAGAAGTGTTTTCCCCTAAATAGAGAAATAAAACAGAATTATAAGAAACAGTCTCTCTTATTTGAGAAATATTTCTTGAGCTCACATTACTGAGCTAGATTTGCTGGGAGATTCATTAATGAATCAGAGCTGTTTGCTGCCTAACAACCACTAACATTTTAACATATCCATATATATCGATGCAACCTATTTTAGGTTTTTGTTACAGCAGTGCCTTGCTTCTGGTGCTAATTTTTGTGTTAGTATAGATTAGGCTTTATTTACCACCAAACAACCCTAAATATCTCAGTAACTTACAACTGCATAAAAGTATTTCTCATTCATCCATCATGTGTGCTAGCCAAGGTCTCTTTTCCATTTTGTTCTGACTCTAAGACCCTAGCTAATGGAAGCAGCCACCATTTGAAACATTGGTGGTATGGTAGATTAAAAAGGGCAACCAATTCTTTGCACTCTTCCCCCCAATCCTTATCAAGAGGTGGAGGTCCCCTCCCCTTGAACATGAGCTGGTCCTGTGATTGCTTTAACCAACAGAATGTATCACTTCCGTTGTCCAAGCCCTGGAAGCTTTTGCTTTTGCACTTTTGAGAATCCTGAGCCACCGTGTAAGAAGTCAGGCTACTCTGCTGGAGAATCTATGTGAATAAGGCCCTGGGACAACACTAGGAAGAAGACTCAGCCATTCTAGCATCCTAGTCAAGCCTCCGAATTACTTCAGCCCCTGACAATGCTTGGCTAGAACCACACGAGAGACCCCAAGCAAGATGAGGTAACTGCCCAAGAGCCCATTCAACACACAAAAGCATTGGAGATAATAAAATGGTAACTGATTTAAGTCACTAAGATTTGGGATGGTTTGTTATACTGCCATAGATAACTGAAACATTCCATCACTGTGCTAAAAGGAAAGAGACCATGAGAAATTGCACATGGGTTCTTAAAGCTTTTGCTTGGAAGTGACACAGATAACTTCCATTTCACTGGCCACGATAAGTTCAGTTGAAAGCAGTAGGGAAACGCAAGTGTACTGTGTGAGTGAGAAAAGTGATGAAAATATTTGGTGACTAGTACTAATATCTCCCAGAGAGAGGTCAGGGCTAGAGATATATCTTCCATAGTGATGACAAGCAAGTCATTCCTAGATGAGAGCTCAAGGAAAAAAGAGTAACAAGAGGAGAAAAGAATGTAGATGATGACAGATGTTTGTAGATGACCTCCGGGTAAGGGAGGGATGAATCTAAGGAGGAAAAAGTGGGTGAAAAAGAGACAAAAAAGGAACATCTACAGAGGCAGAAGGAGAGATCTTAGGATCCAAAGAAGAGCTTCAAGAACACAATAGTCAAGAAGAGCATAAAAGGCCAAAATTGGTGTTATAGGTGAGAAATGCATAGACATCCAAAGAAAGACATCAGTTGAGCTGATGTAGTCACAGGTGTGGGACAGAGGTAGAATTACAGAAGGTAACAGAATTTGGATGGTTGGAAAGGAGAGAAGGGCTCTCTCTATGAGGTAACAGCCTGAGGAAATTCTTGGAGTGGGAAGTGAATTTAGCAATTGAGAGGAATGGGACTAGGTATTGTAATGGGAAATATATCATTGTAATAGAGGGTGTGTCAGGAGTAACAGAAAAAGTGGATTTAGGTTTGCTGTGGAAGCAGAGGGTAGGGAAGCCGTTTGTGGATTTATGGAGAGCTTTGAGTGCCAACTGAGATTTCTGAGTTCTTTCCTTTAAATAGCTGATCATCACTGGCAATAGGTGTCTGAATAAAGGAAATCAATATACAGGACTAGTCCCTTCATGTAGGAATGAAGGAGTAGGCCATCAGTTGGAAAGTTATTGCAACATTCAAAGGAGGACTATCCTACCAGAAGAGATTGTTACTTGGGGGGGAGAAAAGGAAGAAACCCTCTCCCCCAAGACCAGTTCAGGGGGTTTAGAATAAGAATGAGTTGTTCAGAGGACTAAAAATAAAAATAAAAGAATAAAAGAGGAAGGGCTTCAAGTGTGGAGAAGTTGAGATATTTTATCAAGGGTGTAAAAGAAAAAGTTTAATTTTTACTTCATATGGCAATGTTGGTTACCTACCCAACAATTCCCCAGCCTATTCACTTCCTTGACAACAGAACTTCAATACTGTTCAATTCCTCTCTTCCCTCCAAAACAATGAGGGAAAAGAAAACTACACATACATAATCTGGCTCCAAGGTAAATCCTGATTGGTCTAAACCAGTGGTTCTCAAGCAGTTATCATCTCTCTAGGGAGTGTGTGTGGGGTGGAGGGGAAGAGGGTTGTTTTTTTGGTGTCACAACGCCTGGGGCACACTACTGACATTTCGTGGGAAGGCACCAATGATGGTAAAGGTCTGGCAATGTAGTCCTGCATAAGAATGGCCAAAAGTCAGGTAAACACTAACCAATCATGCTCTTTGTCAACGACTGCTTTAGGGACTAGCTAAGTGACCTAGTTCTGGTCAATAACATATAGAGTGGCCTGCTATGAAGCCTCTGGGGTGGTTTCATTGTGCCAGCTGATGTTGCTCCAACTGTATGACACCTGGGACTGCTACTGGCATCTTCTCCCCAAAACCAGTTTCTTCCCAATCGCCCTATTTCCATCACTGACATCTCCATTTCCTGTTACCAAGCCCTAGTGTAGTTTTGACTTCTAACCTGTAACCTTAGGATGACCACTCATTCAGATTTGCCTGGGATAACGTGATTTTACTCCTGTTCTCCTCGTGTGATTAACACTGCCCCCTTTCACTTCCAAAGTATTCCACATTGGAAGAGGGCAGACTTTATGGACACTTATTTATTCCCAATTAAATCCTGTTCACTCTGCCTCCAGAAAGTACCTCGAAAGCAGGGGTCAGCAAACGATGGCCTGTGGGCTGTTTTTGTACCTCCAGAGAGCAAATAAATGGTTTTTACATTTTAAATCATTGAAAAAACCCAAGGGATATTTTGTGATACCTAAAATTACATTAAAATTTCAGTGTCCATAAATAAAGTTTTATTGGAACACAGCTATGCTCATTCCTTTATGTATCTAGTCTATGGCTGCTTTCTCACCAGACAGAATTAAGTAACTGTGACAGGCAACACCTACAATATTCACGTTTGGCCCTTTACAGAAAAGCCTGCGGACCCCTGCTGTAATGACACCATTAGTTCTGATTTTCCTCACGTGCACAAATACAGTAGCCTACTAACTGGTTTCCCAGTCTTTCCCCCACTCCAATCCTTCATACACCAGGCAGATAATCCCTCCAGAGAAGAGTTTTGATCGCGGCTTTTGCCCCTTCAGTATCTTCAGTGGCTCCTCCAAACAGGGCAATCAATACAAGGTCCAAGGTCATCCCTGATATTAAAGACTACAACCTAGTTTTCCAGACTTTTGCTTCCTCTTCACTACTTAAGCCAAAATGAACCACTTGCTGTTTCCCTAATAGGCACTTTTTAGCCCCTACCATAAGCCCCCATTGCTTGCCCAGGTCTCTCCTCCATCCCGTTGGTTTCTCGGATTAAACGAAAACTGTTACTCCCTTGCTACTCCTTCCTTCATGCACCACACCGGTAGCTTTACAGCAGGTAGTTCTGGGGTGGGGGGTGGGGATGACTCAGCGACACAGACTAGGGCAGGAGAGTAAGTCAAACGAGTTGACTGCGTGAGGTGAAGGGTCCATCCATAGTGAGATTTCAGAGGTGACATTAAAGGTCTTTTAAAGGCTCGAGAAGGTAAAAGACTCTAGAAGGACCACTTCATCCTACCCACTTCCCTATCACCGTAGATATTATGATTTAAGGAATAAGGACACCTTTTGTTTAAAACCTGAAAGAAAAACACTACGAGAACAGCCCTGGCCAAAACCACCAAGGAGTGGCTGCTGGGTGCCAGCGCGGACAGCACGAATATGCCTGATGCCAAACTACCCTGGTGCGGGCTCCGTGCACTCTCTCCGCGCCAGAAAGACTCCAGCTCGTTGCCAAAACTTCTGGGCGGTAGCTTTGCCTGCGCGCCCACTTTCCCGGCTTCCGGGCAGGCGCGACGGCGCCCAGGGGAGAAAGACACCCCTCACCAGTTTGTGCCAGCAGTTACAACTCTGTCACGGCCTCCCACAAGCCACCGTCCGGCGCCCTCAGAAAGGCGTTCCGGTCAGGCCCCGCCTCCGCGGCCGCTTTGGAGCAGCACGTGAAGCTCTCGGGCGGGGCGACAAGCGAAGAGGCGGGAGTTCGCGGACCCCGAACTCAGAGCTGGGAAAGGAAGCGATTCTGGGGCGCACGCGCACAGCGAGGGGACTGGGCGGGGCGTGTCTCCCGGAGGGGTTGCAAAGGAAAGGAGAGCGCGTGGCGCTCCGAACCCCGCGCACGCGCCGTAGTCTCGGCCCGCCCGTACGCGCGCGCGGCCGGCGCTACATCTTTTCTTCAGGCCCGCCCCACTCTTCCACTTCGGCGAGCCGAGGCGAAGATCGGAGAAGGGAAGTGTGGGGCGAGGTGGGCGGGACGACGCACGCGAGTGCGGCCAGCCAAAGAAGGGAGGAGGAGGGAGAGATCCTAGACAACGTTACCCCGTCAACACCCAATCGGGGGCCAGCTTGACCCCGCCCCCTGTCCTCACGTTATTGGTTGGTGGCCCCAAGGTGGGCGGGGCTGGCCGTGGGTTGGGGAGGGCAGGGGGCGGGGAGGAGGAGGAAGGCGCTGGCGGGCAGTGATGGCGGCGGATGATGGGGACGTGAAGCTAGGCACCCTGGGGAGTGGCAGTGAGAGCAGCAGCGACGGCAGCAGCGAGAGCCCGGGCGGCGCTGGAGCGACAGCAGAAGGGGGCGGCTGGGCAGCAGCGGCGTTGGCGCTTTTGACGGGGGGCGGGGAGATGCTGCTGAACGTGGCGCTAGTGGCGCTGGTGCTGCTGGGGGCCTACCGGCTGTGGTTGCGCTGGGGGCGACGGGGTCTGGGCGCCGGGGCCGGGGCGGGCGAGGAGAACCCTGCCGGCTCTCTGCCTCGCATGAAGAAGCGGGACTTCAGCTTGGAGCAGCTGCGCCAGTACGACGGGTCTCGCACCCCGCGCATCCTGCTCGCGGTCAATGGGAAAGTCTTCGACGTGACCAAAGGCAGCAAGTTCTACGGCCCTGGTGAGGAGGAGTTGGAAGGGGAGGCGGGGGAGGACCCCCTGCAGCTCAAGCGTGAGCCCCCCCCCTTTTGATGGGGAGGCCTTTGGGCACTGTGCTAGTTGGCCCAGCCTTGTCGAAGTCTGGACCCCTGCGCCTTGACTGCTGCACCTGGGACGGCCCGCCCCCAAACACCCCCAACGGTGGGCACCTCCAAGCTTTTCCCCTGAAGTCGGGGTCCCAGTGTCACCCCATGAAGCAGCGCTCAGCTTTTATCTTAATCCCATCCCATTTCTTCTCCCAACATTTTTTTGTGCTGAATTTTTCAAAATCTTTTGGTTGTAGCCAGTCATGACTGACCCTCCAGCTTTCCTGAGCTTTCTGATGCCTGGGATTGGTGGGGGCAAGAGGGAGGGGAGATTTCCAAAGGAGGGACCTCACGTTTTATGCCCCGTAATTCACAGCTTTCCTTTCTTTACTCTTTTTGCCACTGATCTCGCTTATCCCACTACTACTTCTCATAAGGCCACGTACTTTCGAGTCCGAACCCACTAGCCTGTGAGTTCTCGGCGTATAAGCAACACCTCGTACTTTTTCTTAAAAACCAGTTTTAGTATGAAGATGCTTCCCAAGATTAACAATGTATGTAGGATGAGGACAGACAAGAATGCAGATCTTAAGAAAGACTGGCAAGGGTATTCGCCCTGAGTTTTGGGGGTGGAGTTCATATACCCAGCAGGCGTGCCTGTCTGCTTCTCTTTTTCTCTTTTTTTTCCCTTTCTTTCTCTTTTCTTTTTTCTTTGTTTCTCCTTACTCCCCTCCTTCCTCCCTCTTTCCCTCCCTCCTTCCTTTCCTTTTCTGTCTTTTCTTTCTGTCTTTCTCCCTTTTTGTAGGCAAGTATTCAAATACACGTTGATAAATAACTGTTTTCACTGAGGAGGAAAAAACACTTTAAAAAGCTATAAATTCATACCCCTATGCACCAGTTCTGCAACTTAAAAGATTTTTAAACTTTGCTTTCACAGAACTGTGTATGTAGTGTTTAGAAACCCTTCTTTTATAATGTATTTATGGCATACATTTCAGATGATGCTAACACACTTCAGTTCAGATTCATGGATCCTGTTGGTCTACCATAAAATTGCACATTGTACATCCTAGTTGTGTACTAATTAAGTTTTTAAAAAGTGACTACAATTAAAAATAAGTAATAAAATTAGGGACCTACTGTGACTTTTTCAAAAAGAGTACATCTAAGCCTTGAAGGCAAGGGGTTGGGCAAGTCTTTAAAACAAGTTGGTTTCCTCTTTAAGCTTTAGTGCTTGAGATTTATTGACACTTGTGAACACATACTTCTGATTTCAGTGTTTGGTGGCTGGAAGATAGTTTAGAAGAGCTTTGGTGTGTCTAATTGGAACAGATATAAGAAATTGGAGATTTTACCTATTGAACTATTTTAGTTGCTTGTATTTTGGTATGTCTACATTCAACATAAGTTGGAGATAGCTTACAAAGTATTTACTTCTAGTTATACGAATATGAAAAATAGATGGCTGACTATATCCACTGAAATGGTTAATACATTTTTTTGTGTACTTAAGAGCCTATGTGAGATGAGGGCCAAAGTACAATATTTAAATGCATAGACCAAATTAAATACAGTAGTTAAATTTTTTTGTGTCAGGATTTACACAGTATTTTGTACCTAAAGTTTTTTTTCCCATTGACATTAAAATGTGTGTTCAGTGATTAGAAATTGTGTACAATTTTAGGTTTTTGATATAGAGCTTACCCAACTAAAAGATCTGCCTTCGTCACCTCTATCTAAACTGACAGTGAAGCAAAGTTTTAGTGGGAAGAGGCATAGTTGTCCTCACACGTTATGCTTTGCCACTATCTGAAAATAGCTAGGAGAGACAGTCATAGACAGTTTGGCAGCCTCCAGTGGCAAATGTTCTGCAACAGAAATTAAAAATTAAGATAAGAGTCATAGGTGTAATGCAGATAGCCTTATGTGGCCTGTGCAGTGAGGGGGCTCCTCAGATAACAAGGAGAAGTCAGTTTTAGGTTAGCTTCACCAATTCCCAGGTCCTGATGAACAGCCCAAGAGTGACAGTCAATTATTTTATTCTGGATATTTACTAATCAATATCCTAATAGAAATATTTTATTATTGAAAAAGTACCTTAAAGGTAGCTGGATCATCTTATGGGCTTGGAATATGTAAAGGATGTAGTAGCTCTTTCCAAAAGTGTTGAAGCCAAATTTCTGGCTATGAAACATACATTAATATAAGTTCAGTTTTGGTTTTTTAATTTTTATTTTCATCCTCAAATCAGTGAAGCAGTTTTGTAGCAAAATAATTCAGAAGCAGTATTCCTTATCTGAGAATCTCAGTAGCTTGAAAGAATAACCTAAGGGAGCCAGAAAACCTAGTTTCTATGCCTAGACAATATCTACTTCCATTTTACAATAATGGTTTTAGAGTTAAAGATTGTTTTCTGAGTTTTTTCCTATGTTGAAGATACTTTTTTGGCCATTTTTAAAGTTCAGGTTTTAAAAAAATTATTGACAATTTAGTGGATAAACACATGTTGGCAAGCAGTTGGCATTAACTACATTTGTCAATATTAAATTTAGTAACGGTTCCGGCACTTGGCCAGCATGTGAGGAAAGTGGTTCATCTTAAGAAACAATGAATGTGGGAGGAGAAAGGAGACCAGATTTGTTAAGCACCTAATACTCCATCAGATCCATTACTTTGTCATTTCCACAGTGTTCCCATCCTTCGGATAGGGAGTCTAAGGTTTCAGTGTTTGGGGGAAATTGGCTTGGGTCACACAGACAGGGCATTCAAATCCAGATATATTTGACCACAAAGGCTGTCTACACTATTTCAGTTAACTGCTTTTTGGGTTAAACTTGTAGAGAAGGTTACTGTTGTTTTTTATACTTTCTCGTGGTTCCCCTAAAGATTTAAAGCCTCAAGAAACACACTTTCATGGCTTTATGTTGTGCTATCCAGTGTAGCAGCCACAAGCCACATGTGGCTGTTTAAATTTAAATTAATTAAATATAATTATAAATTGAGTTCCTCAGTCATGCCAGCCACATACCAGGTGCTCAGTAGCCACAAGGCTACCATATTAGTGCACTGTATAGTGTATTGCCATCTATGAAAGTGTTCCCATTTTACAAACATGGAGATAAATTCAGAGAGGTTTTGCCCAAAATCACATATCTAGTAAGTGACACAATTAGAAATCAAACCCAGTGTAACTGACTTCACATGCCATCCCTTCCCATTGTATCATAACATAATTTCACATGTTTTCAGAAGCAATAGATTAGGAAGACTCAAAAAGATAGTATAATTTTAAATAATTTAATATTATTGAATGGAACTCTACCCAAAACAGTGTTTTTATTTATTCTTTAGGATGGCAAGAAAGTATACAATTTACCTTTCTAATAGATTATCCCACGTTTCTGCAATTTAGATATATTGCTTCCCCCATATTCCATGTAGAGTATTTTGATACATACCAAAGGTGTTTTCTCCAACTTACCTTCTAAGTTACACTGGAAAGAAAAGTCATATATAAGAAGTGCCTCATGAGATGCCTAGTATTTGGGAGGTTGAGGACAGGAACACATGTGCCTTTCAAGTGGTTTTCCCTTTTTTTTTAATAACTTTTATCTTCATTATGTTCACTTATAGTTTGCAAAATTGCAGTTGAAGCAAGGGTTGCATCATACAGACCAGGTATAACCTGACCTGTTCCTTCATGGATGTCCTATTGACACTACACAGCTGTCATCCCAGCTTCTTGCTTTGAAGCCAGCTAGGTCTGTTGTAAGGGTTTAATGCCCATTCACATCCATTACCTACCAGTAAGATAAAAGGATCGGCTTAGTTTTCTGATGAATTTTAATAGTTGCTGAAATGTAAACTAGTTTTTTTCTACAATACCTACCTGGTTGGCTCCTCTGAATTCAACATTATTCCACTGTTCTTAAATTTTGAGGGAACTGTATTTGTGTTACATACGATCACAAAGTATAAAAGGATAGCTTAAAGCATGTATGTGAGAATGAGACCAAAAGATGTAATTCAAGCTGGAAGAAAAGAGTAGATTTGGTAACATCTGGAGTTAGCCATTCACATTCTTTTAATAGTTCTTTCAACAGTCTGTGCCATAGCCCAACCCTTTCTCACAGCCCGACAGGCATCTTCAAGTAACTGCTATACTCTTAGAACCTGCGTCCTGTCTCAAGATCTAGAATACAGGCTTTCAGCTCCATTTTTAAATACTAAGAAGGGGTTTCCTGGGTTTCATTACAATGTCACTTAAGTAATATATTGTGAGAAATGAGAGTTAACAGAGTCTTCAAAACAGATGAGTCCCTACCCTCATAGAGTTGATGGTCTATTGAGGAAGACAGATAATAAACCAGTATTCACTACGTAATTATAATCTGTAAACATGCTATGAAAGAAATGACTAGGATACATAATAGAGGGTAGCAAAAGACTTTATGTAGGCTAGGTGGTTAAGAAACATATCTTACATTAGAGTGTCAAGAAAAGGGGGTTGATATTTAAGCAGAAACCTGCTTCTAAAACTGATCATCTTATTCAGCAGAGAAAGAAACACCCTTATCACCTTCATTGGTTTTTAGCTTGACTTCAGCCTTCGATTAGTATTACCTCAGTGCTGCTTTTTCCATCCTTTTACTTTCAACCAATCTGTTACATTTTTTTCCCTTATAAAATAACCTATAGTTGGATTTTTTTCATTAAATCTATTATAAACAATGTCTTTTAACAGCTTAATCAGTTTGTTTTGTCATTACTAGTATATTTAGATTTATTTTCTATCTTATTTAGTAATTTCTCTTTATCATACTTTTCCTTGCCTTTTTCCCATCTTTTTTTCCTTTTCAGATTGATTTTTTAAAATCCCTTTCACTTTTCTCCCCTACTAATTTGAATGCATTCTATTTCTATTCTTTTGGTGATTTTCCTTAAGGTTTTACTATAGACACTACCCTTCTGAACAATATAAGAATCATAGCCAAACATTTTTGTGTGAATTAGGAAAAACTGTACTTAAGACACTTCACTTCCATTTGACAGACTATTTCTTAGTAAATATAGAAAACTACCATGTATGTAAATGGATGGTGTCCTTTGGAGTTATGTAAACACACAGCCATATGCTGTGGCCCTGGTTTGAAAGCTTTAACCCTTATCCTTCCCCCATCCTACTTTCTATGTTATTGCTATTAGACTTTTAGATCCACTGTTTTTTTTTTCAAACTCCACCCCCAAATTAAATTACTATTGCCTTTTTTTCAGTAGTCAGTCCTCACTAAAATTTGCCAACATAGTTATCATTTTTTCTTTATGCACTGCCATTTCTTTCATCTCATTCCTTTGTTCAGGATTCAGTTTTCATTTTAGTGAGGTACGTCCTATAGTGTTTTTATTGGGAGAAAAAACTCTGACTCTATCTTCCCTCACTCAGGAATAATAGTATAGTTTTAGGATATAAAATTATAGGTGTTATTGTATCTAAAACCTTCAGTGGTATTATATGCTATTGCCTTCTCTTTAAGTCTACTTTTGGTTTATTTGTCATTCCTTTGATTAATGTGTTTTTTCCTTTTGGTTGTACAGCAGGTCCTTGAATAACTTTTTCATTTAATGTCATTTCCTTATAAAGTTGATGAGAAAACGATTGATTCCTGGTTGGAGTCACTGTCTGTGTGGAGTTTGCATACTCCCCGTGTCTGCATGGGTTTTGCTGTCCCAAAGACGTGCACATTGGTGAACTGGCCAGTCAACATTGTCCCAGTCTGAGTGAGTGAGTGTGGGTGTGAGTGGCCCTGAGATGGAAGGGCATCCTGTCCAGGGTGGGTCCCCACCTGGCATCCTGAGCTGCTCATATAGGTGCTGGCCACCCCCCACCCTGAACTGTGGAGTAAGTGGGTTGAAAAGGAATTCTCTTGTTTTTATTCATCTTTCTTAAATGTATGTATAACTCACATTTATTTCAATGTTTAATATTTGAAGTGGCTTGAGTCTTTGTTTAGAAGTTTGGTCTTGTTTTTGTGACCATAAATATGCCATAGGATGGCCATCTTGTTTATATTAATTAGCTTATTGTAAAACTGGTTTTGTTATATACATCATTTCGCTTCAAGTCACAGTTTCCAAGAAGTGTCAAGGACATTAAGTGAGGACTTGCTGTAGTTGATACTTTTTTCCCTTTGTCTTTGGAGTTCTGTGCTTTTATCAGGATTTGATTTTTTTTTTAACATGTTCAGAGTCTACTTAAATCTGAGGATGTGTGTCATTAATTTATTTTAGAAAATTTGGACCCATTATCTCTTCAATTATTGCCTCCCCCATTCTCTTTATTCCTTCCTCTGGAACTCTTAATAGATGAACATTAGCTTTTCATTCTGTCCTTCATGTCTCTTAATCTTACCTTATGTCCCATCTCTCAACTTCTTAATTTAAGCAAACATACTATGGTTCTTTAATCTGCTTCTATTATCTTATTCTTGGGGTGCCAGTTCTCATATCTGTTATATGTGTTCATTCCACGGTGGTTTGTTTCTTCATGTAGTTTATAATTTTTATTGCAAACTTACCTTCAGCAATTGCTAACTTTTTATTTCTTGGTATTTTTTGTGATGTTCCATGAGCCCTGCATTGTGGAAGTCTTCCTGTAGAGTGATTTGGGGGACATTTCAACCCAGGGCCTAGTGGAAGACAAAACTATTTTTTGCTAGGTGATACATGCTCAAGATAGAACATTTAAAAAGGATACACAGTGAAAAATAAGTCTCCTTCCCACAACCCAGCCGTCATACTTCCCTTCCTAGAGGTGAGGAACCAGTGTGAGTATTGTTCCAGAGCTTTCTCTGCAAGTGCAAGCATGTGGATATGTACTTTTCTTCCCCACACAAATTGTAGCATATTATGCAAACCTTTAACAATATTTTAATATCTTGAGTGCCTTTCATATCAATATAAAGAAAGCCATCTCATTCTTTTGAATATATGCATAATATTCTATTATATGAATATATCATAACTTAACAGTCCACTCTTAATGCTCATTTAAATTGTTTCCAGTCTGTTCTTACTGGATAGTGCTACTGAACTCATGTACATGTCATTTTATGCATGTGAGTAAAGTTATAAATATCTATAAAATAAATTCCTAGAAGTAAAATTACTGAGTTTTAGGGTATGGACCTTTTATATTTGGGTACTTATTTCTAAATAGCCCTGCAGAGTAGTTGGACCATTTACACTTCCATGAAATACCATTTTTCACCCCCTTGCCAAAAATATCATATTAAACTTCTTGGTCTTTGTAAATCTGACAAGATAAAATGGTATCTCAATATAGTTTTAATTTAAATTTCTCTTTTTCTTAGAGAGGTTGGACATCTTGAAAATTTCAGTCTTTTATGTTTTCTTTCCTGCACATTATCTGTTCATATATTTTTTGCCATAGTTTTTCTATCATAATAGTGGTCTTATAGATTTTAGGTGTTCTTTAAAAAGTAAATCAGTCTTTGCTACAAATATTTTTCCTGGTTTGTCTTTGTACTTTATGGTGTTTTAAAAACCACATAGAAATATTTGGTTTTACTTATTCAAATTTATCTTTTTTGGTGGCTGCTGAGTTTTGTTTCAGACTTAAAGACTTTTTGCACTTAAAGATAATTTTTTTATAATCTGTAGCCTCTTTAATACGTTTATGGTTTTAGTTTTTTAGTTTTATTTGGAATTTATGTTATATGGCATGAAATAAGGATCCAGCTTCTTTTTATTTATTTATTTTATTTTTATTGAAGGCTATTCAGTTATCCCAACACCATTTATACTTTTTTTCTTCAACACTTGCAGTATTACCTTCACTGTTTAAGTTCCAATAGATAATATTGAAGTCCATGCTTTTTTTTTTACCTTTGAATTCTCATTCTACATGGACTTTGTAAACTGTTCAGTTACCAAAGTATTGGGATCAGAAACCTATAGGTTTGTTATATAAGGAGGTAGTGGAATGGGGAGGTATTGCTGACTTCTTAATATGCTTCTGGTTGTGTTATGAGTGCAGAGAAATGTACTTTAATTAGACCTCAAACTCTGCTTGCTCTGAGCAACCCATCCAATTCCAACTCTAGTTCTTAATCTTATGTTCTTTATGGTCTTACAAGAAAAAGTAAAGAAAACTTACCAGAATACCTTTTCAAAAGTTAAATGCTTCCTCAGGGAAATAAACTTGTGGAGAAAATAAAGTTTAGACAGTGAGAAAATATGTTAGTCTCTGAATCATTATTTTCTGTTCGAGAGTTAACACATTTTGTCTAGAATTAGGCTTATGTTATTATTAACTGTTGACTTACATTCACTCTAAGTCAGCAATATAAAACCAAAAAAAAAAAAAAAAGAACATGTCTTATGAAGTTTTGTTTTTACATTCATTTAATGTTGAGGCCTCTTTAGGGAAGTTGGCAGAGAATTTTACTAAAGAATGCACTGGTATAGATTAATATACTCAAAGGTGGAGGGTTTTCTAATTGCTATTTTTATAATGCTCATCTTTTTCCTCTCGTTTTTACTATTTAGATGTATTTTATGGTTTATATTCTGAAGTACCCTGAAGTAGATTGATTTGCAGGCCAGGGAGGTAAATATTATAACAAAATACTATGAAAAGCTGTTGATGTCTACAGCTTTTTTGTTAATTCTCGTCCATATTGATTTAACAAGGATTCTAAAATACCCATTGCCATGAAACTTTGTATTAGTGAAATGCTCCAGTTTTAAGGGTTTTCATTCCATGTTTGGGTTTGTGGATCCTCTGTTTTCTCAAGGTGTACTACTGTGTTTGGGATAGAAAAGTAGAAGCAGTACTCCCCAGTTCTGTCATTAATTTTTAGGCAAGTCACTGCCTCTGTTTCTGTTCATCTGCCAATTGGAGTGGTGGGGGCTGCAGAAATTGTCCCTTCCGCTTTGCAAGACTGTGAGAGAGAGAAGTAAGACTGCTAGAAAATTTCTTTTGAAGTTGAAACTATCATTTTACATTTGTAGGTTTTTATACCCCTGATCAGTTTTCTTCTCGTTTTGTGTTTGACTTGTCTCTGTTTTAAGTTTGTAAGCATTGATCCAGTCAGTATTGAGACACTATAAAATGTTTAGACTTTTTTGCCATTGTTATTTCTCAAGGGAAAAAAAAAAGCTAGGACAGTATATATATATATATATATATATATATATATATATATATATATATATATATGGCCTCCATGTCCTGAAATTAGCCATGCCACAAAGCATGTTGGAGTTATGCTATGCAAAAAAAAGACAACTGCTTTAAGGTGGGCTACTTTTTGTTTTACCTAGGGACTGTTCTTGCTTAACTTTAAAAATGAACATTTCTCTAAAATAATTAACTCCAATTTAATGAATTTCAGATTTTACTCTAAAAATAGAAACAATATTGAATTTCTTTCTCTTAAATGCCTAATACCCTTTTGAATGTCAATTGAGATAATGGGCAGTTTGAAAGTTATAAATATTGGCCAATTATAGTGTTCCATTTTCTTATATAGAAGATAAATTTTAAAAAGTATAAAATGGTAGCCGAAGTTTATATTAATAGAATGATTAAGTACATTATAGTTATGTCCATTCAGTGGGAAAATATACAACCATTAAGTAATTGTGATAGTCACCTAATGTAAGTATAGCCATATGGAAAACATTTAAGAATGGGAAAAGCAGGATAAAAAATACAGTACTTTACTGGAAGTATCACCTATATTTTCATATTAAAGTATCAATAACTAATAATGCTACTTTTTTAATTTATTGCTAATGCCACTTCTGGTTACATATATTAACCTTTTCAGAAAATGAATTTTACATTCAATGAACTTCATAGTGCAGTATTTCTATAATTCAAATTAATGTTCATAAATGTTTAGATTTTTGTCTATTTAAGTAAAATTTTGAATTCTACTCTTAAAAGATACAGATACTTTTCTGACAATCTTTAATCTAAATGCTTCCAAATATGAATATGGATATAATCATTCTGCTAACTTGAAAGTCAAGGAATTTCCTTTTTCTACTTGTTTACGTTTCGTTAGAAAATACTTTACTCTTTTAATTGGACAATAATAGCTCTCTTACCATTCTGTTGCTCAGTTAAGCCAGTAATTCTGGTTTTTAAATTATTTTTTCTAAATTACCTTTGTTATATATGGATAACTTTGACTCAGGAAAGAAATTTTTCTTTCGTAAAATTATATATTTTAGAAATAGTATTTATTGGCACATAATTCTTAAAACATTTTTAAACAGAAAAATCTACATGCTCTGCATCCTAAGATGAAGATAGCCTGAGATTGAAAAATCGCTTTTTCAATAGCCAGACTTTACCAATTGTATCAAGTAAAAATTTCCCCTCCATTCCCCAGAAATATTGCCATTGTAAAGGGTTTAGTCTGTATTCCTCCTGGTGTTTTTCATGTATATACAGAGTGTAAAGTGTACACACACTTATATACTCTTCTGAATTGCCCTTTTCAGTTAATATGTCATAGACTTCTCTCTCTGTCTGTACAGTTACCTCATTCTCTTTAATAGCTGTATATTATCCCATTAAATTAATGTACTAGAATTTAATCAACTTATTGATATAGAAAATAAGGTTGTTTCAGTTTTATTAGTATATCTTTTAAACAACTGAAGTATCTTTTTATATCTATATTTAGGAGGTTATTTTGCTTACCATAAGTGAAATCTTTTTAAAGTAATGGGTCCAAATATAGAGTTTCTCTTTATTTGGAATTGCAGCTAATTCATTTGGAAGAAATTTATCATGTTCCTACTTCATGCCAGGCACTGTTAGGCATTGAGGATACAGAGATGAGAAAGACAGTTGCTGCTCTCAAGGACAAACTTTGGGAATGGCTCATTTCTGCCAGCGTATAAATCATGCCATTCCTCCCTAGAGAGGGTGGTTTCTAATTCCTTGGACAAAATGCTAATAATTTTGTGTCAATCAGAAGAACTGCTCTTTATACCACTTCTCCTGTTTCCTAAATGAAAACCATTATTTTCTTTAATGATTTTTCATAGTTTATATATAGATCATTGTGATAATCAGGTGGTATTTATTTTAAAAATGGGTCATATTTCTGATCAAACCCTGTATTCAGCAGATTTGCTGCACGTCCACATGTGCTGGATACTGACGCAGTCACTGGGGGGCATGGATGATTCAGTCTCTGCTCACGTAGACCTACAGCCTACATTGAGTAGGTGAAAGAAAAGTGTTTTAGATCCACAGTTCGCTTGTACATACTATGTCTTCACATAGTACATAACCAGTGGATGTCTTGTCGATTATTTTTAGATGCCATGGTTAATTAACAGCAATCAGGAAAGCGTAATTTTCCCTCAAGCAAACTGGCTTCCAGACCTACCTGCTTTAAGTTTCCTATTCTCCTTAATACCTCACAGTCTTCATCTTTGAATATAAGTTTTAGGGTATCTAAAATAATTGAAATTTTCAGTGGAAAGCTTTACTTTGGTCAAAAAGCAGATTTCCAACAAATTTATTCTCATTATCCCATCTAGTATCTGTGCATATTTTGAAAATAAAGCTGTGTACAAATATGAGTGTTTATGAGGTTTCTGTTGACTTTTTCAATTGAGACATCCTAAAATACTCTTAATCTAAATAATTTCTTTTTTTTTTACCCAGCGGGTCCATATGGAATATTTGCTGGTAGGGACGCCTCCAGAGGACTGGCGACATTTTGCCTAGATAAAGATGCACTTAGAGATGAATATGATGATCTCTCAGATTTGAATGCCGTACAAATGGAGAGTGTTCGAGAATGGGAAATGCAGTTTAAAGGTACCTTCATTTTGCTGGGTTCTTTGAGAATATTAAATTTATGGCCAAAGAAAGTATATATTATTTCACATTCTTTAAGAGCCTAAGGATGTCGTATGTTTTCATTGTCATCATTATTTCATGATTTATATAGCTAAATAGCAATTTGATTATTACATGTGATTTATAAAACCCATTTTTAAAAACTGACTTATTCCAAACATAAGCCTAACAAAAACTGTGACACCTTTAATCATATAAGGCTTGTTTATTAGGGTATAGGTTTTTTTAAAAAATAGGTTTATATTTAAAACTGAAATTGTTGATACTAATAGTATAATTCTAAATGATTTTATTGATCTCACCCTTGAACCACAAAGGAAAACTGTTCCCCTTTATTACCCCTCATGACATCAGTGATTACCACCTAATGTGACACTCTGGACCTGTGTGACCTCTGGATCCCTTACAACAGTTTTTCTGGCTTCTTGGCACTTGTACTGGTTCTGCTGGATAAAGCTCTTCCTATCTTATCCTCTGGGCTCATCAGTTAATTCAGTTAACCTAGGTTCAAATTCCTGACCAAGAAATGACTAAACATGTATTGACTTGAACATAGCAATGCTCTAAGTTAAACACCTGGAATAAAAAACAAGCATTGTAACAGAGATCTAAAAAAAGAATTGATTGAATAATAGTGTGACAGGAGCCACAAACTAAGACCTCAAAGAATACAGGATAAAAAGTAACAAATGAATTTTCATCTCATTTGGTTTCTTTTCCTGGGGTCTACTAGCATATGTCACATTTTCTCCCCCAAAATATTTCCTGGTTGGATCTACTCACCATGTAATTTTCCACCTCATATACTTTTCTCCCCCTTCCTCAGCCCCAAGAAGGTCACCATTTCCTTTTTTCTATTCTCTAGTCCAAACTATTAACACTACATTTTATTTCATCTCAGTTCTGTATGTTAAAAACAGAAAACTGTTCTGAGACTCACAGTGCACGTTAGTTAGACAGTTTCAGAGTATCTGTCCCCAGACCTAACCCAAGAGCCCTGGGATTGGCAGGTCTGGGACGGGTCCTGGACGTGCATATTTTGAAAAGATCTCTAAGTGATTCTGATGCAGAGTCTTGATTAAGAATTGGTGGTATGGGACACTGTCCTGCAAAGCACAGTTCCCCCAAGCTTTCTAAATTCCTTGACCCTGTTTTTCTTTTGTTTAAGCCTTACCTGAGTACAAAGACCAGCCAAGGTGAGCAGTAGGGAAATTTATCTTATATGATTCTAGAAGTGGAAGTGCCTTCCCTGCTGTATAATAGAATAGTGAAACAAATTTGATCACTACTGATTTTCTTTTGATGTGTCTTTCAGAAAAATATGATTATGTAGGCAGACTGCTAAAACCAGGCGAAGAACCATCAGAATATACAGATGAAGAAGATACCAAGGACCACAATAAACAGGATTGAACTTTGTAAACAACCAAAGTCAGGGGCCTTCAGAACTGCAATTCTGCAATTCTTACTCCCTTTCACAGAATGTCTAGAGTCTTGGGGTTCGGTTCACCTGCAGCAAAAAATCAACAGATTGTGTACAAGCTAATTGAGTCTCACTATGAAGATTTGAATACTAGACATTCTTGATGCTGCCAAACTCATGTTGCAGTTGTTTGTAATGTCTGGTGGGGCTTCTCATCCTGAAAAGAAAGAGACAGGGATTTTTCTTTTAAAGAGTAAGAAGTTATGAGGTTACTTTTCCTTTTTTCTTTTTCTTTTTTCCTTTAAATCAAAGACAACCAGATATGTATTTGCTGCTTGAGTGTACACATCTCATAAACAGCAAGGGATTCCTATTTCATGTGCTGTGCTTTTGTGTTAGCATTGAGGGAGGCAGGAGACCTGGGCAGGAGGTGGGGTTGCACATCAATTTGAGTAGTTTACGCTACTGAAACATTAAAATGTGAATTCCCCAACTTTTCTTTTTGGGTTTCATCAGGGAACAGAAAAAAAACCTTTATTTCTAAGAAATCTTTAGCAATTAGATGGGACTTCAAGTGGATTTAAGTCAAAATTAAATGCCCAACAGTAAGATCATTTGAAACTAGTTTTGCATTCCTTCCCTTCCCCTAGGTCAGATCAATATTACTTGTGCCTTATTTCACTTACATAGACTTGAATTATTTTTAGGGAAAGCCCATATGTGAATTCAGAAGTCACTACAAGCAGCATTAAGACGGAACTTGGAATATTCTGTTGACCGCAAAAACCTTGATGTCATTCTGTGTATATAGAATGTAAAAGGAATATTCAGTGTTACTGCCATGTATGTTAATATACACAAACTTAATTAGCATTGTAATGGCCAAATGCATTCCCCCATGCTTTTCTCTTCAAAAAAATTGAAAAACAAATCAACAACTCTATCCCCCAACAGCTGCCTAATTTTAGGAGTCTGACCCTCACAGCTCCCTGGTGTGGGTGCATGGGGTTGTAGTATGGATGTCGTATGGGTGTGTTTGAATGTGTGAGAGCGCCTTGGAAGGGACTCTGCAGATACTGTAAATACCAGTACCGTTTTAATAAAGCATGTACAATAAACCAAAATAAGCTTGAGTCGGACTTTATATACAAACTGTAAGCCAGTGCATTATAACATGGTAGTCAAGATTGTGCATTTGATTCAAGATAAGGGATAATCTTGGAAATGAAAAAGCGGGCACTGGTTCACCAAGTTGTACACATTGTACCACATTCACTATAACGTTAGGAAGAAATTCCACTTTGTGGAACATTCTCAAGAGATCTGAGATTATTCAGGTAAGAATTGATATATAAAAATGTACATATTTTACTTTATATTTTGATGCCAATTGATTACACTAGAATAGCACTCCAGGTTGTAGTTATTGGACATAAAACAATAAAGGATAATATACCATTAGGTATTAAATTCTTACATTGTTAGCTTTAAAAAGCCCTTATATGTCAGTTACTTGATTTCATCATGACTATTTGGTTGGGGACAAGTTATACCAAAAAAGACATTTAAAAAGTCACCGATTTCAAAAGAAAGTCTTCTGCTTTATGAATATTATATATGCAGAAGCCATCAAAGAAGGGGGAACTTTTAACTGCAATAATAAGCTAAAGTATGTAAAAACAGCAGGTCCTCAAATAACATTGTTTTCTATCTCGTTTCATTATAAAGTTGAGGAGATGCTGTAGGAACTTGTTAAAACTCTTGTTCATATCAATTAGCCCTTGTTCAAATTTGTTTTGTTATATGTTGTTTCACGTAAAGTTGCAGAATCTGTTGACGATGTTAAGTGAGGACTTACTGTACTACATTCTGTTATATTCAGTGTTGGAATGTTTTGCAGAAAATGAACTTCCAATTAAATTTTAGCTGAAGACTGGTTGTGAAGACTTAAGAGTGTTAGTAAATGCTTTGTGTGTTTTTATGTAAAATATTTTCTTAACAAATTTGTTAAAGTACATGTCCTCTGTATCTGTATTATATATATATATATACACACACACATATATATACATATATATATATATATATGTATATATATATATGAATCATTTGAGCCGAAAGTTCAGAAATAAATTACATTTGTGAATAGAAAAACCCTACATATTCATGCAGTAGAAATTATACAGTATGTTAAGAAAAATGAGTAATTTTGTGTTTTGGACTTGAAATAAACTGTTCTATAGACAATTCCTCAATTTCAGTGGAGTGTTTCTCATTCTCAGGCAGTTCGTTGGGCAAAGCTCCAGTAAGGAGACAGGAGCTGTGGTGTTGCTGTTGTTTTCCCTGTTGGACATTATTTCCCTAACTTGCCTGATGATTAGAACCACTTAAGGCACCAAAAAGACAAATTCTTGGTTCCCAATCCAAACCTACCACCCACTGAGCTAGACTCGAAAGAGAATGGATGTGCCTTGGGTAATTCTTACAACCAAGCACATACTAATCTTTTTAAGATATATTATCCATCTCTGTCATCCACTTGAGAGAGAAATGAAACTTACTCTTGGATAATTTGGGTTTGATTCTGTGTATTTCATTTTGTATCATTCTCTAAACTTCAAGAGTTTGAGTTAAAAATAAAAGTCTAATGTGCGATTATTAAACAAATTTTCATTCAGATTGTTATGCTTTGATACCATCTTCAGTTTGGCATGTTTCCCAAATAAGATCTATACTGTGTGTACTAGTCAGTTTCTCTCCACTGGGAAATAAACCCGTTCAGATACAGATCAAGATTTTTAAGACTTGACCAAGTGCTAAGGCTGCTTATGTTTTCCTGACAGTAATTCCACGTGCCTTTACTGAAATCTGCATAATCCGAAACTATACCTATCTCTACCCACAATCTAGAAAGTTAAAATTAATATTTTGAACTAGTACTGGAGAGAAATGTCTAGAAAACCCAGCATTAAATCAGATTCTATCCAAGTATTCCAGTTTTGTCTTGATAACTGAGAAGTGCAGCAAATGGCTAGAAATATATGCCATTGGCATGTTAACACTATATATTAATACAGCCATTATGGATCAGAATAAGCTGGTAATACTCTAATAAGGAATTTATAAAATTTTTAAGTTGCTTTGAGCATAAAGGAAATAAGTTCTTGAATATACTATAGTGATGGTTCTTTTTCTCTAAGGAATTAAAAGCAAATGCTCAAAGATAGTTTCTGAGTATGCTTCATTAAGGTCAGCTGTCAATTTGGTAGGCAATATTAATCACAGATTATGATGTATTTGTTGTGGTGAGAAAGTTCAAATAAAGACCACTCAACTTTACTGTTTTTAGACAAGACAATCCCAGGCAATGTCAGAAAAGCCTGTGTCTCCTCAGCACACTCCTGTGAGTCAGACATTGAGGGGACCCTGGGTTAGATTTCAGCTTTGCATTTGTTTTGCCATCATAAGTCACTGAGAACATTGGGTTGCCTGTGATGACTACATTCAAGACAGCACTTGACATGCTGGTTTATTCTGAAGAGATTTTTCTATCCTGCTGTATCTGTATAGGACCCAACTACACCAAATCATGACATCTGGTGTAAGAAGACTGGTAAATATTTGCATATTTCTTTTGAAAGCATGATTTTCATGGCTACAAAGTATTGTTCCCAAATGCAATTTTTAGTGAAAATGCAGGAAATTCCATATATGATATGGTGCCAATTGAGTTGAAAATTGAGGGAAAGCAAAGTTTGGAAGATAAATCAGAATTTAAAAACTAAAATGATGATGTCTGCCTAGTTATGAAAGTAATTATGCTCAGTGTCCGGCAAAGGATTAAGTAAATAACCTTTTCCTACATCTCCCTGCAGTCCGTCCATGCATGCATACAGGATTGGTGTTTTCTCCAAGGCTTCAGACTTAGCTATCCATCCAGTCATGCTGGAATCTCTACCTGGAACCTCAAAAGAAATGCACCTTTTTACCCCCAAATTTGCTCCTGCTCTTGTATTAGTGAGCTACAGGCAGGTCTTCCTACCTTCCTTCTCATCAAATCCATAATCCCTTGTGGCAATCTGTAACATAAATTTGACCTCGTTCCCCTCCTTGAAGGCTTCCAAGTGTCCCCCTATTTCCTGAAGAACCAAGACAAGGCATAGGCCGTCTTCCTCACTTCCCACCGCACCACTGCTACAGAAAACGACTTGTCCTAGAATGAACCCCTAGCTACTTACCCACTCGGTTCTTCACTCTGGGTTAGACTCTTCCCCACACCTTCCCAAGTTAGCTAATTTGCTCCGTTTTAGAGAATAGGCTCTGACTGATTCCATGCCCCCATAATATCACAGGTACTGTTGCACTGAATTTACTGTCGTGTTGTAATCATGTCTCCCCGATAAGCCAGGGGCCGTAGCATACTCATGTTTTAGACCCAGTATTTGTCCTAAACGTAGTGCAGTGTTAAGACACTTAGTATTTGCTAAAAATGGTTTTGTTAAATTTGTAAAGTGAGAGCATAGACTAATATCATTGGTTTTCTTTTTATTTATTTTTACTGGGGAATTGGGGGATGGGAACAGCACTGGGGAATTGGGGGAAGGGGAACAGACAAGTTGCTGTCCTTTTGTTCTTCAGTCTAGTTGGGAGGACGTTGCTTCACTGGCCCAAGTTGGCACCATCATTGCGCTCTTCCCAGGCGAGGCAGATCAGTTGCCGGCTTCTGGACAGCCGCTCATGGTGGCTGCTGGCTGCACACGGTAGCCCATGGCAACCCACTGCCACAGGGGCTGCAGCCTTGCCATCGCCAGCTACTCACGGCAGCCCCGCTCCAGGTTGAGCTGTTGTTCAGCATCTTAGCTGTAGAGGGCAGTGTCACTGGCCCTCATATGTGGGATCCGAACCGGGCCCTCTGGCATCCCAAGCCAGCTCTTAACCATCACGCCACTCGGCCGGCCCAAATAATATCATTGGTTTTAAATGGGGGCACCAAGGACAGAAGAGCCTCGGAGCTGCATCAGAGCACTGTCTCTTGTGTTTGTTGGGCTTGCAAGTAAATGAAGTTTTTGTGCTACAAAAAATAAAAAGTTGGGAAACCACTGGGCTAGATGATCTCTAGTACCTTTTCAGTTTATGAGTACAATTCAAGGTAGAGCTGTGCAGTCTTATAAATATCTGCAATGCTATATGACTGCAAAATACAGATCTGTCTTCATGACAACTGGATGAAGGCGTAAGTAAGCACTGCAGTGCTGCCTGACCTGAGTGCCTAGCTAATCAGAATGGTTTTGCAGCAACTACAGCTCACAGGCTTCATCAAAGGGCTGACCAAAGGAAAGATGGAGGAAAGGAGAGGACTCCCATGTTTTTTTTTTGTAATGAACTGAAAACACTCATCAATGCCTTTGAAACCCCACCTCCCCCCTACTATGTCACCCTACCCTCTGTACCACCCCTACCATCACAGAGGCACTCATTGCAGTCCCTAGTCTACTCCAGTGGTAATTAAAATTAACCATTTTCTAAACAACTGTTCCAGTGGTTAGAAAAAAGGTGGGAAGCAAGTTTCATTTTGCCATAGACAAACTGCAATGTAATAAAAGTATAATGAAAATAGTCCAGCCTGCTGCACTTCCCTGGGAAGAAATGCTTTATTTGTAGGGGAGACCTTTGCCCTTAAAACTGTGCTATAAGAGAAAAGCAAGATAAAAGGATTCAGTCACCTTTCTTATGTGAGAAATGCAAGAGCAAACATTTTAATTCCTTCTGTGTTTCAGCTGTGTCTCAGCTGTGTCTGTAGTGGAGTTTCAGCCTTCAAGGGAGTCTGCTGCTTTGTGCTGAACTTGAGCAAGTTTATGAACTTTGCTGAGCCTAATTTTCCTCATTTATAGAAAGGAACTAACAATAGCTACCTCACAGGTGAGAAATAACATAAAGGCCACTACCTCCATGACATGTACAACACACTATTCCCTTCCTCTACTTTGCAGTGGTACAAAGACATTTTAATAAGGATCTTTTTAGTGGTGTATCCTTTTCTTCGTATTTAAAATAACAGTCTGAATAACCTTTTGTTAATTAAACTGATAGCCCTAATTCTGACAAATGTTTACTACCTTACCTAGTTTATCAGTAACAAATTAATGATATGTTTAAGAACAGAATCAATGCAGTATTAAAGTTCAGCTATAATGCCAGGAGTCACAGATCACATTCATTAATATTCTCACAGGCACAACTCATAATTTATTTAGAATTTGGACTCATGGGGTGGAGGCTGTCCTGAAATCATTTGCATAATCTATAGATGAGATGAAGAGATAGATGTGTGATTATATTGAATTGAAAACACCTCATTACTGACCACCTTTGCAAGTTAACTCTGACTAGGAATAAAACTGAGAATGCCACATTGCAGCAATGAGTTCCGTGTGTTTGCCATTTAGCCTCACAGATTTGTGTGCACTGTTTTAATTAATCTTATTTCAACTGCCATGAATCATCATCTCACAACCCAACTTGTACTAAGCAAAACTAGTGATTAGAATAGTAACTATATTCTAACTGTACTGCTCAAAGGTTTTCCTTACACGATTGAGTCTCTTATAGCAAATTAAAGCTTCAGTTATCCTAAGTGAAAAAATCACTACACTCATTTATCCCACATATTGTTGAGCAGTCAGAATTTATTGGGTTGTCGGAAAAGTCATGACGCATTTTTGCAATGAAAAACAGAAAAAATACATTATGACTTTTCTGACAACCTAATAGTTCAAATTGGAATTCACTTATGACAGTTAACTATGTGTCAACTTGACTAGCCCATGGTGCCCAGTTGTTTGGTCAAACACTAGTCAAGATATTGCTGTAAAGGTGTCTGTATATGTGATTAATTTACAATCACTTGACTTTAAGTAAAGCAGATTACCCTCCATAATACAGGTGGGTCTTATCCAATCAGTTGAAGACCTTAAGAGCAAAGACTGAGGTTTTCCAAAAAAGAAGAAATTCAGCCTCAAGACTGCAACATAGAAATGCTGCCTAAGTTTTCAGTCTGCTGACATGTCCTGTAGATTTTGGATTTGAGACTGCCACATCAAATTTTACCTGAATTTTCAGCTGACCAGCCCTACAGACTTGTCAGCCCCACAATTGTGTGATCCAATTCCTTAAAATATTGCCTCATTATCTAACTTACCTATCTATACAAAGATTTAGACCTATCTTCAAAGATTTAGATATATCTGTATCTATAGATATAGATACTCAAAGATTTAGGTATCTATCTAATCTCCTATTGGTCTGTGTCTCTGGAGAACCCTAATACACTGCTATTTCCTAATTATTAGTACATATGAAATTTTTAAAGTTTTACTTCATTTTCATAATGAAATGACAAATTCTTTATTTGTTCAGTACATAATACTTGACCTGATATGGCCACTTGGGCTTCAGTTTCTAAACTCTGAAAGACACTTCTGCCATGAAATGTAATACTTTTAGCAATATGCCTCCCATTGTTCCAGATACAATCTGAGATAACTTTTCATCTAAAATCTGAAATAAGATTTCATCAGAGGTCATGAGACTGCTCAAGAGGAAAGATGAACACAATCCTTCTGCTCTCACTGATACCAAAGTCAGTGTGAAATTTAGAAGAACATAATCTGGTAACTGTATTCAAAATCACAAAAATTGACCCCAACTGATTTTTTTAACAGAAGTAACGTGAAATCATTCTCTCTGGGGGAAAAAACCCCAAAACCTTCAAATATTGCAGTTAATGGAATGTTGAATGGACCCTGCCTCACCTTCCATTCCTGGTTTCTCTCTAATGACAACCACGATTTTCAGTTTAGTGTGCATCTTTCTGACCTTTTTAAAAAGTATTTATATTCATATAGCTGTACCTAGGGAAATATTGCAAAGTTTAAGTTCCAGAATCTGCAGACGAGCTGCCTGGATTTGAAATCCTAGCTGTGACTTTAGGCAAGAGACTCAACTTCTCCATGCCCCAGTTCTCAAAGCTTTAAGAGATAATAATAGTACCCAATGCTTTGGGTGGTTTTGAAGGTCAAATGGGCTCATATATGCAAAGTGCTCAGAACAGCACCTGGCACGCAGTGAACACTATGAGAGTATGCTATTATCATTCCCCCCTTTTTAAAACATAAGTGTATGTTATTTTGGAAACTTAAGACATTCATGTATTTTGGAAATATTTCCATATTACAGATAAAATCTACCTTCTTTTTAACTACTTCTAGTCTCATTTTCCATATGATTTCAAAGAGCTCCTTAGTCCTTAGAATATCTATTTACCCAAATAGTTCATCCCTTTTTCTATACAATTCATTGAACTAAAGGACTGGAGGAAAGAGTGCTTGGTAAACTAACAGGCGGGGAAATATGCATACAGATGTCTTCACTGGGCATGAGATGGGGAAGGAGGTAAGACCCTTCTCCCAGTAACTGGAGGTGCTGCCTCACTGCTGTGATTGAAGCTGCATATGCATTTAAGGAAAAACAAAGGGAGACAAATGACAAATGACTGGGCTTGTGGAAGGGGATGTTGACATTGCAGCTCTGCTTCCTTTGAAGTGCCCTTTCCAGTGCGGGTTCTCCTTTGGACCCTAAAAGGATTAGGACTGCTGCCCCCTCCTCTCATGCTGTTGGTATCCAACCCCAGAGGTGAAGGGGCGATCAGAGAGGGGCGGAGGGAGAATGAGGGCGGGTGCTTCTCTGCCCTCCTGGCATTACCCCCCGGCTGCTCCTTAAGTGCTGGCCTTGTAGACACAGCACCTGGTACCAGGCCTAGCAAGAAGTAGGCATGCAGCAAATGTTTGCTGATTAAATAAATGAATGGATTAGACCCTTACTTGCCAAAGCCTATTTCACATTTTAAGAAGGAAGGAGAAGGTGTTCTGTATTATCAGCATCTATTTCTACATCTCTCTGTTCCTTCTCTCTCTTACTTAGATCCTCATCCTGTGGCATGAGCTCTTAGGAGTAGAAATTAAATCTTATCTTTGTGTCTCTCGCCCTAGGACATTATGTCCTCATAAATATGAATGAATGAATGAATGAATGAATGAATGAATAAATTCAGCTAAATCAGGTCTGTCCTAAAGCAACAAGTACTCCTTAGGCTAGCTCCAGACACACAGCCGCTGAGGCTGCTCTGAAAGGCACTCCAGAGGATCTAAGGAGAGCATCACTCCAGCTTCCTCCAGGGCAAACCCACCTTTCTGAGGCTGGGTCAGAACTGGTCAGCTGGTGAATCATTTAGGAACTGGAGACCAAGGCAGATGTGCCTGGGGCATTTGGGCATTCTGCCATTCAGCAAGCTGGGAAGTACACATTCTTAACCAGATGGTCTTTGAGCTGATGCAATTGTGTTCCAGAGGTTAGAAGAGAAAAGTTGCTGGCAATCGTATCTGAAAGAGCCAATGCCTTGTTTCTGTTTATATGGGAAAGGTTTTCACAACCACCCGCCTTCTCAGGAAGTGTACACACAGCTTGTCTGCCCAGGCCCCAGTGGGAGATAGCAGAAGCAGTGGTCAGGCGGAAAACACAGTTTGCACTCTGAGGAAAGAACCCCCCAGTCAGCACACTCGCCCTGCTGCTCAGGAGATGACACACACACACTGCACCTTACGAGAAAGAACAGAAATCTGAGTCCTGGTGCGAGTTTTCAAGTGGACCCCAAGGCTAAAGGAAAGGTGTGTCTGTCTCTTCATCCAAATGTAGCTAGCTAGCAAAGGAACAGGACAGAATAGTCTCAGCAAGGATACTGAGCTTTTCGTTTTTACAAATCGCACTGTAAACATGTCCATAACGAGTCTGGATAGTTTACAAGATGTGCTTACTATCAAACAATTGTTTCCTCCGCTTATGACACCTTGCAGTGCTCACGTTTATTTAACTCAGTTGGCAGAGAGGAAGTCAGATGCAGACTAGGGGACCCAGGTCCATCCCATCCACCAAATCAGAGTCCCTAGGGAATCCTGGGGACCATAGGGCTGATCTGTTAGGTCAGAAGGTGAGGCAACTCCAAGAGAGAAAAAGGGGCCAGAAGAGCATTTTTCAAATGAAGAATTCTTCTGCCTTCATTCCTAGGAGCATAGACTCTGACTTTCCTGGTGAGATCACAAAAGCTAAGTGTCTATACTTCAAACTCTTAGGCACTGATTCTTCAGAAGTTACAAACTCCAACTCTATTCTGCCCCACTTCATTCTGCATGAGACATTTAAAACAAGGGCATTCCAAATATTCCTCCCAACTGGCTTCATTTCTGAACTTAGCTTTGCAGTCAGCAGGCTTTCCCCCACCCAGTGAAGTTCCGCTGAGGCCTTATCTGGCTGAAACAAATCAAGTGCCCTGAACTTCACATAAAAAACGGACGATGTCACAAAAGTCTTACCCATTTAGGACTTAGATAAATTATGGCCCTAGACTATCTGAAAGTCATACTCTATGTCTTCTCATCAAAGCAGGCTTAAGTTTACAGGGCTATAAAACTGGGTCTCTTACCTGGGTATTCACCAGGTTGTTGAAGCAGCCAAGAAATACCTCACTGGAAAGAGTCAGGCAGACGCTCTCTCCGGAAGCTCCCTTTTGTAACATCCCTCACAAGGACATGATACTTCGTTCAACACAGCCCCTTTGCAACCACATGGAACAGGCACATATTCAAACAACATTCTCAAGAATACATAGAACTTCTTCCCTTCCCTTATCACCCAACTTAATCTCTTTGTTGAACGTGCATTTTCCTTTGTGATGAATGTAATATGGCCCCAAATTCTTTGTAGCTCTTCACGTCAAGACATGAAATCTATTTCCCTGCCTCTTGCATCTAGACTAGCCCTGTGACTTGCTTTGACCAACAGAATGTATCACACATGCCATGTGACTTCTGAACGCAGCCTCAACAGGCCTGAGTTTTGGGTCTTACCCTCTTGGAAAACTTCCACTATCTTGTGAAGAAGGCTGGGATGAAAGGCTTGTGGAGAGGGGCCCAGCCACACCACCCTCTGAGGCACCAGACATGAGTTAGGCCATCTTAGATGGTGCAGCCCCAGGCAATCCCCAAATAACTGCAGCTGTTGGAAGCCCAGACAAAACCCCAAAGAGCCACTCCAGCTAAGCCCTAACCATTGCCAACCCACAGAAACTGTGAGCAAATGGAAGGCAGTCATGGCATATGTCACTGTAATTAAGGAATATACGGAAACCCCATAAGGTACTATGTACTGGAAATAGCACTTCCTAAGGAGACCAGGATCAGGGTTCTAACTCCAGCTCTGCACTTACAGCAGGGATCCTTAACATGCGTCTTACCTCTCTAGGGCTCAGTCTACTTATTTTCACTGATCTATAAAATGAAGATTATATCCCTGCCCTGCACGGAAATACTGGGCTCAAGGGACGTAAAGTGTGTGGCAGCCCTTGGTACACAGTGACTCACTCCGACATGGAAGCTATTAGGTTGTTGGAAAAAGTCATGACGTGTTTTTTTCTGTTTTTTGTTGCAAAAATGCATCATGACTTTTCCAACAACCCAATATTTCATCCACATGACTACTGGTCATCCATCTTACCAGAGCCATGAAACTGCTCATTCGGTCAGGTCCTTGATAACTGTTAAGGAAGATTTTTATGGACATAGAAGTTCGCAGGTACTCTAAGGGTCACCAGTAAGGGTTTGTCTAGTTTTGGTTGACAGCTTTTTAACCCACCACATTTCATGTCAAAAACCGAGAGGAAGTTGCTCTTTGTGATAAGCTGCTTCAGTTCATCTACCTCACACAGGCAAGTGTGAGGACCCTGGAGAAACAGAAGCCTGTGGGAGTCGAAACTCACAGGCACCTGGGGGAAATCTCTCATTCTATCTCCTGAACCTGAAAGGAAACACACTATTGCTTATTCATTGATGAGACTGCCTTTGGCTGGTGAAATAGTAAGGGCCAGTGACCACAGGGGTCCTTTAAAAAAATGGCAAAACAAGCTAAAACAACAAAAGCCCTGCTCATTAGCTGATGGTTTCACTTAGAAGCAATTGCCAGGACTCTGGCAGCAAGTTGTTTGGGGGCCTTTTTGACAAGATTCACAAACGATCCATGATCCACAGAAGGTAGGGAGAAATCTCTTCATCTCTGCATGTTAATTAAGGAGGACAGATGGCCCTGTGATTATTCACCCATATGTAGGTCAAGACTAAATGAATTAATAAGCAACTTAATTCTCAGCTGCCTCCAAGAGCTTATGGGGCATCTATGAACAAACAACTGCCACAGTAGCCTGGGAAACAGGAGATGGGAGCAGGAAGGGAGATTAAATTTCCCTCATTGCACACTAAGTTTCCCAGGCTGGGAGGGGACCTCTCAATCCCTCCACCACACATTGTCTTCTTTATTGTATTAGGGAAATTAAAATGAGTCAAAAGTTGTACATCTTAGTTTCCCACATATAAATTGTATAACTATTATACAACCCTGAGGGTCTTTCCCTCTTTCTCTATCTTACTCTCTTGTAGTTAAGCTTTCCTTAACTGATCATGTTAGGACTGAAAGGCAAAGGTAGAAGAGCCCACAGCCATAAAGAAAAATTTAACTAGATAGGCAGCACATGCTGGGGGCCAGAGGAGGGGTTGGAGAACAAGGTCTGAAAGGGCTCCCAGGAGCCAAGGGCTGCCTGAAGCAGAGCTGGATGTGGACCTGAACAGGCAAGTAACAACTGGAAGAAGGAGCAGGAAAACCATGTGCAGAAGGCAGGAACTGCGCAAGGCCTGCAAGGGAAGGCAATCAAGCCAGTAGGACCAGGTGACACCCAGGAATTAGACGAGATCAGTCCATACAGGCAATCAGCAGCAAAAGCTGGGCCCTTACAGGAGAAACCAGTCTTTCCTCTTCCTAGCATTCCTGCCTGAGTCCACAGAATGGAAACTAAAAACCCTCCAGGAGTTTACACTCTGCTGGGAAAGCAGTTTGCTCCCTCGTCTCTGCTCTCCACTCTTCCCCACATGTGGCTGGTGAGACGGGCAAGAGAGCTGCACTGCCCTCCCCAGCTCCCCTCTCCTTCCTCTTACCAGGCTGAACTCCCTGCAGACCTGACCGGTTTCCCCTCTTAACCTTCTCTTCCTGGGCTACATGGTGAGCTGCTTGACTCTGAGGAGAGCCCTGCATTTGTCCAGGTGTCTCCGGGTGGGCAAGCTTAATTTTCTGAGCAAAGGAGTATTAAACTCAGTAGTCAGGCCCAGCGTTATTGGTGGTAATGAGCATTTTACCCAACTTTTGTCTGACTCCTGGAGTATATGGAATTTGGTTTGGAGCACTGAAGGGGAAGAAAGGAGCATAATTTGTTATATCCTGCTTAAAATCCCAACACTGAGCTGCTGTGTTATTTGTCTTTATAGCAAAACCAAAGGGATGTTAAGATGAGTCACTGGTAATATATTTTGTCAGTCTTATGAAGCTTAGGAACTTTTTTTAAAGTCTTTTAAAAAATATGCACATAGCACAGAATTCAAAAGAAATAGGGTAGAGTGTTTTCCTCCCACCTAACCCTCCAGTTACCCAGCTCTCCTTCCTCATGGGCAACATTGCCATTTGCTTAATTTTCCTTCCAGGGCTATTTTATTCATATACAAGCAGATGTGTATATTTTTTTAGCCCAAAGGTAGACTCCTAGACACAATACTGTGTACCTTGCTTTTTTCACTTGACATATCTTGGAGATTATTCCTTATTTGATTATTCCTTAAAGAATATCCCAGTATTCCTTATCAACTCTTAAGTTGCCATTCTTCGTGGAATCCCATTTTATGGTCATATTATAACAATCAGTCCCTTATGGATGGATATTCAAGTAATTTCCAATCTTATGCTATTAAAAATGCTTTCCTGACTATACTAGTACATCTCTGCACAGGTGTACAAAGATTATATTTGTAGGGTAAATGCCTGGAAGTAGAAATGCTAGGTCGAATAGTAAATTCACTTAAAATTTCAAAAACGATTACTAAATTTTCTGTCATAGAGCTTTTGTGCCAATTTATACTCCCAACAACACTGGCTATTTTTCAAAATACTGTTCTCTTGAGACTTTCTCCCATCCCTTCCTAAATGCAAGAACTCTAGTGGTGAATCTGAATTGTAAGATAGCTAATTAAGTAATAAAAAGGCCAGGTGGCCCCAGGTACTGTTTAGACTGCACTGGCCCTGTTTACCAGGCATGAGCTTTGCAACTCCCCAGCCCTTCCCAGCTGTGGTCACCAGCATTCATCTGCTGGTCCACACTGTACTCAGAGGTGTGAGGTAAGGAAATTGCCACACTTAATGTCCTCAATTCTCTCAGAGAGTTAAAAGAATTATAAAGGAAACAAACACAGGTGGCAGCTGACCTAGTTAACTCTCTGGTGTCACTTTGGAGCGACTTAAAATAGAAGTCATGTGGAATACAAGGGAGGAGATTCATAAAGTACATGCTATTTATGGCACATATAAAATAATTACACCAACTTAAAAGCAATCTTTTGAGTACCTTTAAAATTTGAGAGCGATTTTAATTGCACGGCCGACTAGAACCACTGTTGAGTTCAAGTGTATTTACGCTCCCTTCTCCTTTTCCCTTTGTACACAGCCTTGCCGCCCTGCCTAGTGCTCTCCCAAATGAGGCCCCTTCCCACACCATGATGCCATGTAACTCAGCTTCTTCCTCTGGTCCATGGCACATGTTCTAAAATTAGCCTTCTCTCCTAAGTTCTTCCCTCTGTGTACTTATTTTCACTCACTCTCAGAAATAAGGATCTTAATGCATTAATTTTACCTGAGTGGCTAATTTTGTCCCCCTCCTAGTAATACTTAAGATTTTTAATAGCAAGAGCAGGTTAGTGCCAGATAGTAGGTAATTTACATGTATTTTCATTTAAATGTTAAGAATGAAATAATGGCCCATAGGTGTTAACCTAACTTGCCTAGTGACAGAGCAGAACCAGAATTTGGACGCAGAGCTACTGAACTCCAAAGTCTGCACTTTCCCCTTCCCATCAGTCTTCAAATATTTTTGCTTGTAAACCCCTAAAATAAACTCGATAAACTTATGTATCCCTCCCAACGTTTTAAGCTGACATTAAAATCTTTTCATGTTAATAGTTGCAAAGGTCATAATGTCCAGCATATTATAAACACTGACACATAAAATTATGAATATGAACATCATTTTTCAGTGAATCTAGTAAAACCCAAATGTAACATTTTAATCCATTTTTAAAAAATGTATGAGCAAGCTTTTCTTTAACAGTTAGGAAAACTTATACCTTTCCCTTTTCTCCTTGAACTTGTATTTCCATTCCATTTTCTCCAGTTTTTATCCTAATACATTTTAATGTTTGAAAGTCTTATTGATCACCAGATATGCATCTGCAACAAAAACAAGTATATAATTTAAAATTTTATTTATTTTTCCTGACCACCATAAGTGGTTCTAATTGATAAAATTATTTTCTTCTGGATTGAGTTATTACAATTATTAATATATAATTGATCAAAATAACATATATGCACATTTTGATACTTATCAAATACAGGTAGTAAATTTTTTATAAAGTAATACTAGCTACTGTAAGAGATAAACTCCAAATTCTTGATGGCTAAATACGATAAAAGACTATTTCTTGATAATCAGAGTCCCAGAATAGACTAGGTGGTGAATCAGAGACACAGGTTTCTTCCATACTGGGGCTCTGCTGTCTTCAACATGTGGCTTGCCCAGAGCCAGGAAAGGAAAGCACCAGCGTGGAGATGGTACGTGGGCGTCGGAGAGTGGTGGCCCTCACTTCCTCTGCCTTCTGGTATCAGCAAACCTAAGGCAGCAGCGGGATGGCATGCAGTCCAGCAGTGTGCACCAGTGGGGGAGCTGCAGACTGGATAAACCCCTGACAGTCTCCACCGCAAGTTCTACTGGAAATATACGTCTTGAGAAGAACCATGATTCAACTTTTTAAAGAAATCTAATGAAAGGGAAAGTTTTACTCTGCTAAAAACATCTGTCTGGAAGCTATTTATAAAAATGAGATCTCATATAAATAGGAAATAAAAAATTTTAAATATTTTATCAAATGAAATGAGACTCAGTTACTGCTATACTTTGTATGATTTGAGTAAAACATGTTCTTTCTCATTGAATAACACACTAAACACCAACGAAAAATACCTGAAGCCTTACCCTAAACAGAAATATTTATAAAGAGAAATTCAACAAGTCTGATGCATTTATGGGAGCTCAATGAATCATTCAAGTTTAAGTTTTCACCTTTGTGTGGCTTTTACTTCTAGAGCAGCGGTTCTCAACCTGTGGGTCGCGACCCCTGTGGGTACTCGTATGTGGGCGTATCTGCAGGTGGGCCTAGAGATGGATAGAGGAGCTGTGTCTTGGTTCCTAAGACCATCGAAAATATGTGTTTTCCGATGGTCTTAGGCGACCCCTGTGAAAAGTTGAGAACCGCTGTTCTAGAGTGATATTTGGGATGCGTAAGGACAATGCCTTTATTAAATGAGAAAAAAGACTGTTAGGAACTCGAGTATGTTATAAGATAAAGCAATTTTAGGAAAGAATACTTACGGAAATTGAGAATCTGGAAGTGGATTCCTTTACAATGATCTGCACTCCTCTGACTGTATGTATTCCGGCCATACCTCCAATTTGAGGAACACTGCATTATGCCACAGCCCCTTGACTGCCCAAGGCGTTTCCAAAGGTGTGTTTTTACAAACTCGGAGGATATTTTGATGCCTCCCTTGGTCCTTAGACTATATATATTCTGGTTCATGAGAAAAGTGAGTGGCAGTGGGGAGGTCACTTGCCTCCTGAGCCTGGAGAGGCCATGGGTCCTGGAAAAGCAAATTCTTGCATCATACCCAGGGGCTGGATATTTACGACGAGGAATAGATCCTAGTGCTGCTGGGGAAACGTAACTGTTAACTGAATAAACAGGAGCAGGGAACTAAAAGTGAGACATTAAGATAGGTCAGATTCATGACCTGGTGACCGCTTCATGGAATTCATACCGGTCAGTTGTTTGCAGTCAGTAGAAATAGCATGATCTAAGCATCCTACTGTTTCTCATGTGGAAGTGAGTGAGTCGCCGCAAGGGCAGAAAAGTGCTTGTAACTTTATTATCCTAGCACAACGAAACAATTAGAAGGAATCTGATTTTTTTTTACAAATTATAATGTTTTAAGTAGATTAATTTCGCATGAAGATATGCGAAAATCTATATTCATATGAAATTATATGATATTCATAGCCTATTGAAGAAAATATCTTTATATACCTAAAGATTACATGTCTAGTGCTTAGTCCTAATAATAGCTGGTGTTTACTAAGTGCTTACTGCATGCCAGACATTGTGTTAAATGCTTTACATGTAATCTTTAGAACACTATGAGGTAAGTGCAATTTTGTAGGTGAAGGGCTGTAACTTAGTGAGGGGGAGCCAGGATTTAAGTCATGTTTCTAACAAATAAGCTAAGTTGTCTCTAGAGGAGGGGTTCTTAAACTTATGTGGGATCATGAATCCTGGTAGGTATGTGATAAAAGCTAAGGATTATCTCCCAAAGAACCCACAGATATAAAAAATTCTACATACTGAATTTTGGGGTCTCACAGACCCTCCCTCTCAAAGCCCTTCTATTGACACATTAAAAGTCAGCCTTCCCTTAGATGATTATACTCAGGGGCACTCAAATGGAAACCAGAGAAGTTTAACGTTAAACATCACAGTACTGTGATTATGTTCGTGCTGTGACTAACGTCAAATGTACCTTAAAGCACCTTGAGAAAAGTATGCAATTTTGTAAACTTGGGATATTACCTGGAAAAAAACAAAATCAAAACAACAAACAGCATATTCTGCCTTTTTCTACTAAAGCAAATATGTATATTGGTAGAAACCATTCTATTAACCAAATCATGTGTTAACCGGCCTAATTAAAAACAGACTCATTGCAAAGAATTCAGAAAATTGGTAAAACAGTATAAAGCCAGAGTTTGTTCCTGTTAATTAACCATGTGACATATTTCCTTCAAGCTTTTTTAAGACTAGAATTATCATTATTTCTGACCAGTCCTATAGTATCTTCAGTTGACAATAATAACCCTGAAGTAATGCAACACTTCTAAGCATATTTTGAATAAAATGTTTAGTTTAGCTTTTATTTTACCTTATCTAATTGTGGGAAAACATCTATAGAGTAACATTTAGTTTTAAGTCTCATACAGGAGCCATTCACTAACTGTGACTGCCTACACAGCTTAGGTTAGCCAGACATCCAAACAGATACATCTTACAATTGTCTTGCTTTGTTTACATTTCGAGTTATCACAAAAATGCTAATGAAGTACTTCAAAGTTTTAAGTGACAGGACAGAATACCAAAGCAACAGTATTTTTTTAATCTTTAACCATAACACAAATCTTAATGTCACTGTATTCATTTACTAATAATTAAGCACAAGTTAGCACTGCACTAACAAGGTAATAATCATGAGTTGTTAGGAATGCAAGAGTAATTGATATAATTATATATCACCACGAGATGGAGTGAGAGTTCTCCACAACTCTCACTCCTTTCAAAAGACTACAGATCTAACTTACTTCACTCTGCCATCTAGTGGTGATATAATTAGGTATTACTCTTGGATCAGTCTTCTAGGCAAGAATAAAACAAAGCAATTCACAAGAACTAAGAAATTAGTTGAAAGGACAAGATTAAGGCCAGAAGGAAAGTGGTAATATCATTTAGTATAATGGCAAGGACAAGCAGAAAGAATGTCAGAGTGGAGTCCCAAATGTCAAAACAAATTTAAAAACTAAAAATCTATTTTAAAACTAAAATATTTAAAAAATATAACTTTCATCCTTAGTTCCTTTCAGTATAAAGAATTCCAAAGATTGCTTCAACTATTCCTTTAAAAGGACAAGTCATTTGGATTTAAACAGTTTAACACTGCCTTTTGTATTTAACAAAATTAATAAAACTGTACAAAACCATAAGGAAGGAAGCATGGAAGGTCTCTAGGGACGCATCTCAATTTGGGGTAGGGCTGTTTAGATTTACAGTCAATAATGTTTTTCTTTTCACTGAATAACAGTTTTTATTTGCTTGAGTTTTACATTTGGAATTTCTTTAAAGGGCATACTTTTAAAAATTTTTACCAAAAAATGTACATACCATGTCAAACATACATAACAAAATTAGAAAGCAAAGAGTTAATCCTGGTAAGTAAAAAAGCTCTATAAATCAGTCAGAAAAACATAATCACTTCAAAAGGAAAACATAAAGGATATGATCAAGCCATCTACAAATAACATAGTTAATAAACAATAGAATTACTCATTAGTAAACTGATGAAAATGAGAGTAATAATGATATTAACACAGTACTTTTTGCTGCTCGATCATTCAAAGAGAAATATTTATAATAAACAGTATTGTTGGTGGGGATGTAGGAAAGCAGATGCTGTTAGTAAAAATATAAACTGTGTGACCATCTTAGAGTCTGTTAAATGAGAACACATTTTTACTTAGAATTTCAACTTCTAAACATTTATGCTAGGCAATAACTCAAAGTCTGTATACAAAAATTTATCTTAGGGATATTATTAAATTGTTCTTTATAAGAGCCCAAACCTGGCCACAAGCTAAAGTTCAACAATAGATGATTAGCTAAATAAACTACTTAACCATAGACAAATATGCATCCATATGCTGGAATGCTATGTAATTTGTAAAAATCATGGTATAGAAATATTAATGACACCAGATAATTCTCACCTTTATTATGTGAAAAAGCAGGTCATAATGCTACTATATGTATAGCATGATACCAATTTTATTTTTTTATTTTTTAAAAAGGTACTTTATTTTCTTTGTGCTTTTCTAAATTTCCCCACATACATGTATCAATTTTATAATCAAAATAAGATGGTAAAATTACTAATTTTTTACACATCACAAAACTCTTCATTACTATATATTTCACAAAAAATATACAACTTTCCAATCAAATTTACACTTGCATATTTAAGTGAGTGGAAATAATCTTGGGTTAAATACAGATTTCAGATGTATGTGTTCAACACAAAAAGGATACTGAAAAAATAATTTAGAGCATTTCACAGGCTACTTAAAGGTAATAAGCACGGTTTGGAAATTTCTCACTAAAAAGCCAGAACTACATGTCCACTTAAGAAAACATTTTATAATTTGTTATTCTAATGCATTAGCTGTTTTGCATTATCTATCCAAGATCTCTAAGTAAAATTTATTTTCTACATATTCAAATTTGACTGTTACTTAAAACTAAAACATTAAAATGGCCCACCGAAGTATTAATTATAAAACTACAAATTATCACTATGCAATAAGTAATGAAAATTTCTTATTAAATAGCCCATTTATCCAGATAAGATTATATGTATTTCAATGTTGTCATTCTACAAGGATAAGACACCAGAAAGAAAGTAAATTAATGTAGTGTATTAAACCAGCTGCTATTGGCAATACAAGAAAATGTATATGCTAAATAAAAATGGATATAAATTTATAACTGAAACTTCATTCACAAAATGGAATGGTTTTCTACTAGCAAAATTTAAATTACAGCTCTTCAACAATATTCTAAACAAAAATAATTAAAAATCCATTCAAATAATTTAGAATAAACTTTATTTTTTTAATTCCCAGAAAAAACTGAAACTATCATTTACACCAGTTGCAATAGCTATAAAAATTAGAAATCAATTTGCTGTAACTCTTCAAAACACTTATGAGCATAAAACAAAACTAAAAGAAACAAAACGGAAAAACTAAGTATGCCTTTTAAATTTAATATAATCTGTGACATACCCACCTATAGATGTACAAACAACAAAGGCATTCAAAGCAGTGAAAGATTTTTTTTGTTGTTGTTTAAGCTGAGCCATGCTGCCGCCTGTTGGCAGCTCAGCAGCAGCTCAGCTTGGGCTGGGCATTGAACTGCTGTTGCTCAGAACTCAAACTCTTGGGTGAGCCCTTAACCAACTGAGCCACTCGGCCGGCCCAAGCAGTGCAAGATTTAATTAATTTAGGACAATATTCCCACCAATCCCAACCCAGTTTTCATCACTTTCAATTACTTGTGCAGGTTTGTACATAGTCACAAAAAGTAAATCACTCCCAATATGAAACCAGCTGATGCCAATTCAGAACACTCCACAACCAACACAACTATAACTAGCTGGGAAAAAGCAAAATCCAGGATCCAAAGTGTGTATGCTTCAATATAACTGCAATATATTTCTACTTTTGTAAAAACAAAAAACAAAAAAGTTTCCTGTAAACTAATATGTCTAAAAGAAAAGCAAATGTATCATTTCATATTCATTTTCTGAGTTAAAAAAAATATATATATGTAATCTTCCTTTGTTTTTGAGAAGTTCAAATATGAAGTGATAGTTGTTGGGTAATTGGATTCTTTAAGAAAGCTCTATAGAAGAGATGAATACAACATACAGTATCTTCTTTAAGAAGTATGAGCTGAAATGTTAGGCATTCCTTGTTGTTTTTGCATTTAAGGAATGCTGTTCTTGTAAACAACAGCTTTGAAAAAGAAATACTGAGACCAAAACACATTACTAGAGGATCTCTATAAAAGGTCAGTCAGGGAAATCGTTTTTAGAATTTATCTTGCTAGAAAAAAAAAATGCTACCACTTTTCTTCCTTTTTCTTTTTTCTGATTATCACAATTAAACATCAGAAGATTTTTCCCAAATAAATACTGATGTAAATGTTGATTTTAAAGGCAAACAACTTTCATAAGCATCTATTTCTCAGGCATTTCACCACTTGTGGAGACTGAGGCAGCACTATTCTGGTGTGAACTGTCACTGGACCTCTGTGCCGTATTCCTTCTGGGAGAATTTATTGGGCCCTGAAGCTGATTGGCAGATGCAGGGTTAGCCGCATTTGGTGACTTCGTGGAAGAATTGGATGGACCTCTATGACGATTACTTTCCGAACCAGAAGTAGATGAATGTCTTTTTCTTCCAAATTCCTCACTAATAGGGGGCTGCAAATTATGAAAGACATAAAAGACAACATAGTGATGATTATACTATTTTTCCTGCCTTTAAAATCTAAGGCCAGACTTTTCCAACAAAGAGAGAAATGTTGGCGCTTCAGTAGATTTTGTTATTACAACAAAAACTTAATAGCAATTTAAGGTATTATTAAACTTAAATGTCTCCCCCAACTAAATCAGCTTCCTAGTATGTTTTTCATTCTTTCATTCGACAAATGGGCTTGAACTACATAATAGGCCATACACATAATACAGGGTTCCTTGCCTCCAAGAAAATGTTTCAGAGGCTATTTTCCTTCTTTACTCAACTTATGTCAACTGCAAAATGATTGTATTAATATCTAGTCCCTTCCGCAGCCTAAACGCCTATCTTAAGCTTGCTTAACTGGTAATGTTTAGCAGATAAATGAAAGCAGCAAGGAGGAAAAAGAGACACCAAGTCAAATAACCTTTAGCAAGTTTGAAGGTTTAGCTGGGATAAGGAGACTGGAGGGCATTATTGATGGCACTGAATTTAAACACTTTCAAACTTTAAATATCCATAAAGCTCCCAAATCCCCTCAGGCTGCAAGCAAAGAGGGGTAGGCAACGGAAAGGTATCCTGTATTAAAAAAAAGTCAGCTTTTTACTCACAGGCCTTCCAGTTACAGAGAGTGCCCAGAACCATACGCCACCAGATTAATATTTTTATTTGAAGACAAGACCGTAACGTCCTTCTCCAATATTCCACTGTATTTAAAAGCGGAGACTAGGGCCGGCCGAGTGGCACATTGGTTAAGAACTGGTTTGGGACACCAGAGGGCCCCGGTTTGGATCCCACATATGAGGGCCAGTGACACTGCCTTCTACAGCTAAGATGCTGAACAACAGCTCAACCTGGAGCTGGGTTGCCATGAGTTACTGGTGAAGGCATAGGCTGCAGCCCCTGCTGCAGTGGGTTGCCATGGGCTACTGTGTGTAGCCAGCAGCCAGCGTGAGCGGCCCTCAAGCTGCCGTCCAGAACCCGGCTACTGGTCTGCCTCGCCCGGGAAGAGTGTAATGATGGTGCCAACTTGGGCCAGTGAAGCAACGTCCTCCACAACTAGACTGAAGAACAAAAGGACAGCAACTTGTCTGTTCCCCTTCCCCCAATTCCCCAATAAAAATCTTAAAAAAAAGAAAAGAAAAAGCGGAGGCTTGACTCCTTCGCTTCCACTCACATAGGGTAAGAGTCACTATTAATAGAGCAGGGATGTCTTTGTGAACTGGCTAGGCCCCTCTCAAAACATAGTTCTTAATTCCAGAGACACAGGCACTTGTATTAACTCCATCCCTGGGCCATTACATCCATTTACACAAAACTTCAGGACAAATTACAGTACTAAGCAGAGATGGACCTAGCCTTCCTTCGGCTCATCTCTCTTTTTGCTTTTTTTGATTCTCCTGTCCTTATTTTTCTTTTCATCCTCCTTTTTTCTTTACCTTCTTATGTTCATGCCATTCTTTTTTTAATGCTTTCCTTTTCCTCTTGAAATCAAATTGTTTAAAGCCTACTTTGCTGTCTCTACATGTGCATATAACATATGCACATAACATTCTTGCTCTAATTTTATTATGTGGGGAGCCCTAAATCCACGTTACATCAGCATATCTCACAAAAGCTATAGGATAAAAGTACATAAAAGGAGAACAATTTTCAAACCCCTGGTGAGAAACTGGCAACACATCCACATAAAAGGTACTAAATCCATAAGATGCTTAACTACATGGGCATATCAAAATTAAAGGAAACTGACAATTGTACTGTGGTTATGTAAGATGTTAACATTTGGGAATTCTAGGTAAAAGAGTATATGGGAAGCCTCTGCACTATTTTTGCACATACTTTAAAGTTTTGATTTCAAAACTTGAAAGTTAAATTTTCAAAATAAAAATTGGAAATTGTATAATTAAAATTAAAGTTAAGAAACTCACTGATAGTTCATAATATATGGGTAGTAAAAAGAATACAGAGAAAGAAGTTAAAACTTACATCAACGCGGAAGTCTTCTAACTTCTTAAAGCTACAGAGGTATTCCTGAAGTTTTGGGTCAATAGACTGTGCTTTAGATTTAGAATACTTCAGATAAGCCCAAAACTTTTCTAATCCATACAGCTGACCTAATAAATAAAGAAAAATACACATGACAAATTATATAGAATTTAAAAAAAAATGATTCATATTGAGCATGATCCTACCAGCAATAAACTATTTATCTACCAATATACACATTATTTAGACTTTGACAATAAGATATTGTAATGAATAATGGCAGCTAACATTTATTGAGCATTTGCTATGTGACAGGTATTATTTAAGTGGTTTATTGTATATTAAACCAATTTGGAGAATATACAACCCTATTCTCTTATATATATTACTGATGAGTACAGTGAAACTAAAAGGTTAAGTAACCTTCCCAAGGTCACACAGCTACTAAGGAGTGAAAATGGATTCAGACCTCGGGAGCTAGCCCAGAACCTGTGCTGTTACCCACTGTGCTACTCCACCATTCCAAGCATACCGACTGATGCTACATAGAATTTTCATGGAAGGGAACATCATTGAGTAGTCACATTTGTCAAGGGAATAATGACAAAATACAACTCTATAAAGGAATTTTCTTCAGTGGTCTGCCCTAAAGAAAAAAGTTATGAATTCCCTATTTATTGACAGACTTGGGTTTACAATTTCCAAATAGATTAATTAATTGTTTTGTTTTTTACCAGATTCGTAGTCTCTTTTGGTTTCTTCCTGGAAATCCTTAAAAATTTCTTGTCTGAATTTTTTTTCCAGTCCATAACTGTAAAACCTGAACAGACATTCTAATCCATACCTGTGGAAAAGCAATAAAATGTTTATAATAAAATTTTTGCTATGACAATGCCAACATCTCATATTCAGCATCGATACAAGCAAACATGGAATAAATAATCCCAAACAAAAACTAAATGTTTCAGTGTATGCCATATTTCTTATGCAGAGGTTTAGCTGAAGTGGTGATTAGTAACCCATAGTTGGCTTTGCTATTTTTGGTGGCTCAGCCACAGTACCTCCTGGAGGCATACTGGGAACCCACAGAATGAAGGGGGGCCCTTGGACAACTCGAGTATGGTTCTTTGCCAAGATAGAGGATCTCTCCCTGGTATTTCTGCAGAACTGGTCAAAAAATTTAATGACAAATTGGGAATGTTTTAGATTTTTCCAAACCAAGGTTTATAATGGTGTGTTTGTGTGTGGTATTAATACTCTTGCTTGCTTGAACATAATCTTTACTCTAGAGATTAAGACCAGTTTTGTGCCTTAGACCCTAGGTGTGTTTGACACATTCAACTATAAAGGGACAAACCTAATAAAATGGTTCCTAAGAGATCCTTCTTGTTTCAGTTATATATATTTAATAAAATACATTTTGCTAAAAGAATTGTAATCACTACACAAATCAGAAAATAAATTTATTTGTTTCCTCCTATAACTACCTAGAGAACCTGAGACAAGTTGGGGACAGTGAATCAGCAAACTACATGGGCTCAACCTTCAATTAACGGAGATGAGCAGAACCCATGAGAGAGAACAAGGTCAAAAGGACAGCAGTAAAAGGACCATGTGTAGCTCACTGAACTAAAACATGTCACAAGCTTCCTCAGTTAGAATCCTTAAGTCATGCTGGGTGCCTCAGGGGGATAGAGGCTACAATTTCTTCATACCATAATGTTGCCAGCTGTTATTCACAGGAAGATGTGTGTGTGTAACCAGCTTATTTAGATGAAGAGTGATGGTCAGTCCAGAGAAAGAGCAAGCTGCCAAGAGAAATGTAGGACTACCAACTATACACCCGCACACCAACCAGAGAGCCCTTTGCTCTGGGGTAGCCTTAAGTGATGCTGTTCTTTGAACTTGTGTAATATGACTAAGGACTAAAAGAATGCCAGCTCAGAATAACAAATCTGCCTTGACACTCCTTTTACGGGACCATATCATATGGATATCAGTGGTTATTAACCTTGGCTACATATAAGAATCATCTGGGGAGCTTAAAAAAAATACCAATGCCCAGGCCCCACTGCAAAGCAATGAAATTAGGCTCTTTGGGGGTGAAGCCTAGGCCCCTTGCTCTCTGGAAAGCAGAACTGACAACTTCTGGTTTTATCAAGTTAATGATACTTTAAAGGAATATCAGAATTCTTAGATTATTGGTAAAGGCCAATAAACTACTACAACATTGGGATTTTTACTCTTACTTTTTAGCAAACTAAAGACCAAAAGTATGACATTAGTAGGAGCATTTGAGACCTTGCTCCAGGGATATGTCATCAGTTTAGCTCAAATAAACTCTTATAAAAATTATTTACATTTCTAAGAAAAGTATGCCATTAATAACACAACCCAAGTATGCAGCATAACTGCTGGAGTGAAGAGAGACAAATGACCAGCCTCTTAGTTGTCATTTACTCACCCCTCACTGTGAGACAGCTTAAAGGCTGAGAACCAGAAAGAACTATATTTGAATTCTAGCCTTGTAGTTATATCCCTGTAAATGGGGATAATAATATCCTTTTCAAGAATAGATGAAATAATACTTATAAAGCACTTAGACCATAATTGGCACATTAAATATATGCAATAAATGTTATTTCTCTCTTTCCTTCTTGAAACCATCTTACTGCTACTTTTAGTCAATGGATATATTTAGTAATGATCTTCTTCCAAATAATTATAACCATTCATTGAGGACTTCCTATATACCAGGTAATATGTTACCCCCTTTCCATGTTCTGTTTTGTTTAATCTTCACAATAATCTTTTGAGGGTATCTAGCATAATTTCCCCCACTTTATGAAGAACCTAAAACTTACAGGGATTATAATTTTCCAAGGTCACAGTATATTAATGGACTACAATCCAAATCTAGGTCTGATTTCAAAGCTTTCAGGTGCTTAACCACTGTGCAATATACACTTCCTAAGGAATAGCTAATCCGGTCTCGTCATGAACACTGAAGAAACGGACACCAAATTATAAAATGGTATTAAAAAGCTATTAGAAATATACACAGAGGAACACAGAACAGGAACTCCCAATTTTGACTTGGGTAGGAATGGAATCAGAAAAGTTATTACAAAGTCCAGAATAACAAACGAATTTTTTGCTTAAAAAGCAAAATATGCTGAAATTAATTATAGCAATGGCTTTCAAATTTTCTAAGTTCAATAGTAAGAAAAATATTTTGTGACCCACTCAATACATTACTCATATATATGTGTGTACATAAGATCATATACAAGTTTTTCAAACTATTCTTAAATTGGTATGTATGCATGAATTGTAAAACAGTTTGACCTTACCCTTTTCAGTGCAGTCTTACTATATTTTCTACTGTATTTTTTAAAGCAAGTCAGAGCCACTAAATTGATTTCACAACTCACCAATGGGTAGCAAACCACAGCGTGGATGAAAACAAGATCAGAAATGGCAAATTCTGCCTTTTGTGTCAACTCTGGTAACCTGGCAGTAGCTATTAAAGCTGTGATAAGAAAGACTATAAATCTGAATTTAAGAACAACATTTAACTGTGCTGGGATTGATTAGAAATGTCAGTAAGAGACGGGAGAGGAAAATAGAGGTACACATGCCATGCATCTGTCATTCCTCATCAAGATAAAGATTCTAGATGAAAATCAAATGGGCTTTATTTGTACACAAATCAGTGCAAATTAATTTTTTTCAGAAATATTTACTTGCAGCATATTTTTTCCTCTTGAAGATCCCAATATCTGAGTAACAATATATTCTTATTTGAGACTTACAAGAGTAATCATTTTTAGAACTTGAAAAAGGGTAAAGTTAGGAAATATTGAGAGGAAATTATTTTTCCTTCTTTCTACCACTTCTCCCTTCTCCCTTTACCCAGGAATAAACAGCCTGCACAAGTTCACTCCATGTTCCTCTCACCCACTTGTTCGGGTCTCAACTCAGCCCTGTTGGCACTCTAAAAAATCCCTTTAAACACTCCTCAAGGAAGCAAGGTCTAACCTGGACAAAAAGAATGAGTTAGCAAAGCAGAGGGAGGAACAGAGAACAAGTAGAGGTAAGAATATGTACAGATGTCTGGAGAGCTTGGTTCACTCAGAGAACACGTAGTCCAGTAATGCTGCTGCCTAGGGGACTAAGAGTAGGAAAAAATGAGATTTGAGAGGTAAGTCAAGACATATCATGAGAAGCCTTACTTTTTCTTGGCTCAAGGAGTCTTAACAACAGGTTTGGCTCCAATCGTGTATCAATTTGGGGATGCATATGCACATGTAAGGGAAGTCTGTAATGGTGGGGGCAAGAAAGAGAAAAATCTCTCTTGTAAATTTCATTTGGCCTTTGTGCCAGCCCCTAAAATGGTCCCAAATGATCCCGCCTCCTGGTATTCACAACCTTGTATGGTCCCCTCCTACACTGTACCAGGGTGGGTCTATGGACAAAGCAATATGGCAGAAGTGATAGCATGTCACTTTCAAATATAGATTATACAAGCCACTAAGGCTTCCGTCTTAGAAGTTCTCCCTCTTTCTGAGATCGCTAGCTCTCGGTGAAGTCATGCTGTGAGATGCCCTGCGGGGAGGCCTATGTGGTGAGGAACTGAAGCCTCCTGGTAATAGTTGTGTCTATGAGCGTGCAGAGGGTCCTTCAGCCTGAGGGGTCTTCAGACTCTGTAGCCCTGTCCAACACCTTGACTGCAATTTCATGAGAGACCAAGCAAGAACCAACCACCCAGCTAAGCTGTTCTGGGAGTATTGACCCTTAGAAACTGTGGACTAATAAATGTCTGTTTTCCTTAAGCTTCTGAGTTTTGGGATGATTTGGTATGCAGCAACAGAAAACTAGTACAACCTTCCCTCCAATTATGTTGTGCTACTTTCAAAGCTCAAAATTGGGCTATTTTTCAATACTAGTTTTTAAATTATTTTTTAAAAACTCCCTCCAAGTGAAACAGTTTAGAGATTCCTCAAAAAAATTAAAAATAGGGCCAGCCGAATGGCACGATGGTTAAGAACTGGCTTGGGACGCCAGAGGGCTCCGGTTCGGATCCCACATATGAGGGCCAGTGACACTGCCCTCTACAGCTAAGATGCTGAACAACAGCTCAACCTGGAGCTGGGCTGCTGTG